>NC_048230.1:68069482-68299123 GCF_002007445.2 Ailuropoda melanoleuca | reverse complement strand
GAAGGAACCGAGATGCCCTTCAACAGATGACTGGATTAAGAAGTTGTGGTCCATATATACAATGGAATATATTCAGCTATCAAAAAGAACGAATTCTCAATATTTGCTGCAACATGGACGGCACTGGAGGAGATAATGCTAAGTGAAATAAGTCAAGCAGAGAAAGACAATTATCATATGATTTCTCTCATCTATGGAACATAAGAATTAGGAAGATTGGTAGGAGAAGAAAGGGATAAAGAAGGGGGGTAATCAGAAGGGGGAATGAAGCATGAGAGACTATGGACTCTAAGAAACAAACTGAGGGCTTCAGAGGGGAGGGGGGTGGGGGAATGGGATAGGCTGGTGATGGGTAGTAAGGAGGGCACGTATTGCATGGTGCACTGGGTGTTATACGCAACTAATGAAACATCGAACTTTACATCAAAAACCAGGGATGTACTGTATGGTGACTAACATAATACAATTTAAAAAATTTTAAAAAATCTACTTCTATTTACTTACTTTTAAAGACTTTTAAAAAGATATTTTTATTTATAAAGATATATATTTATTATTTAAAGATATTATTTATTTATTTAAAGAGAGAGAGCATGAGAGCACAAGCAGGGGGAAGCGGCAGGCAGAGGGAGAAGCAGGCTCCCTGCTGAGCAAGAAGCCCGATGTGGGACTTAATCCCAGGACCCTGGGATCATGACCTGAGCTTCAGGCAAACGCTTAACTGACTGAGCCACACAGGGGTCCCTAAGGATTTTATTTCTGTATTTGAGAGAGAGATAGCAAGAGAGAGCACGGAGTGGGGGGAGGGGCAGAGGGAGAGGGAGAAGCGGACTCCGCTGAGCAGGGAGCCTGACGCTAGATCCCAGGACCCTTGATCCTGACCTGAGTTGAAGGCAGACGCTTAACTGATGGAACCACCCAGGTGCCCCCAAAATATCTGCTTTTAAGAACTAAATTGTATTTACATATGTAAAGCACCTTTCTTTCAGTGACCAGCATATAGTAGGTGCTCCATAAATTACAGGTTTTTTTTTTAAAAAAAGGATTCACTTGTTAAAATGCTATCCTTGTTCATAAATGAGGAAATTGAGCCTCAGAGAAGTGAAGTGACTGACACAAGATCACATAGTTAGAAATGACAGAGGCAGGACTCAACCCAGACACAGGACTCTGAATCCAGTGCTCTTCCCACAAGAAGAAAGGTTGATCTTTCCTGGTATCACCCTACATGTTAGGGGTTGGCCGGGAAGAGAGACCAGAGTCCCTGACCCTCCCTCTGTGTTTCTTCCGATCTGTGGGGCCTGGGCCGTTCCCATCAGGGGAACTCAGAGAGCACCGCAAGAGCAGAGCCACCTAATCCTTCCCCCAAACATCTTTCTGGTTTGTGTTGTTTAAACTTCCCCAGGAGCTGGGGCTCCTCAGGGCTCTCCCCTAGTGAGCACTCAATGGCTCCCCCAGCTGAGCTTCTCGGGAACTGCACTTGGTCAGAGCCAGGGCTTTCTGTCCTAGGTCCATCTATCCCACTCACTATAGTCTGGAACCTGTGTGTGGGCGTATGTGCTTTCTGTCTGTTGCGGGTGTGGGGCACCATCGACTCCTGCTTTGGGCTTCCTGCTCAGCAGGGAGCCTGCTTCTTCCTCTGCCTGCCTCTCCCCCTGCTTGTGATCTCTCTCTCTCTCAAATAAATAAAATCTTTTTAAAAATTACACAAGTTAAAGAAATAATACAAATGTATGATGAAAAAAACTTAAACAGTACAAAAGAATACACAGAAATATCCAGTTCTTCCAGTCTTTTCTAGAAACAACCGCTCTTATCAGTCTCCTGAATAACTTTCTATACAATACGAGGTATTTTTAAACACTTTTTAAAAAAAGATTGTATTTATTTGTCAGAGAGAGAGAGCACAAGCAAGGGGAAGCGGCAGGCAGAGGGAGATCCAGGCTCCTTGCTGAGCAAGGAGCCCGATGTGGGACTTGATCCCAGGACCCTGGGATCATGACCTGAGCTGAAGGCAGACACTTAACCAACTAAGCCACCCAGGTGTCCTTTAAAAACTTTAATGAAGTATGATACCCATACTGAATATATTCTAATTACAAATTAACTCATGCTCATTGGAGAAAAAGAAAAGTTCAAACAATACCAAAGCTTTTTAATTAAAAGAGACAGTCCCCTTGCATTGCTCCCCAGTCTCCCTCCCTAGAGGTAACCACTGTTGATATTTGGGACCTGGAAACCTTATTATCATTCTTGAACTCAGAAAGCTCAGATTCTTGCTAGATTTCTATTCCTTCTTCTCTTCATTGTGTCTCCCATGCTGCCCATAAAATTCTAATAGATAAGTATTATCCCCGTTTTGCAGCTGAGAGATCTAAGGCTCAGAGAGGGGCCTCAGGGGTTGGTTGTTCAAGGACACAAGGCAGAGCCACGAGTTCAATCCCAGGTGAGTGTGTCTGCCTCTGAGCTCAGTGGTCTTTCCATTATGTTCCTCCACCTCATGCCTGTCTGGAATAGTATAGCTTCATTGTTGTGACACATGAGGCAGCAGGTAAAGTCTCAGGTTAAAATATGAATATGCTCATTTTTTTTGAAGAAGGAGAGGAGCTGGTCCTGTGGGAGCTGTCACCAAACAACCTTTACTGCCCAAGTCCAGAACGGTGGTGAAAAGATGCCACTCACTTTAAGAAATGTCAAGCTTGGATGAGTTAGTTACTTGGAGCTTGACTTTGTCAGTACGAAGGGGCCGGGACTAGAATGAGACCTGCTGCCTCAAGCGAAATACATGCTATGCTCCTGTACGCCATTGTGTGGTGCACAATGCTTGTAACGCCCTTCCTGCCTTTCTCTGCTCAGCAGACTTACCCTTCACAATCAGGTGATGGCATCACAACCTCTATGAAGCCACCCACTCCCTCTTTATAAAATTGACCACACAGTGTGTACGAAACATGTATGTATTTTCCTGCCTCCCATGTGAGTCTGTGAACTGGGGTTCTAGGCAGGGTCCATGTATTACTGACCTTTGGGTCTCTTCCAGTGTCTAGCTCAGGATTTGGCACATAGTAGGTGCTCAATCAATATTTGTTTAATGAGGAATGAATGGACTCAGACGGACTGCAGCAAGTTGTTCACAACCTACCGCAAGATGCTGTATTCTTTTTGTGCTCCTAGCTCTGCCTCAGACCGCTAGCTTGTAGTGAGAAAGAGGGGAATGGTTGGGATTTTTCCTCCATTTCCTCCCCTCTGTCATCCTCAGCTCGCTTCAGCCACTCAGAGTGTTGACATGGAGAGGAAGATGGGGACAGGAGTGGCAAAAGTCCTCTCTGAGCTCGTAATGTAGCTGGCTTTGTGCTTTCTGGGTCTGGCCAACGTTTACGGCTGCTCTGGTCCATCATCAAAGCATCATGGGGTGCTTTTACAGGCTCTTCAGGGGTTCCCTGCTGGGCCCCTGCCCTGAATTACCCTTAGCAAGGACATCTCTGTTGCCAGTAGTCATTTGTCTTCTTACTTCTGGGGTCTCTTTTCCCCTCTAGGAGGCCCTACTGAGCAGGAACCAGGAAGGACCTATGCAAGCTTTCTCTCACTTAGCCCACATCTGGCGTACAGAAAACATTTCCCGAGGCGCCTGGGTGGCTCTGTTGGTTAAGCAGCCAACTCTTGATTTTGGCTCAGGTTATGATCTCAGGGTGGTAAGATTGAGCCCCACGTTGGCTCTCTGCTGGGAGTAGAGCCTGCTTAAGATTCTCTCTTTCCCTCCTTCTGCCCCCTGACCCCACAACCCAAAAACAAACAAACAAACAAACAAACAAAACATTCCCTGACAAATTCTGGGAGAGCAGGCCAACTCCAACACAACAACATTGTCCTGGGTCTGCCACTAAGGCAGTTATTAGGCTTGTCTCTTGTCACTGGATTTCCCAGGCAGGAGGTAAATCCAGTCACTGTGTTCTCCAACTGCAATGGGTACAGATTTGGTACCTCAAACCCTTCTGGACGTTCTCTCTTCCAATCACCTGGCTTGAGCAGTTAAATCTTCTCCAGGAAGGGTAGGGACTCACAGCTAGAAATAGCTCCACACAAATTCTCTATCCTCCACTCTCTTGACCCCATAGATAAGGGATTTAAGAACTTTAAAATAGATTTTAATCCATTAGAAAAAAAAATACATATGGTTTTTTAGCACCTCACTTTGAAATTTCACATATATAATTTTAAAAAGAAAGGAAGTCAGTCAGTCCAGGCAGCGTCTTGGCATGGGGTAGGGAGAGTGTCTATAAATAATGAGCAAGGCTGGGGTCGGGATCCATATTTTAGCCCTGGGAGAGGGTTAGGATATAAAGCACATTCCAGAGATGGAATCTGGAGCATAAAGAAATAAGCCCAGTTTACCTGGAGGGGACCAATGTTAGTTTTCTTTCCACAGATCCATCATCTCTCCCTCCGGTGCAGCCTCCTTCAAGGACCTCTCCCTACTCTGGTTCATCAGACAGATTCAACATGGCCAGATGGATTAAGTCTTTTCTCAGAGGGCACTAGGGCCTCAAGCAATTCAAGTGATGTGTATGATTGCTCTTTTGCTTGTCCCAAAAGTTCCCCGCACTTTGAAGAACATTTGAAGGCTGATGTATTCTCAAAGTCTGGAGAATCTCTAGGGGGGAATATTACCCACCTTCACATATCACTGAACTCCACTTTCTGCTCTGGCCCAGACAAAATACCCAGTTGTACTATTTTATGTTTTAATACGATTTCCAACTTTTTGTTAATACCTTGTATTATTACCCAATACTAGCACTTAATAGGTGTTCAGTAAATATTTGCTGGGTGAATGAATAAACAAACAAGGGAATGAATAAACAAATCCCCCCTTTGCAAAGATTGAAGGTTAGTTTAGTTTCAATATCCTTCCACTCCATTTACCCTTTATTGATAGTCTGAAACCTATGTTCACTCCTCAAGGTCTTAAAACATATTGTGTAGTTTGCTGATGGATTTTATGCTATTAATCTTTGTAATACTGAGGCTGATTTGATTCATTCATTCAATGGATGCTTATTTAACACCTACCATATATCAGGCTCTGTGCTAAATGCTTGGAATAAGTCAGATATAGTCTCCTCTCCTTAAGAACCTTAAACTTTTGAGGGGGAGAAAGATAATAAGTAAACAAAAAAATAATAATAAGTGGAAAATGCTATGAAAAAAAGAGTACTGTGATGGAAAATGATTGGATATTATTTTAAATAGTGCGGTCAGGGAAGACCTAGCTGAGGAAGTATCATTTAAGCTGCGGCCTGAAGGAGGGGGAGGTATCTGTTAAGCCTACAGATGGAGGAAGAGCAGTCTAGGTAGAAGGCATAGTATATGCAAAGGCCCTGAGGCAGAGGTTGTTTCTTTCCTCCGCATTGCAAATATTGTAGTGAACATTCTTGCACAGTTCCTGTTGCAGAAATATTTCCCTGGGGTGGATTCCCACACCACTGATTCTTTGCATCTTTTTCTCTGTCTGGTGTCTGTGATGTTTCTTTTCTCCCTAGTTTGCCTTTCAGAATCAGGGTCCTCCCTCTCCTCCCCTTTTCCTCCACTGAACTTTCTCTTTTTCTCGAAGTAACTGTTAAGAACTTTTGTTGTTCTTATAGGAGAAAAGATACAGTATAGCTCTTAGCAAAGCGTTCCCTTCTCAGGTTCCTTTGGCTGCAGATGTGTTGCACACCTACTGTCCATTCATCTATTCATCTACTCTCTCAGTACTTACTGAGCACCTATTTTGTACCAGGGATTGTGCTGGGTGCTAGAGATACACAGCCTTCATTCAGGGCTTCCCAAATGTGTTCCTGATGTATCACCTAAGGTATTTGCCAAAATGCAGATTCTGGGGCTTCACCCTTGGTTCAGTCACTTTCTAGGGGTGCAGTCCAAGACTTTGCATTTCAAGGAGTTCCCCCCTGTTTTTTGTTTTTGCTTTTTTTAAATCCCACCTAAAAATTTAGAACCACTGAGTGTTAGGGGCAGGTAAATGAAATTCACAACTCCAAGATGTTTTGATTGATAATGCATTGATAATTTAAGCACAAAACGCTACAAAATAACACTTGGGTCATAGAGGTAAGAAAGAGTTCTCTAGAGGAAGTCAGGTTTACACAGAAAATCAAACAAACTGAAGTTCTCCGGACTAAGATATTCACGCACAGACCACCCAGTGCGAGACGTGCGCGGAAAAAACAGTACTGTGTGTCCAAATGACACTAAGTATGCTCTGAGTGTTGTGTTGCCTGAGGCTACTTAGAGCTTCGAGGTCTGAATGCGAGAAAACCCTAGAACAGGTCGCCCTGCAGGTTTTATCCAGACCCAGGACCCGGTTCCCTCATTACTCACGCAGTTGTTAATTGCATTCGGATTTGTGGGTGGAGCAGTGACTAGGCGCACGTAGAGCCAGGCCCGCACACATGCGCAGTGTGTAACCCCGAAGCCAAAAGGGGGATGATTGAGGGCAAGATTTTTCTGTTACCAAGACTTCCCTTCCTCGAATCCAGCAACCCTGGCTGTCCTCATTTCTGGCCAGGGAATCTTACATCTCTTGATGTAATCCCACTGTTCCTTCTGGGCCACTCCAGTAAGTCGGCTGCCAGTACTCAACATGGCGGCAGGCCCCGAAGCGGCGCAATCCGTCTATGGGCCTCCTTCTCGGGGGGCGGGGCCCTCCGCCGGGGCGGGAGTCTGGGGGGCGGGGTCTGGGCCGCCACCGGGCGCTGGGCTCCCGCCCCCGGCCGGGCCTTAGTGGCTGTATCTCCTGTTCCGGCGCTGAGGATCACGCTGGAAATCGCGGGAGCTGAGCGTGGTGAGGTGGGGCCTCAAGGGCAGGCGGGAGGTGCCCGGGTTAACGGTCCGAGGCCTAGAGACGCGCCCGTGAAGGGCGCCTTAGGGAATCCCGTTGGAGCAGCGGCTTCCCGTTCCCCGGGAGGAACCTGAGGCCCAGAAAGGGCTTGGGACCCGTCCTAGGGATTCCGGCCCCTTGTCTCCGCGTCCATCTGCTACCACCACTCTGGGCTCCAGCCCGCGCAGCAAGGGATCTTCCCGACCCTCGTATCCAGCAGCTGCGGAGTCTGGGGGTGTCAGGAAAAGGCGCTGTGCTTTGCTGCGCGCGTCTTGCTCCCGGCTCCCAGAATTTTGCGGCTCCCTCTGCCCTTGGGGCTTTGCACGTGATCTGTCCTAAAGCCCGATCGCACCCTCCGCCCCGCTCCGGAACTCTGGTTATTCGCGACTCAACTCAGATATCACTTCCTTGGAAACCTTTCCCCAGCGCTTTCTGCAGGCGCTGTTAATCCCGCTGTTGGGTTTTTGAACTCGTTGCACGGAGTTATTTTCCAGCCCCTCTTGTACACCCGTGCACTTGGGGCGTTATGCCTTGCCTTTTTCATCCCTGTGTAACAGAGTCTGGCATATGATGGTATTAATAATATTTCCTAAAGTCACGAAGCGTCAAATGCGACTAAATGCATTACATGTGAAGGCCCGTTTAATCCTCACAGCAATTTCGTAAAGTGGGTTCTATGTCTTCACATTTTATGCATGAAGAAACAGGCATTCGTAGATCATTTTGCCTAGAGTTCCACAACTAATTAGTGAGTGGAGCTGGGAAATGAATTCTAGGCTGTCTGTCCCTAGGGCATGTGATAATTTCATCGAATTGCCTTTGGGTTTGATAAATGTCTATTGAATTGGTTTTTACTTTAACCCCATGTGTTATGGTGGCCAGTTATGATGTGCATTTGACTGAGAGGGCTTGGAAAGGAGAATTGGTGTTCCCAAATACATAAAGTGAGTTTGCGGCAAAACCCCAGGCTAGAACCTACTGCCAGCCTCTGTTCCTTCAGGCACATCTACCTTTCTTTTCTCCTTTTCCATCAGAGAGCTGCAGACCTAGGTCTCATAATTTCACAGCCTTTAGAAAGAACCCCTCACAGAGCTGTGATTTCATATTTCATGATTTAGGAGGCAGCTTAATGTAATGGATTAAGCCTAGAGTTTGGAAGCACATTGGGGTTTCATGTTTGCTCGGCTACCAGTCATTTATATTCCTATTTTTGATACTCATTTTCCTTGTCTGCAAAATGAAGGCAATGATCTTATCTCAAAGGCTTTTTTTGTGAAGATTGAAAATAATTGTTTTGAGAGAGTAAAGTGCTATATAAACTACATGATCTATTTTTTTACCTTTTAGAAGTTTATAGAGCTGTGAGCATTTTGTAAGACCATTGGTGATGTGGATCATGTTACCTAATGCCTTTATATTCTTTCAGTCAGTCAAATATTTAATGAGTACCTGCTATATACCAGGCACTGTTTTAGGAGCTGGGAATATAGCAGTGAATAAAACTATTCTTGCCCTTGGGAAATTTACATTCTGATAAGTATATTACACATAATAATCAGATAGGGACAGATAACACATGGTTAAGTAAATAGAAATACCAGTGTGTGTGGAGAGGTGGTGGTATTTTATATTTGGTGGTTAGGGAACAACTTTAACTGAGAAGGTGACACTTGAACAGAGATCTGAAGGTTGTAAGGGAGTGAGTGAGTCAAGAAGATAACTGGAGGAAGAGACCCAGAGATGAGTGAGTGGCTTGCTATGTTCCAGGCACAAGCAGCAAGGAGGGCTGTGTGGCTGGGGAGGAGTAGGAAATGAAATTAAAACAATTGGAGGCTGGGATCAAATAATTAGGAGCCCGTAGGCTCTGAGGATGATTTTGGTTTTTCCTCTGAGTAGCCATTGGAGGGTTCTGAGTTGCATAATCTGTCACTGTTTTAAAAGGATCACTCTGATTACTCTGTTGAGAAGGAACAAATTCTAGAATCAAGGGTGGAAGCATGACTGTCTAGGAAGCTTTTGCAGTAATCCAGATGTATTTTCTATCACTGGGCAAAAAATCACCCCCAAACTTAACAACTTGAAATAGCAATTGTTATCTCCTACAGTGTGGATTAGAAATCTAGGAGTGGGGCACAGTCGGGTTAAGCGTCCGACTCTTGGGTTTTTTTTGTTTTTTTTTTTAAGATTTTATTTATTCATTTGACAGAGAGAGAGACAGCCAGTGAGAGAGGGAACACAAGCAGGAGGAGTGGGAGAGAAAGAAGCAGGCTCCCCGCGGAAGAGCCTGACGTGGGGCTCGATTCTGAGCCGAAGGCAGACGCTTAACGACTGAGCCACCCAGCTGCCCCCCGACTCTTGGTTTTGACTCAGATCGTGATCTCTGGGTTGTGGAATCTAGCCCTGCATGGGGCTCCTGGCTTGGGATTCTCTTTCCCACTCCCTCTGCCCCTCCTGCTCGCACTCTCGCTCTCTCTCTCAAAATAAATAAATAAATCTGAAAAAAAAAAAAAGGACCCTAGGAGCAATTTAGCTGGGTGTTTCTGGCTTAGGATCTCTCCGGAGATGGCAGTCAAATTGATGGCTCCTCTGCTCCCAAGATGTTTCCTTGCTGCTGGACCTTTTCATTGAGCTGCCTGAGTGTCCTCAGGACGTGGTGGAGAGAGTGGAGAGAGAGGGGCTGTAGTGCCCTTTATGACCTTTTCTTGGAAGTCATTTCTACTTTATTCAGCTTCATTAACTTTATTCCAGTTCCTACTCAAGGAGAGAGAATTAGGCTCTGCTTCTTGAAGGAAGGAATATCAAAGAATTTGTGGGCGTACCTTAAAGCCACCACACCAGGCAAGAGAGTGTGGCTTGGCTTAGGATGGTGGTGGTGAGGGGTTGAAAAGTGATAGGATCTGGTAGAGCCAACAGGATTTGGCGACAGATTGGTTACAGGATGGGAGAATGGAGTAAATATGACCATAGGCTTTGGGCTTGAGCAGCCAGAGGATGGAATTGCCATATACTAAAATGGGGAAGGTTGGAGGAGCAGAAGTTCACTTTTGCACAGGTTAACTTTGAGGTGCCTGCTAATTTTTTGTGTTTGGAGTAAGAAACAAATTGCCTTTGCAAACAAATATATATAGTTTCTTTGCTCAGGAAGTAAAATGTTGTGCCCTTGAGCATTTTTCCTTTTTTTGCTTTAAGTGACAAATTCTATTTAATGATACTAGTGCCACCTTAGTCTTTGCAATATATACACCTCCAAGTCTAGGTGGTGTTGCTTCTATTTAAACTTGATTTAAATACCCCTTCTGGAGTGTTTCAGGTGAGGGGAACTAAACATAATGTATATCACTCTTCTCTCACTTTCCACCCTAGGTTCAGAGGTGACTGCCCTTCCAGTCTGGTTCCTAGCAAAAGCAGGAGGTCAGTCTTGCTCATGTCTGTATCACTGTGGTAGACTGAGCTCCAATTCATGAGCATTTATGGGATAAATTAATGCATAAGAGAAGTGAATCTTTCTCCTTTTCCTGTCTATTCAGTGCTTTGCAGTTTACAAGGCCCACTGGCATCCATCATCTCATGTGATTATGATCCAGGTTGTTACCATTTGCCAACTACTGACCTTTTCCTTTTCTGGGGGGACACTGAAACCTACCTTTCTTTTTTCTCTTTTTTAAAAGATTTTATTTATTTATTTGTCAGAGAGAAGGGTGGGGGGCACAGCAGGGGGAGCGGCAGGCAGAGGGAGAAGCAGGCTCCCCGCTGAGCAGAGAGCCCAATGCAGGATTCGATCCCAGGACCCTGGGATCATAACCTGAGCTGAAGGCAGATGCGTAACCAACTGAGCCACCCAGGCGTCCCTGTTACCTACCTTTCTTGTGGCGCTGTGCTAGTTTGTTCTCTGGCAGATCTGACAGAGTGTTCCTAAAACAGTCCTAAAGTGCCTCTTGAGGAAACTCAGAACTAAATCTCAATTTCAGAAAGATTCCTGATATAATTTTTCTCTCTTCGCTCCCTCTTTTTATGCTTGTTTTAATGAATTTTAAGTTTTATGGGGATTTTTTTTGTTTTAATCATGAAACACTTAAATCATTTTTAAGATAAACTGTTTTTAAAACAATTTTAGATTTATAAAAAAATTGCACGAAACAGAGAGTTCCCACATGCCCTGCACCCTGTTTCCCCTATCATAATACCTTAATTCATATGGTGCATTTGCTACAATTCCAAATCATTTTTTGAGGTAAATGGAGCATATAAGTAAAACATGAACAAAATGAAGTTACTGCATTTCTGGAGGCCTCAGTTTCCTTATCTATAAAACGGGAGAATTGAACTAAATTTTTAAATATAGCTAAAATTTTTAAGTTATCTACTGAAGTGAAATAATCCTATAATTCTAATATAATTCCACTTCTTTACTGGAGTATTACTGTCACCTTCCCAAATAATGTAGGAGCCTTTTTTTTTTAAGATTATTTGAGAGAGAGAGAGAGCACACATGCACAAGAAGGGGGAGGGGGAGGGGCAGAGGGAGAGGGAGAGAGGAAGCTGACTCCGTGCTGAGCGCAGAGCCCAGCTTGGGGTTCGATCTCACAACCCATGAGATCATGACCTGAGCCAAAACCAAGGGTTGAACGCTGAACTGACTGAGCCACCCAGGCGCCCCTACATGTTAACAGCAGCCTTAGCCTCATCCTAAGAGAGGGCTTAGTATGAGAATTCTGGGGACTGTGGCAGAACTGCCTGTAGAGATAATAGGTTGAACTATACGACGTTACCATTTCTGTAGGTTAAAAAGTGGGCAAATATTGGCAATTTTGTATGGTTCAAACAAAATGGGGGGGTAGGAATTCCAAGGAGGGAGAGGGAGCCCTTGGGACCTCTGAGCCTCCCACTGGGTGCAGGAACCCAGCCCCAGCCCTCACAGTATTAGGAGAGAAAAAGGTCCATCAGGTCCCTTGAAGCAACTCAGAGCTACTTTTGTTTTGCTTGCGGTGTTGGCAGCAAGAGTGGTTTCCCAGCAAGTCTGTACCTTCTACACGGGGAGAGACGGAGCCAGCATTTCACACAGCCGCGGTGAACTGGTTGACACAGCCCTGGTGGAAAGGAAGGGTAGAGAAAGAGGATTTTTGGAGTGTGGGGGAAGACTGCACTCACCCGGGTTAGAGGCTAGGAAGAGGCAGCCCAGAGTTTTGGTGCCGCTCTACTCTTCCTACTTAATGCACTTTCTGTATGGCCTGCCACAGGCTCTACAAACTCAGCAGTCTTCTGTTGTCCAGGAGGTGATGTAAATTAGTAAACTGTGTTTTCCCCTGTAACTCTTAACAAGAAAATCAGCAGCGCAAGTGCAGTGATAAATGACAACTAAAACCTGCTATCAGAGTGAGGGAGAGAATAGGCGCTGGGGTGGGGGGGTGCGGGGGGGGTGGAGACTGGTGAACTGGAGAGCAAATGCCCTATCTAAGAGGGCAAACACTCGTGACTGCAGCTGCTTGTTGCCTTGTAGGAATGCGGGTCACGGGTCACTAGAGATTCTGATTTTCCAAAGGAGCCAGAAGTAAGAATTAAAAAAAAAAAAAGATTTATTTACTTATTTTAGAGAGAGAGCACAAGTGGGAGGGGCAGAGGGAGAGGGAGAGAGAATCTGAAGCAGACTCCGAGCTGAGCACAGAGCCTGATGCAGGGCTGAACCCCATGACCCTGAGACCATGATGTGAGCCAAAACCAAGAGTCAGCCCAGGCGCCCCCAGAAATAAGAATTTTTTGTGCATTCTCCCAATGGTAGATGTTCGTACCTAATTTGAATTCTGAAAAGCTTGACGTAGGCCACATAATGGTGGAAAAGAACGAGCCAGCCACATTTGTAACCTCTGCTAAGTGTTTAGGTCTGCCTGGAGTGAAGCCCACATGCATTTCTTCAATGTACAATGACCGAAATGAATTAGATAGCTTCTGCTTTTGAGGAATTCACAGATTAGTAGAGAAGATAGACAAGTAATAATGATAAAATGTAATATAGTAATTAGACTCCCTCTATATTATATGTAGTTATATATATATATAAATGTCTTATATATATAGTGTCGTATATGTAGATATAAAAGTGATTAACTCTTCCTGAGTACATCTGGGATGACATGATAGGAGGTGGCATTTGAGCCAGGGTGTAGGAAACAGCTTGGTGCATTAAAGGGATTTGGGGCCCCTGAAACTCCCACTGTATATGCAAATGTTAGATTTGCATTTGCTGTATATACCACTTTCTTCAGATGTTCACACTGATGGGCTGCTGGCTGGACCAAGAGGGCAGCTCTAATATTTTATTTTCTTGATAGTAATTGGGAAAACAAATATTCCTTAACCCTTCTGGTGGGTGTCTCATGTCTCAGGGTTAATATTATGAGAACTCTAACCTACCCACCTCCTCCCAGGGTATCGTGTGTTTCAGAGACCTCAGAAACTCAGAGGTCACATGGCTGGGCGCCCTCATTTTTAGATGAGGGACTGCAAGGGAAATGGTATGTCCGAGATCACAGAGCCCATTAGAAGCAGAGCTTGAACTGGCACCCCAGACTCTTCTTGACCACTATGCCTCCCCCTCTCCTGGGTATCTCCCAAGGTCTCTGCTTAGGCTGGTGTCCCCCCACCTCCCCATCTCCCTTCCACCCCTATGGGTGGCCCATTGCCCTCTTTTGGCCCAGCTCCTGCTGGGTGAGGAGGTTTGCTATCCTACTGAAGCAGATTCCTCCCTCCCCACCCCCTCCCACCGCACCCTCCACTCTCTTAATGGATCCCTAGCCTAAAATGCCTGCTACTCTGTTTCTCTGTCGGAGAGTCAGACTTGCTTGTATTCAAATCCCTAATCAACCTAATGCCAACAGTATGAACTTGGACAACTTGTTTAACCTTTTTAATTTCTTAATTGAGGCTTAACCTTTGTAAGCTTCAGTTTCTTCATCCATGTACAATGAGTTATTATATTACTACGCTGAAGTACGATAGGAAGGCATTGGAAGGTTTCAAGATTCTTGTGACAACAAAATGACCTAGTGCGAGTAAAGCACTTCACTGTGACTGACCCATAGACATACTTGACATGGATTAACTGTTTGATGATTCACACGGTTCCCAGACTACCAGATTGGGCTAAATGCCCTTCCGCTGTTTTCCCTTACTGTCCTGTAATGTCTCTGTTGGGATTACACGGACTACATTGTGTTGTGATTGTGTCTTTCTCTGCTGCTAGACTAGAGACACCTTCAGCCGTTCCTTCCACAGTTGGTTATTTGGCACTGTGCCAGGCACCAGGGACGTGGTGGTAAACCAGGTGTTCTTGGTCTAGTGCGGAGTTCCAGAAGGCGTGCCAGAAAATACTGGTCCTCTGAGCTTGTCTCGTGGTCCAATAAATTTGGGAAATGATGCTTAGCGCCCCCCCTTAGAGATTAGGGTCCATGTTAGTATTTTAAAGGCTCTGATGGGTCCTGTAGTAAAGGAACCCACTTACTTTACCCACCCCAGCTTTGCCAGACCTAGTGAGTATTTGATGAGTAAATTTGAATCACCTACACTTTCCTTTCAGCTCTTCTGTGTGCTTTGGTCCCCAGCTCAAGAGGAGGTCAGGTGGCACAGCAATGACTAGAGACCTTACTGGGAGTGAGCAGCCTCTGGCTGGATAAGGGTCTGTGGGCTTACCAGTCTGGTGCTCCCATGGAGACGGGAGGCCCTGGGTTGAACGATATGAAGCCCCAGTCACTGCAGCTCGTGCTGGAGGAGCAAGTACTGGCGCTACAGCAACAGATGGCAGAGAACCAAGCAGCCTCCTGGCGGAAGCTGAAGAGCTCCCAGGAGGCCCAGCAGAGGCAAGCAACCCTCGTGAGGAAGCTGCAGGCCAAGGTGAGGCAGCGGCCCTTGCACGGAGGCAAAGAGAACACTGCCGAGAGCTGGGTGCTAAGGTGGGGTAGGGTTCCAGGAGACAGACCATGTGGTGGGAATGTCCCTGAACAGCCTCTCCTGTGATGCTCACAACTACTCCACAAGACATCTGTCCTGTCGCTGTTAAAGATGGCGGTCACCAGAGCTACATGTGTTGTCTATGTTTGCTCTCCTAGGCTAGGCTAGGACCTGGCCCTGTGTTTTCTGATTCCACAGCCTGTAATCTCACCTCTCCAATACAACAGGCATAGAGAAAGTATTCTTAACTGACCAAATAGAAACGACAAGATGTATGGCCTTACCCCACTGTTATCACCCAGGCCCTGTTCACAGCAGGTTTGCCCAAAGTCCTTTGGTTTGGGCTGTTTGTATGAGCCGTGGCCATCACCCATACCCTGCTCTGTTTGCCTCAGGTGTTGCAGTACCGGACCTGGTGCCAAGAGCTGGAGAAGCAGCTGGAAGCCACTGGGGTGAGTGAGGCTGTTTTGTGTTTCCCCACAGCCCTCAGTAAACATACCTGAGGGGGGTTGGGGTGTGATAAGGCCGTGTTTGGTGGGAGTCTCTCTCTCTTCCACCCCTGAGAGCTTTATCCCACAGATACTTTCATTGGATTGGCTATTCCAGGCCTGTCAGACGCCAACCCTTGGCTCTCTGAGGACAAAATGCAGCCTCAGGAGGTTTAATCTGACTGGAAAGGATGTGGAATCAGAGGGAAGAAATGCATTTTTCCTCCAGAAGGTGTCAGTGTTTATCTGTCTTAGACGTGGGCCTTTGCAGGCCTAAACATGTTTGTGACAGAGGGATTTATTTGTGCCGTTGGCTGGGTAGAACTGGCTTTGAAAAACCCATTACCTTTGTTCCAGCTCCCTCTCAGCACCTTCTCACGTTACCCTCAGAAAAGTTCTCTCAGCAGAAGGGAAGAACCAAAACTTACTGAGCACCATTCTATGTAGGCCAGGCACCATTAGGCATTGTCATATAATGTTCTCACTCAATCCACAAGGCAATTTTCTGAGAGGAGCGGTATCTCCATTTTGGAGTGAAGACTTTGTGGCTCAGAGAATTTGAATAACTTCCCGAGGTCCAAAGCTCTATCTTATGCTTGTTGGATTGAACGCTCTTTTCACTACCCAATGCCATCTTTCAGGAGATGTCACTGGTTCACTTTTGGAGAAGGGGATGCCATGGATTTACCTTCAGGATGTAGTGATTGAGAAAAGAGGCATATTGCTAACAGGAGAGAAGGAATAAAAAGCGGGTTGCTGCAGAAGGGGGCATAAATGAATTGATGGCATTCTCTTCATCTCACCGTCATCTAGATGGTGTTCTCTTTGGAGGTAAATAAGACTTGTTTCTGTCTGGCTAAGGGACCAACCCCTCAGAGGTGGGAAAATGTGGAGGAGCCAAACCTGGAGCAGCTACTGGTCCGATTGGAGGAGGAACAACAGAGGTGATGAACCCCAAGTTCTCTGGCGGGGGTGATTCTGGTGGCCTGTGGGTTAAGAAGGCGGAGGGGGCACCTCTGCCCTGAGCACTAACATGGCTCAAACCACGGACCTCAGCCTTAGCCCTCCCAATTCCTGGCAATGGAAAATTCCAGTGTTTGTCATCTTACTCTGAGAGGTCCAAGGTTTGGATCAAGCCTTTATTTTGCACTTGCTCCTGCCCCTCCCCAGTGCAGGTGTGAGAGTCTAGCAGAGGTGAACACCCAGCTTCGACTGCACATGGAAAAAGCTGACATGGTGAATAAAGCACTTCGGGAAGATGTGGAAAAACTGACAGTGGACTGGAGCCGAGCCCGGGATGAGCTAATGAGGAAGGAGAGCCAGTGGCAGATGGAGCAGGAGGTAGGAGGAACAGGGGGCTGGAACTACAACAGGAGGGCTTGCACTGTGGGCACCAGCCTGGTCCGTGCTGGACAAGGGTCCCTTCAGGATCTGGGTGGAAGCTGAGTTGTTGCTAGAGTCCGTGGCCCTCCTCCCCACTCCGGCTAATGGCTTTGCCCTGCTTTGGCTCTCGGCTGACTTCTGTCCTTACCTGCCTCGTTGAGGTTTTGTTGACAGGTGGCATGACTCTCAGAGCAGCTCTGTTCCTGCATGAGGGGCTAGCTTCGGTTCTAGAAGGATCTGAAAGCTTGCTGACTCCCCTCTTCTGGAGGTCTGCATATCTAGATGCTAAGGAGGTAGCTGTTAAAACCGAATGAGAAAGAAAGACCAGATACTGACCCTGGGGAATTTTCAGATCCCAGCGCAAGGAAGTGAATGTTTCCTGAGCCTTTGCTGGGTGCCAGGTACTGTGCCAGGCGATTTACATATGTTAGGTCACTTGTCCTCATCGTAAGTCTGTGGTAATAATGGCAGTAGCAGCTACTGTTTATCTTTTTCTGATCAGCTCAGAGGAAGGTCATATGGCATCTCAGGCCCTTTGACCTCTTGAATACCACTGCTAACTTTATTAAACTCTTCAGCGTGACCTGAATACAGACACCCGTTCATAAGCTATCTCCCGTGAGTCCCTCCTTTCCTCCCCGGAGTAATCAGGAGGAATCCAAGACTCCTGTGCTGGCAAAAGACAGTCCTCTGCCCTTTGATATGACCTGGGTTTCTGAACACACAGTTCTTCAAGGGCTACCTGAAAGGGGAGCACGGTCGCCTTCTTGGTCTGTGGCGGGAGGTGGTGACCTTCCGACGCCACTTCCTGGAAATGAAGTCGGCTACCGACAGGTTAGTGTGGAGATAAGAAGGGAGGTTTGCCCCTACGGATTCTAGACTTAGGACAGTGGGCTGCGGGGGACAGGGGTTGGGGGGTTGGAAGAGTTTGTGGGGAGGGATAATATTGTTGGATTCAGGTGATTTTCCCCAGACCCGCTCCTCAGGCTTCACTGGGCCTGGTCTCCGTGCTCCCTTCCCTACTGGAGTCTGCTCTTTCCTTGCTTGTACTCAGAGACCTGACGGAGCTCAAGGCTGAGCATGTGAGGCTTTCAGGGTCCCTGTTGACCTGTTGTCTGCGCTTGACTGTGGGCACCCAGTCTCGCGAATCTGATGGATCTGGGAGACTGGATGGGAATGAGCCAGCCCAGCTGCTGCTTCTACTAACCAAGACCCAGGAGCTGGAGAAGGAAGCCCATGAAAGGAGCCAGGAGTTAATACAGCTGAAGAGTCAGGGCGATCTGGAGAAGGCTGAGCTGCAGGATCGGTGAGACGGGGTGGGGTCTTGGGAAGGGGTTGCTGAGGGTGTTGACTCCCTTAGGGAGGTAGAGAGAGCTGGTGGGGGTTGGGGGGTGTGAAGAACATTCCTCCCACCAGAGGTGAAGGAGAGGTGCCAGAGGGAGTCTGCTTTGGAACCCAGTGCCACAGTTGGGGCCATGTCACTGCCCTCTGCCCCAGACTGTCTTGCAGCTCAGTTTCTCTCCTGTTGATTTATAGAGCTGTGACTGTCGTCTGTCAACACCAAACTACTCCCATTCCCAGAACAGCCAAGCTCTTCCATGCTTCCCTGCCTTGGTACATGCTGCCCTTAGCCTGGAACGCTTCCCTCACTTCTGCCTCCACCTCATCCTTTAAAGCATGGTTCTGAGAAGCCTTCTTTAACCCCCGTAGCCTATTAAATTTCTATGCCCTGGTGTGGTCTTTTGACCTGCTCGTTACAGCATCGATGTCACTGTTTCTCTCTGATTATTTAGCTTTTTTTTTTTAAAAAAAGATTTTATTTATTTATTCGACAGAGATAGAGACAGCCAGCGAGAGAGGGAACACAAGCAGGGGGAGTGAGAGGAAGAAGCAGGCTCATCGCGGAATGTGGGGGCTCGATCCCATAACGCCGGGATCATGCCCTGAGCCGAAGGCAGACGCTTAACCGCTGTGCCACCCAGGCGCCCCTGATTATTTAGCTTTTTAAATTTTTTTTGGTTAGGTTCTTCTATTTTTTTGGATTATGATAAAATAGACTTTTTTAAAATAATAATAAGAAGGGCAGGGACCTAAGCAAAGAGCCCCATTTGAATTTCCAGACAGGTTTGGGCTTATACCCCACGGCTAGGGTTGTGTCACCACCTATTGGTGGTGTAGGTAAATAGCAGTTTGTTTTGGTTTTGGTTGTGAAGGCAATGGGAGCACAAGGACGGAGGCCATGTGTTAGTAAGTCTGTCTCCAGTGCTTTGCGCTTCATCTGCCCTATAGGAACATTCAGTGAATGTTTGTTGGAAAGTACAATGATTAAATGAATGGCCATACAGTGAATGAAGGCTCTTAGAGATGGCACAGAATAAAATTAAGACGAGGAAAAAAAAAGAGTTTTAACTCCTAGATAACATTCGTTCAAGAAATATTTATTTAGGGGCACCTGGCTGGCTCAGTAGAGCATACAACTCTGGATCTTGGGGTCGTGTGTTTGAGTCTCACACTGGGTGCAGAGATTTCTTTAAAAAAAAAAAAATCTTTAAAAAAAAATTTATTTAGCTACCCATATAATACCAGGTACTGAACTCCAGGATATAGGATTAAGTGACAGAGTTGTGTGATGATTTCCCTGAACTTTGAGGTTAATATCACAGAAGTTGACCATAATCTCCTCCAAATTGCCCCTCCATTTTCCTTATCAGAGACCCTTGGGCTGGAGGGACCTTGGGACTGTCCCATGTGGCAACTCTGATATTCTTATTGGCTTCAGGGTGCTTGACTTCAAGATCAAGCGGGGCTTGGAAGGGCCTGGTCCAGGGCTTTCCTTCAGCTCTCGGGCCCCCAAACACGTGTTCCAGCCTTGAGATGTGGTAAATCCCTGCATGTGTCTGAGTGGCTTTTGACTCCTCCCCTTCCCCCCAGTTCAAGGTCATAATGTCATGTGGTATTCAGAGAGTGCAGGGTCTGGGGGCGCCCAGGTGGCTCTGGGGGGGCTGCAGTGGGAGCGTCTGTTGGGGCTGGGGTGTGCTGCGTGGTACTCTGTCTACCTCAGTGGGCCGCCCCCATGACAGTGCTGTGCTCTTCTCTTCAGGGTGACCGAGCTCTCTGCTCTGCTGACCCAGGCTCAGAAGCAAAATAAAGACTATGAGAAGATGTTAGAGGCTCTGAGAGAGACAGTGGAAATCATGGTACATGACCCTTTGTTCTGGAAAGGAGTTGGGAGTGGGCCTATAGGTTTCTTGTCCTTTATGGACAGATGATGCAGGATACCAGTTAAATGTTCCTTGATAAAAAATTGATAAATGTTGGCTGAATCTGAAAATTAATTAACTCATTCATTGGTAAATACTGTGTACCGTCCCTGCTGTATTCCTGGGGAAACTGCAGTGATGTGCTTGCTCAGGGTGTCCTCATCAGAGAGAGTGGGACACGCATTACAAGGCACACTGACAAAGAATGGGGTTGTGTGAGAGTCATATGGGAAACAACAGACGAGTATGGCAACAGCCAGCTTGGAGAGAAAAGGGCTTGAGGAAGACATGATGGCTGCCATCACAGATCTGAAGGACTGACATCAAGGGAAAGAGTTGGCTTATTTAACGTTTTCCAGCCAGCCCAGGCAGTGTCGGCGACTAGAAGCTACAGGATGGTAGGGTCTGTCTAGCAGCGAGAGCTGCTCAGTAGTTGAGAGTCTGTCCTGTGCGAGAGTGAGGTTTGTGTCCCTGGCTTCTCCTCTGCCAGAGAGGTTATCAAAGGGACTCTGTAAGGCTGGACTAGTTAAAACCTCTGGCTTGATTCCACATTTCCTTTTGTTTCTAAGAATTTTCAGATCTCTGTTTTTAGGCAGATCCTGAATGACCATCCACACGCAAACCTCTAGTCTTCTTATCCAAGCTGGGATCAGCAGGGACTCAGAGTTGTTGATGCCTTTTGGGTTCCCTTTGGCCAGAAATTTGCAAATTCAAATGTCCGCAGTGCCCAGATAACGCCAAAGAGTGAAGTGGGCTCAGTTGGAAGGATTCTGGCTGTCCGGCACTGTCAGAGTTGTTTTTGAGTGCAGTAGGGGACACTTGATCTCAATATTAAGGAAACGATGAGGCGTCGTAGGGACCGCAGGGCCCCCAAAAATACACATCTTCTCTGGAGGAGGCAGCCACTATTCAACCTCAGGGAATTACTGCCGTGTAGGAATGGGAGCTGGTGTGGCCCATCTGTTAACTTTTTCAGAAAAGCCAGAAAGTCAGAATTTCTCAATTCATAAAATCTCTCAAAGTCTCTCAATTTGTATATGCCAGTTCGAGTTTTGTGCAGGCCAAAGAAAACATAGCTGCAGGTCTGTGTCTTTAGGCCTTCACTAGCAATAGGATCAGAAGGAACTGAGGAAATCTTGAATCTTCAGGTTCATTGCTAGCTCTAGGGCTAGGGGTTTCTCTGGTCTAGCCTTAGGTCTCCGGCATCAATTTGCTGTTCAGAGACAGCTGCCGTCCTCCCTCCTCTGATAGCTGACATTTACTGAGCGTTTTCTTTACTCCAGGCACTATCTTGAGTAATTTACACGCATCTTTTCCATTTAAGCCTCAACACAAACCTGTGAAGTAGTTGCTGTTAATTATTCCTTTTTTAAAGAGAAAAGAAGCTCAAAGAAGCAGTTGCCTAAGGTTGCCAAGCTAGGATGTGACAGAGTAAGAACTCTAATCTAGGCGGTCCGGTTTGGAGCTCTGATTCACTTTCTCTGAACTCTTAATCACCACATCACACTGTCCTCAGAGTCCTGGGACAGGAGTAGCATTCACGTGTGGTCAGGGAAAAAGTACAGTTGACCCAAGAGACAGAATGAGATTCTGGTTGATTTGGGGGCTTGAACGGTAGATACTTCTGCGAGTTTGGCTCACAGCTCTATCCTGTTCCCTGTTCAGGAGACAAATCATGCAGAATTAATGGAACATGAGGCATCTCTCAGTAGGAATGCCCAAGAGGAGAAGCTGTCTTTACAGCAGGTGATCAGGGATATAACCCAGGTACTGGTAAGCCTTCTGTTTGTGGAAACCCGGTCATGGCTCACCCCTCTACAGGCCTCTGTGTCCTCTTAGTCATGCCTAGATTTCCACCCTCTGAGATGTTGGGTCTTTGAGGAATGAGTTCTCAGAGTGTATTTGAAGACTGGCACCCGAAGGGGTAGCTAAGCATTCACGTGCTGGTCCTGCCTTCTGGAACAGGCCCTCTTCCTTATTTCCAGCTGCGAGTCTCAGGCCAGTGGCTGGATTCTGGTCTTTGTTATGTCGGTATCCTCTCCTTTCTTCATTTCTTCATTTATTATTACCTCTGAGAGTGCTCTAGCCTTGCAGCTAGTCCTAGGTTTGGGTGACCAAAGGTGAGTAGTTGGAGGAACCAATCCTTTTTGTTCTTGGACACTCTCCTCCCACCTGCAAGGGAGAGGACGTGAGAAGGAAAACGTCAGGTTTGTCCAGGATGTAGTGTTAGTTTTTTGTGTGGACTCTAGGCCTTGGTCAAGAGGGTAGTGACTCTGCTGTGTTGGATTTCAGGTCATGGTGGAAGAAGGGGATGATATGGCCCAAGGATGTGATCAAGAGAGCTCCTTGGAGTTGGACGCCAGTGGCCTCTCCTCCCAGTTTGATTCCCAGGACCCAGACCAAGCCCTTACTCTGGTGCGTTCAGTGGTTACCCGAAGACGCCAGGCTGTGCAGGTGAGGACCCCACCATTCCTCCTCAGCCGCGGGTGTGGATGTCTGAACTGATCTGTGCCCCGGGTACCCTCCTTGCCTGGACTGCCCGTTTCACTCATGACCAGTCATGAAGTGGTTGGTCAACAATCCCAAAGTGTTCATTAGAATCTCTCGGTGTCTGGCCAGTTGTGCTCGTGGCTAGTGGGCACATTCTGTGTGCCCAGTGGTACGCTTCACTTTGCATGCCATCTTCGTATAGCATTACGCAAAGATAGGCAACGGGAGCCCTGGGAGACCGTGGGTAAGTGTTCCTGACTCTAAGGGTCCCGGCCACACTTAACCATCTCCGTGACCGCCCCCCACTGCACGTCTGAAGATGAAGGACCCTGAGACTCTAGGCACCACTGACGCCTAGTCATCTCTGATCCTCTGCCTTCTCGGCTGGCCACGTTTCTGTTCTTAGCTGACCCTCGCCCAGCCCCGCTCTCAGGCTTCTGACACCCCTCCTTCAGTCTGCCCTCCTGCTCACCGTCTCACTTCTGTCACTCCCTCCACAGGACTTAAGGCAGCAACTTTGGGGCTGTCAGGAAGCTGTGAGCTCCTTGCGGCAGCAGCATAATCAGTGGGAGGAGGAGGGCGAGTCCTTGAGACAGCGGCTGCAGAAGCTCACCGGGGAGCGTGACGCTCTGGCGGGACAGACCGTGGACCTCCAGGGAGAGGTGGAGTCTCTCAGCAAGTGAGCAGGGGCCGTTCGTCCCCCACTCCTCCCTGAGGAGGCTCAGTCCTCATCCTGCCATTTACCCACTCCCTGCCCGTTTCTGGTTGCCTGCCCTTCCTTCCCGACACCCAGGGCTGTCCAGGGCTGTCTTGCTTTGTGTTCTGCTTATTCCTGCTCACTCACTTTTGAGTCTTTGTGATGATTAAAAATAAAAACAAAAACCGTTTCCTGCTCAAAAGGGAAGATGAGGGGTGCCTGGGTGGCACAGCAGTTAAGCATCTGCCTTCGGCTCAGGGCGTGATCCTGGCGTTCTGGGATCGAGCCCCACATCAGTCTTCTGCTATGAACCTGCTTCTTCCTCCCCTACCTCCCCCTGCTTGTGTTCCCTTTCTCGCTGGCTGTCTCTATCTCTGTCGAATAAATAAATAAAATCTTTAAAAAAAATTAAAAATTAAAAAAAAAAGGGAAGATGAGATTTTAAAGGACACAGACATCTCTCTCCTTGGATCCTGTGATGTCTGCTTCCAGGAGGGATTTGCAGTGCCGGGGTTTCTGCTCATCTCTGGTCTGCTTGTTGCAGGGAGCGGGAGCTCCTGCAGGAGACCAGGGAGGAGCTGCAGCAGCAGCTGGAGGTGCTGGAGCAGGAGGCGTGGCGGCTGCGGAGGACAAACGTGGAGCTCCAGCTGCAGGGGGACTCGGCTCAGGGCGAGAAGGAGGAGCAGCAAGAGGAGCTGCACCTGGCTGTCCGGGAAAGGGACCGCCTGTAAGTGTGCCCGGTGCCCTCCGCCCTGGGGCTTGATTTTCCCTTCGGTTCCACACCCCCTTCCACCCACTCCCATCTCGCAGAAAGTGGAATACGTGGAAGCCTGGCATGCGGTGGGTTTGCATTAGCTGACGGCTCCTTCTTTTGCAGAAAGATGAATACAGAAAGTTCACCCAGGCTTTGCTGAGCACCCCTAAGAGCTGAGACACTGTGGGGGGAGAGAAACAAATAAGACACAGGCCCTGATCTCAAGCAGTTTGCTGTCTAAAGGGGAGAACAGACATGCACATAGCGAACTGTGGCATGAGGCCAGATGATGTATGAGTGAAACAGAGCCTCCAGCTGGGGCCTTGGGGAGCGTGGCAGCGACAGTTAATAATTGAAAGCCTCATGGAGGAGAGGGTGGCCTTTGAGCTGGGCTTTGACATATTCTGATTGGTAGAGAGTTGGGAGAGGGGCAAAAGGGACAGATTAGCAAAGAAAGGGATGCAGCGGGTTCATGGTATGTTCAGAGTAGGCTAGGCTGGCCGAAGAGTAGGACTCATCCCAAGTAGTAATGGGAAGTGAGTTGGTCAAGAAAGGGAATTCCAGAATCAAGAGACCAAGTGAATCTATAAATTCCTCTATAGAATGTCACAGAAAAAGCAAGGACTTTCGAGCTGGCAAAAGCTTGGTTAAAATTACGGCTCCTCCACTTGGGTAGATTATTTTATTTGTAAAATGGGGATGATAGTATTTACCGTGAAGTATCACTGGGAAGGTTAGCGCACTGTTTTGCAAAATCCTGGCATAGAGCCTGGCATGTGGTAGGTCTTCAGTAACTGGTAGCAGGGTCTGTATTCGTCACCTCTGGTAATCCCCCTCCTCTCGTGTGCTGTAGCTCCTTGCAGCCAGTAGGCACAAATACTAGAATCTTGAAGGACTGCTGTATAAGGATCGTGACTCATGCAAGGAACGGTCTCCCCCGTACCAAGGGCAAGAGTAGACAATCCACAAAGATAATTATGTTTTTAAATTTAATTAGTGTGAATTGATAATACATTTATCAATATTTATTATGATCCGAAAGTCAAAATTATTTAAAAAGACAAACACAGGGGCGCCTGTGTGGCTCAGTTGGTTAAAGCATCCGACTCTTGATTTCGGCTCAAGTCATGATCACAGGGTCTCAAGCTGGGCGTGAAGCCTGCTTAAGAATCTGTCTCTCCCTCTCCCCCTGTGCCTCCCCTCCTTTTCTCTAAAAAGAAATAATAATAATAGACAAACACAGAGATCTTCCTCTCTCTTTCATCTATCTCATTTCCCTTCCTTTTGTACGCAAACACTTGAATTGCTTTCTTGTTTGTCTTTCCAGTTGCTTCACACAAATACATGCATATGTTCTTTTTTATAACTTAATTTTATTTTATTTTTTTTAATTTTGAGTAGGCTCCACGCCCAACGTGGGGCTTGAACTCGTGACCCTGAGATTAAGAGTTGCATGCTCTACCGACTGAGCCAGCCAGGCGCCCTGTGCATATTCTTATTTCTTCCAATGTGAGGCTTTATTCACTTCATATGTCGTGGAGGTCTTACTGGTTTTTAGAGACCTTCTTCAGTCTTTTGCATGGCAAAGGTAATCACAGTCCTGTTACCTTTTGGGGTGTGGCCACTCCCTGAGATTGCCCCCAGCCTCCTCTCCTTTCCATCCTAGTCAGGAGATGCTGGCGGGCCTGGAAGCCAAACAGTCAGAATCGCTCAGTGAGCTGATCACTCTTCGGGAGGCCCTGGAGTCAAGTCGCCTGGAAGGGGAGCTGCTGAGGCAGGAGCAAGCAGAAGTGACCGCGGCTCTGGCCAGGGTGCGCGGACCTCTACCCCTTGCTTGTTGGGTTGGGGGTGGGGGGCCTAGAAAGCTGTGTTTCTAGGCAAAGGGCGTGTAGCCTGCCTCATTCTTCACCCTCCCAGCCACGACCCTTCGTATTCCCTGTGTCACTTACTAGCCTCTGCTTTCGGGTTCTGTCCCTCCCAATGTACTTTCTCTGTTGGAGTTAGAATGGTTTTCAAAAGTGTAAATCCAGTTACGTTGGTCTCCTTCCTGTAACCATTCAGTGGCTTCCCAGCTGCTTGGTGATACGTTTAGTGCCCTTTGCATCTTCCCCAAACTGTTTCCAGCGTCCTCCTCTCTCCATATCCTGTCCTAACTCCCCGTCCACTTCGGCTCCTGCCACATAGCACTGATTACATGCTCAGCTCTGCCCTGCTCTTTCATGACTCTGCTTGCCTTTGGGGTCCTCTTCCTTTTGCCTGACTGTGTCTTTCCTCTCCCTCTAACCACAAACTCTTCCTCACCTCTTAATACCCACCTTCTTTGCCAGCTCTTCTACCAAGCACTTTTGATTCCCCCAAACTGAATTAATGGTTTCTTTGAGTTTCCAGAGCACTGTGTGCTTACATTGTCTGTGAAGTCATTGCAGTTCTAGTTGTTTGTACATCCTGGTGCCTATGCCTCTGTACTGTGAGCTCCTCTCCTACTTCTCGATGATTGAATGAATGAATGAGTGAATGAGGGGAAAACTTGTTTAGAATGTAAGGGAAGGAATGGAGTGTCACCTGATCTCCGTACAAGGACAGCAGCAGGTGCTGGGGATGTGAGCTGCTCACCGTGGCAGGAAAGCTGGCACAAGGCAGCCCTTTAACTCTGTTTGTTTTCAGGCAGAACAGTCAGTTGCAGAGCTGTCGAGTTCTGAGAACAGCCTGAAGGCTGAGGTCGCCGATCTTCGGGCTGCCACTGTCAAGCTCAGTGCCTTAAATGAGGCTTTGGCCTTAGATAAAGTTGGACTGAACCAGCAGCTTCTCCAGGTGAGTGAAGACTTCTCTGATCCACAGAGTAGGTCTGGGCCCTGACAAAAGGCAAGCCAGTGACTAATAAAGCTGATGCCCGTGACAGGAGACAGTCCATAATAGATCAGCCCAAGACAGATCGGCTCCCAAATGTAGTCCCGAAATGAGCAAAAGGAACATTGGTGGTGCAGAGGACAGCCAAGATTATAAGGCCTGGGCTTAGCCATTAAAAACAGTCCCCTTTCACAATTACAGCAGAACCACCTTTGGACTGTAGGGTGAAATCACCAGGGCCAGGAAGAAGGCCTGTGTCCTCTGGAAGGAAGACTAGGTGTTTAATCCCGTTGCATGAGGTAACAGCGATCTCCAGAACAGGATCCACTGAATAGCATACAGCTCAAAGAATCTTCTCTCTGGGTTGCACATCTAGCACGTCTCTTCACTACCCCTGTTACCTTGAGCCCTAGAAATGTTCCAGATTCCCTTTATTCTGAATTCTTTGAGAGTAGGGTGTTTACCTTTTTAATCACCATCCCCAGCATCAAGCCATCCAGTACCTGGAATCCCGCCGCCAGAGCCAATGAATGCACAGCCCCCCGTCTCGCACAAGCCTTCCTGTGTTACTCTTTGGAGAACAGATTCACATCTCACTTGGATTTCTGTCTTAGCACTTGATCCATAAACTGTAACCATTTGTCTTTGACGCCTTTCCCATGTTGCCCAGTAGTTAGAACAGGAGAACCAGTCCGTGTGCGGCAGAATGGAAGCAGCCGAGCAGGCGAGAAACACTTTGCAGCTGGGCCTGGCAGAGGCCGAGAGGAGCGGTGAAGCCCTTCGGGAAAAGAACACTCAGCTGGAGGCTCAGCTGCGGAAGGCGGAGGAGAGCGGGGCTGAGCTGCAGGCAGATTTCAGGGGCATCCAGGAGGAGAAGGAGGAAATTCAAGAGAAACTTAGCGAGGTGAGAAGACAAAACGGGTACCATCACACGAAGGCATCGCACGTACTCATCCTAAAAAATGAAAACTCTACAGAAATGGTTCAGAACGTGAAAAGGTCTTACTTCCTAAAAATGACCAGTGTTACTAGTTTGGGGCACATCTTCCAATTTTTTAAGAGATCCTATAAGAATCCTTCAGATTCTGAGCTACCTCACAGCCTCCAGCTCGAATTAGATGCCTCCCGTGGGTCTCTGACAGTACCTCCTGCATATACCAACGCCACACCGCGCACAGTTCACCCTGCACTGTGATTATCCATGTATAGTCTCCACCATGAGACCCGAAGCTCTTTGAAGGGAAGGCTGTCTTGTTTTTATTCCTCCATCTTTTTTTTTTTAGATTTATTTATTTATTTTAGAGAGAGAGAGCGTGCAAGAGTGTCAAGAAGGGGTGGGGGGCGGGGAGAGAGACACTTAAGCAGACTCTGTGCTGAGCCCAGAGCCAGTGTGGGGCTTGATCTCACAACCCTGAGATCATGACCTGAGGCGAAACCAAGAGGCAGACAACCAGCTGTGCCACCTGGGCGCCCCTATTCCTCCATCTTTTAACAAAATGTCTAACACGTAGCAGCAACTCAGTAAATTTTTTTCTGAACCAATGACTCAGCTCAAAGGTCCTTTTTCTCCTCTACCAAACTTCTCACTGCTCTAAAAATGATACCTGATCTTCCTTCCCAGAGTCCCTTTCTCAGAGGCTGATCACTTCCTTCCTGATGTTTTGTGTGTCTTACTACTTAAGACTAAAAGCTCCTTCAAGGTAGTTCTCTTGCAGCCATAACACAGGGTCTTGCACAAAGGAGAGCATGCCTCCTGGGCTGGGAGTTCTATAGGTTGTTGCAGGAAGTAGTATTTGAGCAGACAATGGTCAGGACTCGCAGAGCTGGGTCCAGAGTCTCTGAAGGGCCAGTGGCCCTCACCTGTGATAGCAGCCCTGGGGGGATCCTGCCTGTGCTCCGTATCTTGCCGGTTTCTTCCTCTCAGGCACGTCATCAGCAGGAGGCAGGCTTAGCACAGCTGGAGCAGCTGCATCAGGAGACAAAGCGACAGGAAGAGGCACTTGCCCAGGAAGTCCAGGAGAAGGAGGCCCTAGTACGGGAGAGAGCAGCCCTCCAGGTGCGGCTGCAGGCTGTGGAGCGAGACCGGCAGGACCTCTCTGAACAGCTGCTGGGGCTCAGGTAGGGCCCAGACCCAGTTCAGTCGAGGGCAGAGGGAGCTTTGCAAGGCAAGGGGTAGTCAAACTAAGTTCCCTGACCAAAGTATATGGGTCCTAAATGAGTTATGAATTTATCATCGCCCCCTAATTTCTCTGTGTAGTTAGCACTTAGAACCCAACTCCTCCAAGGAAAGTTAAGGGGCTTGATGGGTAAGATTTCTTCCTGATTCCTGAACCTGACAGCTCAGCCAAGGAGCAACTGGAGAGCAGTCTGTTTGAGGCCCAACAACAAAATTCTCTGATAGAGGTCACCAAGGGGCAGCTGGAGGTCCAGATTCAAACTGTCACTCGTGCCAAGGAAGTCATTCAAGGTGAGACCCCAACTGGGATGGGGACACTTCATTCCACGGGGATGTTGAAATCCAGGAAGGCAGTGGGAAATTATCAGAGGTCCTTCTCTAGCCCGGCCCAGGGCCTCTGAGATGGGAGTTGCTCCTGAGGTCTGGAGACAGGGGTGAAAGGAAGAGGGCAGAGGCCTAGTGGGAGATCACCTGTCTCTGGCATCTCAGGGGAAGTGAGGTGCCTGAAGCTGGAACTGGACACCGAGCGGAGCCGGGCAGAGCAAGAGCGGAAGACAGCATCCAGTCAGCTGGCTCAGGCTGAGCAAGAGGGACAGATTGCCCTGCAGCAGCAGAAGTCAGCCCATGAGGAGGAAGTGAACCGACTCCAGGAGAAATGGGTAGGTCTTGGATGTGGCTGGGGATGGGAGAGGCAGACATGGCCTCCCTTCAGTGAGTACTCCACCTGCTGACTCTTGGGCCAGGTATTCCTGCTTATAAGAGTGAAATCTGAACGGGACTAACCTGGTCACCAAGGTGCAAAATCCAGTTTCTAGCATAAATGAGTAATATATGGAGAACCCTGAGAACAATTCCTGACATGTAGTAAGCTCTATATTTGTGTTAGCTGTTATTGCTGTTGTTTTGCTATGTACAGAGAATTAGGCATGGATCCTAGAATTTAGGATGGTTAAACTGGCCCCAGGATGTAAACGGAGCAAAGGAATGCCTTGGACCCCATCTTCCCCAATTCAGAACTGTGCTGCTTTTGTTTTTTAATTATGTAATTTAGTCCATTTGCCTTGATTGTCACTATACGTATATTTGGATTTATTTCCACCATCCTATACTATTTTTCCTGCCTTTTTATATCTTTTTGGGGTAAGGAAGTCACCTTTCTTAACTTCTTTTAGAGAGTTCAATTGGATGATTAAGTTGTATTCTTTCCTCAGTTCTTTTTCTCTCTGTATTACTTTGGATGATATGTTCTCTAATTTAAAAATTCTTTTCATTGTTTCCTTTAATGTTTAAAAATAAGTACTTCATAAAATCTTGAGTTAATCAGTATGTTTACTGTTTTCCTGAATGACACAGGAAATTCGGAACATTTTACCTGCATTCACTCCTCCGATCTATGTAATCTTCTATGCAATGTGTTTTGTTATACCTAGTTTGTTAACACCATAAATTATTTTGACTTTTTGTTTTATGCAGTCAATATTTGTTTAGATACACTGAAAAATGACATTTTTTTCACTCTTCATTCCTTCTTGCATATCAGACTTTCTATTTAGGTTTATTTTCCTCCTTGAAATAGAATTTCTTTGGTGAGGGTCTGTTGGTAGTTAATTGTCTGAAAATATTTCTGTTTTACTTTTTTTCTTGAAGGATAGTTTCACTGGGTGTAAAATTCTAGGGTGATAGTTATTTTCTCTTAGCATATTGATTATTCTATTGTTGGTATCGAGAAGACCCTAATTAGTTGTGTGTCAGACCTTCTTACGGTATCCTCCGTGTATCTTAATTCTTACATTTTCCGTGTTCATTTTTCTTTTTCCATTCGGTGTTGTAGACGATTTTTTTAGATCTCTCTTCTACTCACTAACTCCCCTTTCAGCCATGACTAATCTGCTATGTAGTCTATTTGCCAGGTTTTAAATTTCACTTACTAAATTTTATTTCTAGACATTCTATTCGGTTATTTTTTCAAACCTTCTTGGTCATGTTTTCATCTCTTTTCCTTATTTTATATTTTCATCCTCTCTTTTATTCTTTCAACACATGAAGCATGTTTTTATACTGTCTAATAATACCAATAACTGAAATCTTTTTGGGCCTGGATCTGTTATATATGTTGTTTCCATCAGTTCTCGTGTGTTTTGTGATTCTTTACTCTGAACTCATGTTCTTTAGAAATTTTTCTTTGGCAATCCTTTTAGGCCTAAGGTAAAGGAGTTTTTCTTCAGAAGCTTTGCTTTCACTTTTTTTTTTTTTTAAGATTTTACTCATTTTTTGACAGAGAGACAGCAAGAGAGGGAACACAAGCAGGGGGAGTGGGAGAGGGAGAAGCAGACTTTCCGCTGAACAGGGAGCTCGACATGGGGTTCGATCCCTGGACCCTGAAATCATGACCTGAGTGAAGGCAGACGCTTAACGACTGAGCCCCTACTTTCACTTCTGTTAGGAATTTCCTAGCAGTAGAGGAAGACACTGTGTTATCCCCATTTTTATAGATGAGGAAACTGAGGCATAGACATATGATAGAAATTAACTCAGGTCGGGGCACCTGGGTGGCACAGCGGTTGAGCATCTGCCTTCAGCTCAGGGCGTGATCCTGGCTTTATGGGATCGAGCCCCGCATCGGGCTCTTCCGCTATGAGCCTGCTTCTTCCTCTCCCACTCCCCCTGCTTGTGTTCCCTCTCTCGCTGGCTGTCTCTATCTCTGTCAAGTGAATGAATAAAATCTTTAAAAAAAAGAAGAAAAAGAAATTAACTCAGGTCACTTATACTAGTAGTGTTGGATTAAAGGTTCTAGCATCCCAGAACCACCTTAAAGTAAAATTTTAAAATAAAATGAAATAAAATTTCTGTTGAAAGTGTTTAGATGATCACATTCAGGCCCTGCACCCACATGACGACCAGGTTGTGGCTGACTTCTTGAGGGAGATTTTTTTTACCCTGTGTAAAGTTTGAAACAAACAAATATTCTTTCTGTTTCCTTCTGTGGGGTTTTTTGTTTTGTTTTCTCTCCTACGTTCTCTCCCTTTTTCTTCCCCATTTCTCTCCTCTTTTGTCTCTCTCTGTCTGTCTGTCTCAAGTTTATCCTTCTACTGAGGGCACTGTAGCCTAGAGATAGGCAAGTTTTTTGTAAAGGGCCACATACTAGGCTTTGTGGACCTTATGGTCTCTGTCGTAATTACTCACCTCTGCCGTTGTAGTACAAAAGCAGCCATAGACCATATGTAAGCAAATGAGCATCTTTGTGTTCAAATAAAACTTTAAGTGTGGACACTAAAACTTGAATTCCATATAATTTTCACATGTCACAAAGTCCTTTTTTTTTTTTTTTTTTTTTACTTCTTTTCAACCATTAAAAATGTAAAAACTACTCTACTATTAGCTCACAGACCATACAGCAACAGGAGGCTGGCCAGATTTGGCCCACGTGCCATAGTTTGTTGACCCCTGGTTAGTCCTTCGGGCTCCAGCTTTATGTGGGAATCTTCTTTTGGACTCCCCACCCTTGTCTCCTATTTCCTTTTCCCCACATAGCATTAAGGTGAATTTCAAGGTTATTAGGTGTAGCACACGCCTCCAGGAGAAAGCCAGTTCTGTGCTCTTTGGATCACAAGTCTTGCTTTGATCTTTGACTCCTGTGAAATTCCTGCTGGCTCACTTACACATTAAAACATATATTTAATATCCAGTATTTTTTGCCATTTTGCAGCTGGAGGGTTCATAGATCTTGTTTGTCAGATTTCTGGAAATCGAAGTTGACTTGTGCTTTGTGTGTATTTGTGATTTGACTCTTATTATGAGGCAGACCTGTTGGCAACATGGCGGCCAGAAGTTTGCTTGTTTGGGAATTATGTGCCTAAAGTAGGGGAGAGTGGGCAGCAGAGAACCAATCTGCTTCCTTAGTTCATAGTTATAACATCAACCGTGGTGTGGTTGGTTTAAAATAACAGATATTTGTAACTTATATTAGGGAGAATTGCAGTTTAGAAAACACTTTTTCATGTATTGTATCATTTGATTTTTTTATAAATCTCATTTGATTCTCACAAGATTTGATGAGATAGATAAGGCAGGAGTTAGCAACCTCACTTTATCGATGGGGAGATTGGCCAAGAGAGGTACCAAAGAGTCTCAGCTCGGGAGGGTGCACCTTCTCTGCTCTGGACCCCTCCTCCCTCTTCTTCTCAGCTAACAGTGCTTCCTTCTCATGACCAGGAGAAGGAGCGCTCCTGGCACCAGCAGGAACTGGATAAGGCCCTGGAGAGCCTAAAGAGGGAGAAAACAGAGCTGGAAACGAGGCTGCGGGAACAGCAGGCAGAAGCCGAGGCCATCCGGACACAGAGGGAGGAAGAGCGGGCAGAGGCAGAGAGCGCCCTCTGCCAGGTGGGAAGCTGGGGAGATTGGAGCTGTGATCCCCCTACCTTTGACTGCTTCCTTTTCCACTCCCAAGAGTGCTGCTGCAGGGGGCTTCCAGAAGAGAAGTACCTGCTCCCTTTGCTGCTAGTGAGCAGGGTGACCCCTGCGTTAGCTGCAGGGCCGACAGTATGTCACACTTCCTGAGGGAGGGCCGATCCTCACCACATCCTGTCAGCTCACAAACCAGTGACAATCTTTGCACTTCCTGGTTCTTAACAAGCAGGTCCAGACCTTCTTTGGCCCTCAGCCCCCTCCCCATTTGCTGGAAGAGCCCGAGAGCAGCTGGAATGTGCCTGTGGCCTGGTGGGTGAGCATGATGACCCCTGAGGCGGCAACCTCTTGCCTCCCTGCCCCTCCACAGATGCAGCTCGAAACAGAGAAGGAGAGGGTGTCCCTCCTGGAGACGCTGCTGCAGACCCAGAAGGAGCTGGCAGATGCCAGCCAACAGCTGGAGCGGCTGAGACAGGACATGAAGGCTCAGAAGTTAAAGGAGCAGGTATGGAGGGCGGGCCTGGGCAGGGAGGAAAGGCAGGTGTGACCAGCTCTCTGGTGCTTCTGGGTACCAGGTCCGGGGCGAGGTGCCATCCCATGACAAACATCAAGGTGCACATAGCAGTGAACGTGACACACGTGGTCCCTGTCCTCAAAGAGCTTACGTTCTAGTGGCAGAGCGGACCAAAACGCGCAGATAGAAAATACGTGAGATGATCGCAGGTGGTAGTAAGTTCCGTGAGGGAGATGGATAGGGTGAAGTAATTGAGAGTGAGTCACAGGAGGCCACTTTGAACAAGGTGGCCGGGGGTGGGACTTACTGAGAAAGTGGTGTTTGGGCTGAGACATGAAGGTTGAAAAGAGCCAGCCGCATGCGACAGTAGAGATGAGCTCTGACAGCACTATGCTGAGTGTAAGAAGCCAGTCACAAGAGGCCACACAGCGCATGGTTCCCTTTGTAGGAAATGTCCAGAACAGGCAAATCTACAGAGACCGAAAGCAGATGAGTAGTCGGGAGTGGAGATGGGAATAGGGAGGGGTACAGGCTTGTTTTCTGGAGTGATAAAAATGTTCTGAAGTGTGGGGACGGTTGTACAACTCTGAATATACTAAAAACCATCGAATTATATGCTTAAACGGGTGAATTGTGTATTATATGTGAACTGTTCCTCAGTAAAGCCCTTTAATTTTTATTTTTTTAAAGATTTATTTATCTGAGAGAGAGAGTGCGAGCGGGGGGTGGGGGCAGAGGGAGAGGGAGAAGCAGATTCCCCACTGAGCAGGGAGCCCAACGTGGGGCTCAATCCCAGGACCCTGGGATCATGACCCGAACCAAAGGCAAATGCCTAACTGACTGACCCCCCCAGGTGCCCCTTAGTAAAGCCCTTTAAAAAAGACAAAAAAGAAAAGAAAAGAAAAAAAAGAAGCCAGCTATTTGAAGAACAGTTTCAGCAGGGGAAATAGTCATCATGAGGGCAGTGGGACAGACAGAAAGGGCTCAAGGAGCGCCAGGACAGAAAGGAGGCCACGTGGCTCCCACGTGATAGGCTCAGGGGCGAGTGGAGAAGTACGCAGGAGCCCAGGAACCCTGGGCCAGCTGTGGGAGGAGCTTGGAATTTGTTCCAAGGACAGTGGGAAATTGTTGGATGGTATTTAAAAAGCAGAATGGGACATGATTTACTACACGTATTTTAAAAAATACTTCAGGTGCTAAGTGGAGAAGTGTGTGTGTACGTGTCACCGCGTGTGTGTGTGTGTGTGTGTGTGTGTGAGAGCATGCGCACGGGGTGGTGGCATGGAGTGGAAGTAGGGGTACGCAGTGGGAGCCTTCTGCAGTGGTCTGGGTGAGGTACTGCTACCAGCTCAGGGGCCCTGACGGAGAGCCAGCATGCTCTGTGAGGGAGGAGACGCTCTGTTGAGGTGGCAACATGGAAACAGCGTGGATTGCTGGGTCCTGCCTCAGCTTTTGCCACCAACCCAATTGAAAAACCAGTATTTATATGACACAGACTTGAAGACGCAGGCCCCAGTGGGAGCTTTCTTCTGCTCACTGTGGTCCTCTGTCTTTGCAGGAGACCACGGAGGTGCTGCAGACCCAGCTCCGGGAGGCCCGGCGGGAGCAGGAGCAGGCAGCCCAGCAGAACGGAGATGACCTCGCTGCCCTCCGAGAAGAGTGCAGGGCCCTGCTGCAGGCTAAGACGGACCTACAGGAGCAGGTGCCTCCTTCTCTCTCCCAGCCCCGCAGCCCTGCAGCCCTTCCCCAGCATGGCCAGGCTCTCCCACTCCTGCTGTAGGAAAGGGGAGCCCTGGCCCTGCTTGCGAAGGAGAGGAAATGGAAGGGTGCTTAGAGCGGAGCACATGCCCTTGGAGCCCCAGGATAGTCATCTCTCCCTGTGGTGACCACAGACCTTAGATTTTCTCAGGCAGCCCCAGTGCCTGTCATTCTTCCCACCCACCCCAGAAATCCAGTTTTAATATACCAGGTTGCTGTTCCTACTCTGATTGCTTTTCCTTCGCAGAATCCCGTATCAGCTGGTGTTCTGATTGTTTTTTAAGATTTTATTTATTTATTTGACAGAGAGAGAGAGAGAAAGCATAAGCAGGGGGAGCAGCAGGCAGAGGGAGAAGCAGGCTCCCTGCTCGCCCAATTCGGGGCTCAATCTCAGGACCCTGAGATCATGACCTGAGCCAAAGGCAGACGTTCAACCCACTGAGCCACCCAGCTGCCCCTCTGATTGTTTATTTTTAAAAATACAATTACTATACATTTGCCCGTCACTTATCACTTTGCCTTTGGGTGGTTCTGTTCAGCCAAGATATTGATTTGTGCCTGCCTTTACACAGTAGACATGAGGCTGGGAGACAAGGTGAGGCTGAACGGTACTGGGGGAGGGGTGCTAAAAATAGTGTGTAAGCGTTCGCAGAAACCCCCAGAGCATTGGAAATGGGCCAGTGACTGTGACCTCCAGGGACCCTGGAGCCCTAGGTGAGAAGCCTCCCGCCACGGGCCCCTGCCCTTGATCCTCATGTGTTATCTTTCCAGGTGGAGGACTTGAAGTCTCAGCTGGTTTCCAGGGATGACTCCAGGAGGCTGGTGGAGCAGGAGGTTGAGGAGAAGCTGAGGGAGGCCCAGGAGTATAGCCGAACGCTGGAGGAGCTCGAGAGAGAGAAGGCCAGGTAGGCTCGACAGACCGTGGAGTAGGCTTTTGCCTGTGTAGCTACTGTGGTCACTGTGAGGTGGACCGTTCTTCGCTCGGGGAACCTAGGCTCTCATGTCTCCAGCCCTGGACTGTACGGGTACCCGTGTGGACAGGATGCGGTCCCTGTAGCTTACACTTCATTCAGGTTGTATGTAAATACTTAGAGAACACACGTTAGGCACCAGGCACTATGCCAGAGGTCGGGGACGCCCCCTGCCTCAGCAGAATGTACGGTTTTGTGAGGAAGATGTTAATTAAGTAATCCCCCAGAGAAATCACTGGTTATGTTACGTGGTGTGGAGGGAAGAAACAGGACGCTGAAGTCGAAATGGGGTGGGGATGTACTTGAGATAAGATCGTAGGGAAGGCCTTCCTCAAAGAGGTTGCATTTAAACTGACCACTGAGGGTGAACTGGAACCAGCTGGGCGAAGGGGTGAGGGAGAGCTTTGTGGTAGGAGTGGACATCTCAGGGGCCCGGAGGTGGATCAGAACTTGGGGTATTTGGGGGCACTGGAAGTGCTGTGTGACCGGAGCCTGGTGCATAGGATGGGGCACGTGACCTGGGCAAGTCTGTGTCTTTCGGGATTTGTGGGCCACGGCCAGGAGTGCGTAGTTTATTTTAGGTTTAGTAGGAAACCCCTGGAAGGTTTTAAGCAAGGAAATGGACATGATCCAGTTTACGATGTGTCAAGAAGAGGTAGTGATGGCAAGAAACCTCAGAGTGAGATGCGGCCATCCCGGCGAAGCATGGCGTGTCTTCTCAGTGTTGTAGGAGTTTGAAGAGGGACAGGTCCTCTTGTTCATGCAACCACAGGCAGCCAGACGTGCTAGGAGGCAGGTGCGGTTGTCTGCCCGAGACGCATTAGGGCTGCACCAGGGTAGGGGTTCTGGGGAAGGGGAGGGGGGAAGGAGCTCAGGGAAGGAGCTCAAGGGACGTTGAAGAAGTTGGAGTCGATTATATGTCATCACTGATTGGACGGGATGAAGGGAGAACTCTGTGATGTGGTCAAGGCTGCCAAGTGGGAGCACTGGGGGGGTAAGGGTGCCGTTCGCTGAGCTAGGGAGCATACTGGGGGATGGCTGGGGGAAGGGGAGTGCAGAAGGGATGGGAAGAATTGGACACATTGAATTTGAGGTATTGCATAGGTATTTCTGGAATCTGCCAGAGAAGTAGAAACTGAAGCTGAAGGGAGGTATCACGTGCGTGGAGTACCTGGGAGCACTCAGTCGGTGCTCAATAAATGCTAGCTTCTATTGTTATGCTGTCATTGTTATCTTACTATTTCTCTCTTAAGTATTAATGCCGTGTTTAGCACAGTTAGAGGAGAAAGTAGTTCTTCGTTCCCTGAATGACCTTAACCCTCTGGCCTCCCTTCAGCCTGACCCAGTCGCTGATGGAAAAGGAACAGAGGCTCCTTGTTTTACAAGAAGCGGACTCTGTCCGACAACAGGAGCTGAGCTCCCTGCACCAGGACCTGGAGGAGGCCCAGGGAGGGCAGAAAGAGCTCAGCACCCAGGTACTCCCCACGCTGCTGCTGGGCCCCATTCCTCAGCAGAAGTGTGCTCCTCCTCCTGGAGTGGAGAAGCCGTCCTCCTGGAAAGAGGACTGTGCTCTTGTTCTGTATTACAGGGTGTGCTGGGACGTCAGCGGCCCTGGCAGGAGGGGCTAGTCAGAGCTGGGCGGGGTGGGGGCTTGGGAACCTGGCCCAGAGCTGAGAACGGCTCCTGTCAGGAGCCTGACAGCCCAGAACACGGTGCCCAAAGGGGCGGAGCTCACACGGGCCTGGTTCAGGTGTGGCCACATCTAAGTGTGCTTGGTCAGCTTGGCAAGACACGGCAGCAGAGCAGGTCATTACACAGACCAGGGAGGCGGCAGCAAGACAACTACAGAACTGTCTGCTCACAGGAGGACCCCAGACCTTGGGCACAGAGGAAAGCCGGCACCAGGAAGGGAAGAGTGAGCCGGTCAGAGCTGGAAGGGGGACTAGGGCTGAGAAGCACTAGGTCCGCCATTAGCGCTGGATTTGGCTCCCAGCAGTCCTGCTTCCAGGTTGCGTGAGCATCAGTTTCTTCATCCCTAAGACAAGGATGATCGTTCTTAGCCACTGTAGGAACGTGTAAAGTGTCTGAGCACAGCAGGCATGCTATAAATGGTAGCCATTATTACTGCGATGGGTCTTATGTAGGCTCAGTGTCAGGGTTTCGAGCAGAATTCTGATTGTAGCAGGGGGCTGGCATTGCTGCCGGGGGGACTAGGGCCACAGCCCATTTGCATCGCCTAGGCCCATATGACAGGAGTCTGTAGGTGGGCATGCAGGTCAGATTGAGGGTAACACTCCTTCTAGAGCCCTCTTCACCTGCTGGAGAGCTGAGCCTCCCAGCCCTGATCGAGGTGAGCCCAGGGCTTGATCCAGGTGAGGCCGGGGAGGGTCTGATGAGAAGGTGTCCACTCCCTGCTTAGAGTGGCAACACTTCCTTCCTGGCAGGTGGAATTCCTGAAGCAGGAGGTGAAGGAGAAGGAGGCTGACTTTCTGGCTCAGGAAGCACAACTGTTGGAGGAGCTGGAGGCATCTCGAGTAACGGAGCAGCAGCTGCGAGCTTCCCTGCGGGCCCTGGAAGCCAAGGCAGCCCAAGCCCACCTCCGACTGCGCAGCACAGAGAACCAGCTGGCGGCGCTGGCGGCAGAGCAGCAGCCCGGGCACCAGGCCCGGGCCCAGCTGGCCAGCCTCTGTTCTGTCCTGCAGCAGGCCTTGGGGCTCGCTTGTGAGAGCAGGCCTGAGCTGCGTGGCGGGGGAGACTCTCCTTCCCTCTGGGGCCCTGAGCCAGGTAAGGTGGCCACCCAAGGATTCGGGCCTTTGGGCCAAAGCCAGGCCTGGCTCCCTGGGGGGAGAAGGAAGGGGCCTGCAGTTCCTTAGGCATAGGCAATATTGCATCAAGGCTAAGGCCACAGTCTCTGGAATTAATTCAATCCTTTCTGAACTTGATTTTTTTTTCTTAGAGAGTGTGCATGTACAAGCAGGAGAAGGGCAGAGAGAGAGGGAGGGAGAATCTTAAGCAGACTCCCCACTGAGCGTGGAGCCCAACCTGGGGCTCAGTCTTACGACCCTGAGATCACGCCCTGAGCGGAAATCATGGGTCAAATGCTTAACCGACTATGCCACCCAGGCACCCCATCTCTCAGGATTTTTCTGAGGAGTTAATGAGATTACAGAAGTAATAGGTCACACAGTTCTTGGCATTTACTAAATGCCTAACAAATGACAGCTAGCGTTATCTAGTGCCCTCCATAGCTCCTGGCACATCAGAACGCAGAAAGTTCATGATGGATGAACTGCTCAGAAGAGGTTCTTTGAGGAATGGAGGGATCCGTGGGAAGGCCAAGGCCATATATGGGGAGGTTTGGCCGTTTCCTTTCATAGTGCAGCCAAGTGAGGAGGTATTTTCCTCATTTTTTCAGATCAGAATGGAGCTAGTCTCCTTCTTGAGAAAGGGCCCCTCCTGACAGCCCTGTCATCTGAGGCGGTGGCGTCTGCCCTCCAGAAGCTTCACCGAGACCTGTGGAAGACTCAGCAGGCCCGGGTACGATGCTCTGCTCTCCTTCTGTGAACTCTTCACTCCTTGTAAAAGGACTTATGAAGCAGTTTGAGCTGTTTTATTCCCAAGCTGGGATGAGTTCCATCCCTATCCTTTCCTACCTGGTCAAGCGTGAACACAGCATTTGGTTTCCTGGGCCTGGGTTTCACTTAGTCAGCTGGGGCAAACCCTTCCCGCCTCAGGGTTGTGAGGATTGAGCGAGGGAGGGATTTGAGTGGGCTCTGAACTAGAGAAGCCCACACAGATGACAGATATTTTTTGTATCATTTTCTCTCAGCTATGATTTTTTTTTAAGATTTTATTTATTTATTTGACAGAGAGAGAGACAGCCAGCGAGAGAGGGAGCAGGGGGAGTGGGAGAGGAAGAAGCAGGTTCCCAGGAGAGCAGGGAGCCCGATGCGGGCAGACGCTTAACGACTGAGCCACCCAGGCACCCCTCAGCTATGAATTATTTATTCCTGGTGCCAATACCTCTAAGAACAACCCAACAAACAGGGACTGCTGAGATTTGAGGTTGCCATTTATAGGAGCATTCCAGGCCTAAGACTGAACTAAATGTCCCACAATTTCCACCTGTCAGTGCACCTGAACCTATCATTCAATAAAAATTGAACGCCACCTGTATGCCAGCCACTGTGAGCTGATGGTAAGGAAAGGAGAGAGACCAGATCTCCGCCATTGAGAATGCTGAGGAAGGAAACTGCAGTCTGAAAGAAGCAGAACTGATAGAATTAGTCGGATCAGTAGCAGATGCAAATGATAATAATAGGAGGAAGGGACAATTCATTCCTACTTGGGGAGAGTCACAGGGAAGGAAAAAGGGACCTTTGAGCTGAGCTTTGAAGTAGGAGTTTGGGCAGAGGAGAGCTGACCCCGGGCTAAGACTCCAGCAAGTTGTGTTTCAAAAAGGCACACGGGTCGGATGGGGATTCTAGGCTCCAGTCAGTTGCAGCAGAGCCTGTCATGGCTCCAGGGAGCGACCTCGAGTAGACCCTCGGGGGCAGACCCCACAGAAGCTGAGAGGAAGGTGGAGGGCGCTTGGGTCTGGGGCTGGGATAGCTTTGTGGAAGATGAGGAGGTTGGAGCTTAGCCTCGCCCTTCCTTTCCCAGGATGACCTGAGGGAGCAGGGTCTGAAGCTGGAGCAGCGTCTCGCCAATGCAGAGGCCGAGAAAAGTCAGGTCTGCACAGAATTGCAGGATTTGCAGAAACAGCTCTCCCAGTACCAGGAAGGTGAGAAGCGCAAGGCAGGCAGGGAGATTTGGAGGGAAGAGCAAGGAGAGGCCGGAAGCCCAGAAGGGGCAGCCCTTCTTCACTGCTCGTGCCCAACTGTGAGAAGCTACCTAGAGACCTCTCCAAAGGGGTGATGACCCCCATGAACTGTTCTTCTGCTTTGCTTGGCCTTTGAGGGCCATCCTGGAAGAAGGAATTCAGGGGGACAGAGTGGGTGAACCAAGAGAAGTTCCTGGCTAGGCTTCCCCTTTCTTTGAGGATTAAAAAACTGACAACCTAGGGCCAGGACTGTGAGAATGTTATAAAATTCTGTGTCTTTTGTCATTTATCCACGTTACTTATTTTTGTCCTCTCCAGCTATGTCGTCAAAATTATTCACCTCTGACAGCAGAAGGATTATGGGCTTGTTTAAGAAATAGCAAAGTGGGGGACCTGGGGTGAATGCCCCCCCCTGCCACAGTGAAGGGCGTGGGTGGTCACTACTTGGAAAAGAAAGGAGAGGGAGGGTCTTGGGAGCCAAGGCTCCGTAGTAGAAGAGAAGACGACAACTTGGGAGGGGGTCTGGGTCTTGAAAGTATCCCAGAGGGCTCCGAGAGCCACACGCACAGAGCTGGGTTCTGGTGCATTTTGCAGAAATGGGGGGCAACCAAGGGGGCAGCACTGGTCTCTGGGAACCTCTGCAAACCATAGAATTAGAGACTAGAAAGGAACCCCAGCGTCATCTAGCCCTCCCCCCCGGTCTGGAATCCAGGGCTGGAGATCTGTACGTGCTCAGGGCGAGACAGCGTTGGGAGGATAGTCAGGCAAGTGCTGGCGCCGGTCAGCCGCTGCAGACGTGAGTGCGGGAGCAGCAGGAGCCTAGACAGCCCGGAACAGCTGGCTGATGGGGGACATGCATGTGAAACTGGACGTAATTCTCTCCTTCCTGGCCTTCCCTTTTGATTCTGTTCCTCACCCTCCATCTGCCTCTGTGTCCCTCTTTTCTTCCACCCTCCACCCTGGGCCTCACTCCGCCACCTCCCCTCTTCCCAAAGAGAAATGCAAGTGGGAAGGAAAGCAGAAGTCGCTGGGATCTGAGCTGACAGAACTGCGTGAGACTCTGGTGACATTGCAGAGCCGTCTGCGGCAAGCAGAGCTGCAGGGACTGGAGGCCCAGGTGAGGCGGCCCCGGTCTGGGGCAGGGGCTTTCTCCAGGAGGAGTCCTCGGGGGCCAGGCTGTAGCTCCAGACCCAGCTGGGCCTGTGGTCCTACCCCATCCATTGGTAGTGCCCCACGTCCTTCAGCGAGGGGCTGTTTCCCCGGCTGTCTCCCTGTCCTTGAGGGCCATGATGAAGGCCCTGGGGAGTTTTCCTGAAGGGAGGCAGAGAAGTTTGTCCCTTGCCCTGAAGGACCGGAGTGTGGGATGGCTCATTTGTTTCAGGCTTTCTCCTGTGGGCCTAGTGGAGCCCTGGCATGCGGTAGGGACGATCTTTTACTGGATCAGCATAAGTGGAAGGCACCAGTTCTCTTCGTCCCTTCTTGACGGGGCTGGGGCTGCGGAGTAAGGAGACGAAGGGCCTGCTCTGGGGTGATAGTATCTGGCAAGTGTAGCCTAAGGTGGTTTTGCGTCTTCTTTTCCAGAAGGAGCGAGAGCTCCTGCAGGCGGCCAAGGAGAACCTGACAGCACAGGTGGAACATCTGCACGCATCTGTGGCGGAAGCCAGGGCTCAGGCCAGTGCCGCCGGGGCCCTGGAGGAGGACCTGAGAACCGCTCGCTCGGCCCTGAAACTCAAGAGTGAGGAAGCGGAGACTGAGCGTGAGCGAGCCCAGGCTCTGCAGGAGCAGGGTGAGCTGAAGGTGGCCCATGGGAAGGCTCTGCAGGAGAACTTAGCTATCCTGGCCCAGACCCTTTCCGAAAGAGAAGGGGAGGTGGAAGCTCTGCGGGGAAATATCCAAGAACTGGAGAAACAACGGGAGATGCAGAAGGCTGCTTTGGAAGTGCTATCTCTGGACCTGAAGAAGAGGAACCAGGAGGTGGGTGCACAACAGGAACAGATCCAGGAGCTGGAGAAGTGCAGGTCCATCTTAGAGCACCTGCCCCTGGCCGTCCAGGAGCGGGAGCAGAAGCTGGTCGTGCAGAGGGAGCAAATCGAAGAGCTCGAGAAGGATCGAGAGACCCAGAGGAGCATCTTGGAGCATCAGCTTGTCGAACTTGAGAAAAAGGCCCAAGTGATAGAGTCCCAGAAAGGACAGATTCAGGATCTGAAGAAGCAGCTGGTTACTCTGGAATGCTTGGCCCTGGAACTGGAGGAAAACCATCACCAGATGGAGTGCCAACAAAAGACCATCGAGGAGCTGGAGGGCCAGAGGGAAATGCAGAGGGTGGCCCTGACCCACCTGACACTGGACCTGGAGGAGAGGAGCCAGGAGCTGCAGGCCCAGAGCAGCCAGATCGACGAGCTGGAGAGCCACGGCACCCTTCTGGCCAGAGAGCTCCAGGACAAGGACCAGGAGCTGAAGTGCCAGCGAGAACAGATCGAGGAGCTGCAGAGGCAGAAGGAGTGTCTGGCTCAGGACCTGGAGAGGAGGGACCAGGACATGCTGCTCCAGAGGGAGAGGATTCGGGTCCTAGAAGACCAGAGGACACTGCAGACCAAGATCCTGGAGGAGGACCTGGGACAGATCAAGCTGTCGTTGAAGGAGAGAGGCCGGGAGCTGGCCTCCCAGAGACCGCCGATGCAGGAGCGGGCGGAGGAGGGGAAGAGCCCGAGTAAAGCACAGCGTGGGAGCCTCGAGCACCTAAAGCTGATCCTGCGGGATAAGGAGAAAGAGGTAGAGTGCCAGCAGGAGCGCCTCCAAGAGCTGAGGGGGCACAAGGACCAGCTGGAGCAGCAGCTGCAGGGCCTGCATAGGAAGGTGGGGGAGACCAGCCTCCTCCTGAGCCAGCGAGAGCAGGAGCTGGTGGTCCTGCAGCGGCATCTGCAGGAAGCCAGGGAACGGGCGGAGCTGAAAGAGCGGTCGCTTCAGGGTCACCTGGAAGAGGCGCAGAGAGCGCTGGCTCAGAGGGACCAGGAGCTCGAGGCCCTGCGGCACGAGCAGCAGCAGGCGCGGGGGCAGGAGGAGACGACGAAGGAGAAGGCCAGCGTGCTGCAGAGCGCCTTGGAGCAGGCCCGCGCAGAGCTGCAGGAGCGCCAGGGAGAGCTCGAGGACCACAGGGAGCACGTGCGAAGGCTCCAGGAGGAGCTGGCCATGGAGGGACAGCGCGGGCAGGCCCTGGAGGAGGTGTTGGGGGACCTCAGGGCTGAGTCGCAGGAGCAGGAGGAGGCTTTGCTGACCCTCCAGCAGCAGTGTGCTGAGCGGGCCCAAGAGCACGAGGCGGAGGTCAGCGGCCTGCGGGACCACCTGCTGCAGGCAGAGGCCACGCTCAAGGAACGGGACCAGGAGCTGGAGGCCCTGCAGGCGTCCGGCCAGTCCTCCCAGCGGCGGGAGGAGACTGCCCGGGACCGGGCCGAGGCTCTGCAGGAGGCCCTGAGCAAGGCTCAGGCCGCCCTGCAGGAGAAGGAGCAGCGGCTGCTGGGGCAGGCGGAATTGAGCCGCAACCTGGAGGCCAGCACAGCCACCTTGCAGGCTGCCCTGGACTCCTGCCAGGCACAGGCCCGGCAGCTGGAGGAGGCCCTGCGGAGGCGGGAAGGTGAGATCCAGGACCGGGATCTCCAGCACCAGGAGGTCGTGCAGCAGCTCCATTGGGCACTGGCCCAGAGGGAAGAAGAGCTGAGCCATCAGAAGAGGCAGGGGCAGCTGCTAGAGCAGTCTCTGGCCCAGAGGGCCCGAGAAGATGCCAGCCCAGGGAAGCAGGGTCCGGGGCGGGAGAGAGAAGAGGAGGAGATACGGGGCCTTCGCGAAAGCCTAAGGGAGTTGCAGCTGACTCTAGCCCAAAAGGAAGAGGAGATCGTGGGGCTGAGAGAGGCCCAGCAAAGGAAGAATCTGGAGGACTCACCCCACAGCCACACAGCCTCCCCGGCAGAGGAGCCCTCTACGAAGTTTGAGGCTTTCAGGCCCCGGCTGCAGCAGGAGCTGGAGCGACTGCAGGCCGCGCTGAGACAGACGGAGGCCAGGGAGCTCGAGTGGAGGGAGAAGGCCCAGGACTTGGCGCTGTCTCTGGCCCAGAGCAAGGCCAGCATTAGCAGTCTGCAGGAGGTAGCCATATTCCTACAGGCCTCTGTTCTGGAGCGAGACTCAGAACAGCAGAGGCTGCTGGTGAGTTACTCCGCAGGTAGTAACGGCCAGGGTGGCAGAGTCTGTCTGGCTGAGTGCAGGGGCTGCCCGCCACCCTGGGCTTGTGACAGCTCAGGGTGTGAGAGGGTGGAGAGAGGTGGAAGCCAGGGTATTGTGCTAATCCAGGGGTTAGGGAGAGAATAAGACAGCCACAGTTCCTGCCCTCATAGAGCTTATAGTCTAGTGGGTAAGCAATTAGAATGCAGTGTCTGGTTCTCATTAGAGCCTCGTTAGGGAAGTTCAGTGTGCTCTGAGCACACAGAGGGCACCCAGCCAGCCTTTCCTAGTGGTAAGTCCTGGAAGGCTTCCCAGTAAAAGCAGGGTTTAAGATTAGATCTGAAGGGGCCAGTAAGGAATTAGCCAAGCACAGGTCGGGGAAGAGCTTTCTGGGGAAGAGGAAAGAGGAAGGAGAGCATGGATCGTCTGTCCAGGGACTTCGGGCTGAATGGAACACAGAGGGGCAATTGGCAATAGACGACAAGGCAGCAGGGGCCCCGTCATTCAGGGCTTCTGAGTTGTGTCCAGGACCTCGGTGACCAATGGGACCTGGATGAAGTGTTTGGGGCAGTGGGGGAGGGTGACACATCCAATGCAACCGTTGATCTGGGGAGACCAACAAGGAGGCGGTCATCAAAGTCCCGGGACAGATGGTGACCTAAGACGGTAAGGGTGCACGGTGACACGGGGGTGGGCCTAGAAGCTCACAGGACTTCTGGCAGTTGACTGGCTAAGAGACAGCGGCATGAAGAAAGGGCAGAAGGAAATCAAACCCCTGGGTTTCTGCTCAAAGGCAGGTTTCAGGAATGCTGTGGAATGGCAGTGGAGTGAGGTGCCTGTGGGAACTACAGGGGGCAAGGTCCAGGGGGCAGGTCTGTAAAGTGATCTGAACTTGAAGGATGAGGCTAGGGGATAGACTTGGGGTCCTCAGCAGTTAAGGATAAGTGCATTCCTCTAGGCGGAATATCGAGTGAGAAGGGAAGTGGACCTTGTGTAGCATTCAACCTCAAGGTCAGGGGTCATGTCTTAGTCCCCTTTGCTTCCCCAGCACTGGGCACAAGGCCTGCACAGAGTAGGTAGTCAAGAAAGCAAGGTTGACTGTTGGCCATAGAGAGGCATTGTCTCTTTTGCTAAGAAGAACCCAGCCCATTTTTCCCGGGAAATTGACTCCACACTGTGGGACTTGACTAGGGTTGAGCCCCAGAGAACTTCCCCCTCCTCCAATCATCTGAGACAGACAGTGCTGCAGGGACTTACCTTCTGGGAGCAAAATGCAGAAAAGGGAATCCATGTGTGAACTTTGGAGTCAAGTCCCTGGGTTTGCAATACTGTCCTAGAGTTTATGGGCTGTGTGACCCTAGATAAGTGCCTTCACTTCTCTGACTCTTAGTTTTCTCTTCAATAAAATAGGGAATGACAAGACCAGCCCCGTAGGGCCATCTTGAGTATGAAATGAGATAATACATATGAAGCGAATAAGAAGGAAGCATTCTATAAGTAGAATTCCTTTCCTATTTCTCGGCTCATCCTTAGAGGCACAGAAAAAGTAAGGTCCATGGCAGGGTAGGGGGGTTGCTGAGCAGTACTGTGGCTCGGGTCAGGGTCCCTCTGCACTCCCCCCAAACACTCAAGAATATCTCAGATGCAGCCCTCCATCACAGTGCTGTCATTTTTTATTTTAAGCATTTTCCATGCCATACACTGTTATTTTTGCTTCCTTCCACAACAACCCTGAGAAATACTTTATAGTTCAGAGAGGCCAAGTAACTTGTCCAAGGTCACACGGCCAGTCAATGGCAGAACTGGATGTAGGGAGTCTGACTCTAGAATGCAGCCTGTTGACTGCTGAGCGCTTCCTGTCTCCCAGACAACCGAAACCCATGTACAGTCACTTCCTCTTATCTGTCTCTTTTCTTGACCATTATCATTTATAAGACATACGGCACCTAGAAAATACCTAGTGCTGGGGTCCCCACTTGTCGGGAGGTATTTAACCCCAGAGGCTTCATCTATGCTTCATGGAGCATGTGGTCGTTTTACAAATGAGGAAATTAGGTTTTGGAGAGAGCTCGTATGTTGACCCAGGTCATATTGCCAGTAAGTGGTGACAGAATGCCCAGCCCTGTGTGATCCCAGAGTCCACGCTCTTTCTACAACACCTCAGCGCTCCAGGTTGCTTAGCTTACAGAAGAGCTCAAACAAGCCAGGTTCTAGTCCTGGCGCACCGTGTGTCTCTGCATAGACCCCTCTCCGCTTCTTTGCTTTGTCCACCTGTAAAGATTCTGCACTAGAATAGCTCAGAGGCTCTAGGAAAGTAAGACTCTAACCTGATGAGAAAATTAACTGGTTTTTATGAGGATGGAAGGTTGCGTGGGGCTGGACATGAGGTTGCCATGGTGTGATTTGCGCCACACTTGATATCCCAGGATGAGTTGGAGCTCACCAGGCAGGCTCTGGAGAAGGAGCGGCTCCTCAGCCCTAGCTCAACCAGCAGAGCGGAACAGGGGCCCAGAGAAGAGGTAGGTGCACAGCTGGAAGAGGTGAGCTGGGGGCCTGGTGGAAACCGATGGCCAGGAGGACTCCCCTTTCCAGGGACTTGTTCCCCTCCTTTGGGAATTGGGTCCCTAAAGCTCAGACCTGCCAGATCGGTCCCTTTGCCTTCGGTCTAAGGGGCTGGCCAGGTGAGAGTCCCAGGTCTGTCCCACAGGTGTCAGGAGCAGAGGCTGAGCCGAGTCTCGGAATGGAAGAGAAGCAGCTGTGGGGACGAAGGCTGGAGCACCTCCAGGAAGCAGTGGCTCAGCTGGAGATCGACCGGAGCAGACTCCAGCGCCACAACATGCAGCTGCGGGCCACCTTGGAGCAGGTGCGTCCTTTCTCCGGTCCTCAGCTCCCTCGTCGGGTCTCCGGTGCGCAGGCATCTTGGCTTCGCGTGTAGCCCCCAGAGCAGAGTGGTAAACTGTAGCCCAGGGGCCACATCCACCCTGCTGCCTGCTGCTGAAAAGCAGTGTTATAGTGGAGTTGAATAGTTGTGCCAGAGACCTAATGGCCTGCAAAGCCCAAAATACTGCAGAAAGCATTTGCTAAGCCTGCTCGGAAAGCCTGAGAGGTGGGCCCCACCTCTTCCGCCCCAGCAGCGCCTCTCTGCTCTCAGGCTGCCCTGGCCCGCACCCTCCTCATCCCAGGAGTTTAGCTTCTCATGGTTGCTGTCCCCCACGCACACCTACACCCGCAGTCACACCCACACCAGCCTCCTCTTGCGAAAGGCAGTTCTGCTCCAGCCCCAGAGCCAAGCCGAGCCCTGACTTCTCACCTGCATCTCGGCAGGTGGAGCGAGAGCGCAGGAAGCTAAAGAGGGACTCCATGCGCGCATCAAGGACAGGTGTCCCGGAGGCCAGGGAAGCCACAGCTTCATCCCCCACACAACAGGTTTGCCTCTTTTTCTTGACTGCAGCCTCCAGAGAGCCCAAATCCTACCACCAGAAACACCCTCCTGCAGTGCCTATCCCAGGCTACCCTCGCAGGGGGAGACAGCCATGTGAGCTGATCCAGGGGCCCCTCCTGGCAGGCTTCTTCACATCTCAGTCTGTCCCTGACCCAGGAAGGAGGCCCATCCTCAGTGGGTGGGGATGGAGTCACGGCTCGCAGCCCTACCTTCTCAGGACCTCAGAAAGCCTTCCCTGATGTGTAACCTACCTGCTTCCAGACCAGGGCCTCAGGCTTATCCAGGAGTGGGGCTCCTCAGGCTTCTGGTCAGAATCCCTGGCAAATGGGTGTCAGGTGGTGCTTGCCAGCCCCTGATGTGCCTACAAGCCTGATAGCAACTTTGTGGGTCTCTTGGATCTCCTCCCTTGTAGTGCTGAATTTACGAGATTAGAGTCCATGGTATTTCCTGGGACTAGACTCCCTTTTTGGGGTAAGGAATTGGGGGAAGATTCCCCAAGCCAGCACTCTTCTAGCTGACTTATGCATGGTGCCCCAGGGAGTCCAGTCTGGGTTCTGGCCCATAGCCCTTGCCTTGGCCCCCAGGATTGGGATAAGCTGGCTAAAGATGCCTGTAGAACCCCCAGGGTGGGAAGACCTATTCCAATAGGAATGGAATTTGTCTTCCATAGGATGGAAGGGGAGGACAGAAGGGCTCCTCAGATGCCAAGCACATCGCTGAACTGCAGAAAGAGGTATGTTCTGGAAGAATCGGCTTTCTAAGTCCCCTTTCTCTCCCTTGCAGTCAGGCAACAAGGCGTTCGTGTCTGCTGTGTGCTTGACCCTTTGTGCCCCTCCAGAAGGGAGATGGGAGATAGTTCCTCCCTCAGAGAACTTCAGTCTGTGTGGGAGGCAAGAAGAGCCCAGTCCCAACTCAACCTTCCACCTGCTTAGGGTAGGAGTGGGGAAGAAAGCATGCCCCAGACCCCAGACTGCCAGGTTCCTACCAAGAAAGGAAAAGGAGAAGGAAGAGGGTCTAGGGGCAGACAGAAGATTACAGGGGGACAGACGAAAGCAGACACAAGCATCCTGGCCTCCGCCGCCGTCACATGCACCCGTGCAGGCAGGACCGTTGCCAGCCCACCAGGCAGAGTAGCCTGGCACCAGCACCAGGATCCATACCTCAGAGCTCAGCTCAAGCCGCCACACCCGAGGAAGCCAGGACAAGTGGCTTCTTGCCTCGTAGGCCAAACCTGAAGGTTCATCCTGTCTCTCAATGTCCGAGAGTAATAAGAACTGTGGAATCTGTATTTCTGAGCCTGTTTCAGAAGCTGATAGTCACTACTGGCAGACCGTGACTCCACAGCTAGACTCGGCTATTAATCGGAGTGAGACGGGGCCGGACTAGGGTGAGGCAAGGGAAGCACACAGGGTGAGAATCTAAGGAGACGCTCGCTGGCAACCCAGAGTTGCTCCTCAGATTTACACCCCAGGAGCCCCTCTGCCCCACCCTAGTCCTGCCCCTGCCCTGAGCTCCTGGGAGTCACCGTGTCCTCACCTGAGGACAAGGATTCGTCAGTGATCCTCAACCCTGACTGCACATGAGAAGCGCCTGGGGCGCTTTGGAAAAATCCTGATGCCGAGGCCTCACCGCAGTCTAATTAAAGCAGAGTATTTATCAGCAGCTTCCAAGGGGGCGCAGTAGAGCTTCCTGCAGTGATTCAGGTAGTCTGTGTCTTGATCGGGGTAGTGGTTATACGTGGGTATTTACCTGATCAAACTCATCACGGTGTGCACTTAACATCCCGGCAGCCAGTTACGTAGGAATGATCCCTCCATAAAGCAGATGAGTAGTTCTGTTGTTGCTGTTGTTTGTAAGGTCCCTGTTTGAGTCTCCTATGCAGCCAGGGTTGAGAATCACTGGATTTCCCATGACTCCCAAGGGTCCTTGCCCCGAACACCCTAGAGCCTGATCCTGAGATCTGTGCGTGGTAATTGATTCAAATGCTGTCTCTCAAGAGCCCCAGGAGCGGAGCAGGATGACTTGGGGCAGCTTCAAGGCCCTTAATTACTCTCTCTCTTGGTTTTCCTGCCTCCCCTCCCCTCCGCCAGGTGGCCCTGCTGCGAGCCCAGCTGGCCTTGGAGCGGAAGCAGAGGCAGGACTACATCGCTCGCTCGGTGCAGACCAGCCGTGAGCTAGCGGGCCTGCACCACAGCCTCTCGCACTCACTGCTGGCCGTGGCCCAGACCCCTGAGGCCACCGTCCTGGAAGCCGAGACACGCAAGCTGGACGAGTCCCTGACTCAAAGTCTGACATCCCCGGGGCCAATCCTGCTGTGCCCCAGCCCCAGCACTACCCAAGCCATCTCCAGGTAGCAGCCACAGCCAGGGCAGGATCCGGGCCAGCCTGGGACTCCACGGACAGACGGGGCTGTCATGGCCCAGGAAGAGGGAAGGAAACCTACAGGGCTGGGGGAAGGCCCCAGCTCACGTGGGAATGAGGCAAGTCACAGCTGCGCATAGCCCCCAGAGTCACCTAGAGGAGTTCCGTTCTAGCTGGGGGGCGTGTGCTGCCTCTTGTCTCGAATATGTTATCCCAGCACCTCACCGAATCCTTCTCCTCCCCGCCGACAATAAACCCCGCGTCTCTCCATTTGTTCTCTGCTGCTGTCTCCACTTGTGTTACCGGCGGTGGCAGCACAGCAGCGCTTCTGTGAAGGAAGCATTTGCTAAAGATTCCTGTCAGGTGGCATGAATTTGTTGGCTGCCTGCATTCTGACAGAGAAGGCTTATGGCAGATGCAACAAGTCAAAGCCCCTGTCCGCAGGGAGCTTGAGCCCGGTTGGCAAGAGCTCATCGATGAGTCACAGACAGTTCTCTGTGCTCACTAGAAGTGCATAGAAATTCTGGGGACTGGGGCACCTGGGTGGCTCAGTACATTGAGCGTCTGCCTTTGGCTCGGGTCGTGATCCCAGGGTTCTGGAATCAGGCCCACATTGGGCTCCCTGCTCAGTGGGGAGTCTGCTTCTGTTTCTGCCTCTGCCTGCCGCTCCCTCTGCTTGTGCTCTCTCTCTCTCAATAAATAACTAAAATAATCTTTAAAAAAAAAAAAAAAGGAATTCTGGGGACCGAGGAAGGAAGGCATGAGCTGGCCCTTGAAGGATGGAGGAGTCGGGCGGGATTGCTGAGCCTGCTGGTGAGATCCGTCGGCCTGTGGCAGAGCGGGCTATACCAGGGCTGAGGTTGGATGGGGAGTGAGGGAGATTATAGAGGGCCTTGGAATCTGGATTTGAGCTCATGGATAATGAGAAGAACCATCATATGTTCTTGACTTAAAACAAGTTCCAGGGCTCCAAAAACACTGAGTTGACCTTTGGCTTCAGTCTCTGGAGTTCAGACACTCCATCTGGCCTCATTTCCCTTCTGCTCTGGGTGAATGCCCTTGGCGTCCCTTCCTGGGCCTACCAACTGGGACCCACTCTGGTCCCCCATAGTCCAACTACGTGTCAAGCCAGTAAAGAGAATGGACGATGGCAGAATTCGTCACTTACAGACTGACCCTGGTGGAGGTACCCTGGACTGAATCCCGTTGACTGGCTCAAGACATTGTTGGCAACTTCTTTGAAGCCTAGAAGAACAGTGTTCTTTAAAGAAGCTGGGATTGGGGGCGCCTGGGTGGCATGGCGGTTAAGCGTCTGCCTTCGGCTCAGGGCGTGATCCTGGCGTTATGGGATCGTGCCCCATATCAGGCTCCTCCGCTATGAGCCTGCCTCTTCCTCTCCCACTCCCCCTGCTTGTGTTCCCTCTTTCGCTGGCTGTCTCTATCTCTGTCTCTGTCACATAAATAAATAAAATCTTTAAAAAAAAAAAAAAAAGCTGGGCTTGGCCGTCCTCTGTCCCTTCAACTGTAATCTGGAATTCCTTTTCTAAGCCTGAGGGTGGAGCTAAGGCCTAGTTAAGAATGTGGGGGTTTGAGGGGCGCCTGGGTAGTGCAGTCGTTGGGCGTCTGCCTTTGGCTCAGGGCGTGATCCCGGCATTCCGGGATGGAGTCCCACATCGGCTCCTCCGTTGAGAGCCTGCTTCTTCCTCTCCCACTCCCCTGCTGTGTTCCCTCTCTCGCTAGCTCTCTCTCTGTCACATAAATAAATAAAATCTTTGGGAAAAAAAAAGAATGTGGGGGTTTGAGAGCAGCACCCCACTCCCCCAAACCTGCTAACTCAGGGCTCAGGCCCCTTGTATTCCATCACATCACACAGAGCGGACTGGGGGCTGTTTACCACTGCTGAAGCTTTGTTCCAGAAACTCGTGGTGTGGGACTCTGCTACAGATGCTTAGTAAAAAGTCACAGTTTAGAACCCCCTCTTCTAGAGCTGGATCTGGGGCCCCAGAGATGCAGGACCGTAGACGCCGCCTCTAGTCAGGTTTCCTGTGACTCAGAATCCTTACCTGGCCTTTTCTGTGCCACGAGTTCTCAAGGACAAACAGGACTTCTCTTGGTTCCTTACTTTTTGGTCCGTCTCCAGTTCTCTAGCTTAGAGAAGAGTGTGGTCCTTCCAGACAGGTCCCAACCTTGCTTAAGGGCATCAGGCCAGAGCTTCCTTTCCTTCTCCTCGTCACATTACACAGAGCAAATTGGTGGTTGGGAAATGTCCCTGACCAGTTAGGTCTCGTGGATATACTTGAGGACGGTGAAGTTGGTCACCAGAACCCTGAGGGGAAAGGTCAGAGCTGAGCAGAGGTCTCCTTTCAGAAAACTTTTCTCCTCCCTCCAACCTCCTCCTTGTGTGTTTTGCTAGAGGCTGGTACAGGCCAGAAAGTCCTGAGAGTCAAAGGGGACAAGAGCTGAGCCAGAGTCTGGGCCTCGTTTTGTTCCTAGGGAGTGCCTGGGTCCGGTGGGTGCGGCACCCCATTCTCTCAACGAGTCTGCATCCTTTGCCTGTTAGAGCAAGGATCACCAGAGCACAACCTAATTCCCTTGACTCATCTGCTTCCCTACTTGGGACTAGCAGCAGTCTGAAGGCAGAAAAACTGCCTAGCATGAGGTAGAGAAGGAAAAACTGGTCGTGTGTTAGCGAGGGGGGCGGGGAGCGTACAATCACAGGCAGCCAAGTGACGGCAAGGTCAACATTTACACCAAAAAGCCAAGGACTGTCCGCTCCCAGCCTGGGGCCTCCACCAGTCACACCACCTGATAGAAGATGCCCTTGTCCAGCTTGGCCCAAGGCCGCTGCAGGCCACACTACGTCTGGAGGCTTCGGCAGCGCCAGCAGGCCGTGGGTATTCCTGCCAGCTCGCGGGCGTTCTCGGGTGCTTTACGTGCAAGTAGGTTCTATTTGTTGCCCTTGTCCCCTGAACCTAAAAATGGGGCCTGGTTCATTCTGCAGAGATAGAAACAGAAGTCAGGAGGGCACTGGGGCTCACAGGGCAGCACTGCTCACCACCCTCACCCCCTGCCCCCACTGGAACACAGCGTGGCGCTCATCGGTGGTGTCCCACAGCACGAAGAATGCAGATTCCCCGGGTCCCGCGCAGTTTAGCCCACGACTGGTGTGGGCGGGTCTCAGGGTTTTGCTGTGGCCCAGAGATCAGCTGAACTCGTTCCTCCTTGGCCTGCTGGCACTGGGCTGGGTGTCCCAGCATCGGTGCCTACAGAGAGAGCACAGACCACTTACCACTTGACCCCCATGTTCTCACACAGAGGAGGCTGGACCCCATCGGAGTAGAGAAAGGAGTCGAGATGGTGGTCTCCAACTTCCTGAGGCGCTTCGGGGCCCATCTGGAAGCGCTGGTCACACCAGGCAGACAGCCTGCCGGTGATAGCAGGCTCTGCAGGCGTGGCACCGTGGTGAGCCACCTCAGAGCCTCTGCAGCTCTCAGCAACAGAACTTCCAGAAGCACCTGTGGAGGTAGGGGCTACTTCACCCACAAAAGCGTCACGGCAACTCCCAGGCTAAGACTTGGCACGCGGGCCTCTTCTCAGCCCATGGGACACTTTCCTTCTCAGCCAGCTGGTTGTTTAATTGGTCTTCGGACAGATGACACCTTCATGTGTTGCGTCCCCCACCCCCCAATACCTCACCTCCTACCCCCTGACCCACTGACCACCTGTTCACCCCCCGGACCCAGGGAAGGGGGCAGCTGAGCTCTGTGCAAATGCCCTGAAGAGCAGGGCCAGTGGAGGCAGGGGCCAGGAAGAAGCAGGGCCAGTGGAGGCAGGGGGCAGGAAGAAGCAGGGGCAGTGGCAGGCAGAGGCAGGGGGCAGGAGGAAGCGGGGGCTGTCAGTGTGCCGGGAGCAGCGCCATCCCCTGTGGGATCCTTCGACACAGGGGGCAAGGAGTGCAGGCTCAGCTCTGCTCACCACACTTAGAAAGTAGGCAAGGGAGCATGAAGAACATGGGGTCTCACTTGGGGTCCTGGAATTTCCTCCGTCTGTCCTGCTGGGACCCAGGTGTGCCTAGACCCCGATGGAGGTGAGGCTGAGAAGGGAGGCTCCTCCCTCCGGACAAGGTAGGCTGTGCTCCCGGGTCCTATGGTCTCACCCAATTCATTTATATCGGTAGCCTGTCACGGTGTGGACATCATGACCTTCCTTCTTAGTCCTTTGTTAACCAATGTTACCAGCTCTTTCTATGCCTTCATGAGGCCCGAAGCCTGACACAGGTGGGAGGGCTTGCAGGTAAAAAGGCGTGTGGGTCGGGGTTGGAGGAGAGTGCATTTTCTCGCTAGCGTGGGTCCCTCAGGGTGGCGGCTCTCCGTCCTCGGCACATGGCCTTGTGTGCGGAGGCGGAGAGGGACATGAGAATGTGTTTTCAAATGCGGTTCTTCCTTAATGACTGCTACTTGTTGAGGTGAGGGAATGAGGCACTTGTATCCAGTGCCTGGTAATCCATACGTCACTCTTGTACCTCCCTCCCTGGTTTCCTGTCACAGTCTCTCCTAGAGCCAGACCTGGCGGCTCCAAGAGCAGCCTCACATTCCTCCAGCCTCACCTGCTGCTGTCGCATTGTGGTGAACAGGTCGTGCGGGAGGACCCCGGTGGGTCGCCTGGGCTGTGGGTCCCAAGAACAATGACAGGCCTTTGGAGCTCTCCCGGCTAGCCCGCTCAAGTCAGACCTTCCTGACCAGAGCAGAAGCATTAGCCCCACGTGAACATCAAGGCAGCCCACAAGCCTAAAATCTTCCATGAAGGCTTCGTTAGTGTCCCACACACAGGGCCAAGTGGTGGGCTGAGTCAGACACCAAACACTGGGAAAAGTAGGGAGCTGTGGTCACCATCTTCACCAGCACCCCACTGCGCTGGCGGCCTCCTTCACGGCTACCTGCTAAGCTGTACAGGGTGCTCCGCTGGAGGTTGGGAGGAGGAGGGGAGAGGCAACATTGGGTGTATCCTGTGGCCTCCCTGGGGGAGGAAGGGTTGATGCCCCTTGGGGTTCTTCATGCCAGCCCGGTGTCAGAGACCCCGCCACACAAGTCACATCGTGAGCTCTTGCATGGAGGCCTTGTGGATAACCGCTTTCCCCTTGGCATTCAGCCCAGGGCCCAGCAGACAAGGGAGGGCTTGGAGATCAAGTGTAATGGGGACGGAAATAAACCAGGCAAGACTGTGAGCATCTCTGTGGGACGGGGGCTCTCCATCGCCAGGGCAGAGTTGCTGGGCAGGAGGCAGAGAAGGGAGAGGAAGAGCCTCCTGGCCCCTCTTGAGGAAACAGTCTACAGGAACACTTCATGATGTGGCTAAAAGGTCATTTCTGTCCAACCAAACTTTTTTTCCCCCCGCAGATTGTTTCATTTATTTAAAATGAAACCAGTGCATGCACCTGGTGACAAAATTAAGTAGAAAAGAAGGTAGCAGTTTCCCATCCAGTTCTTTTCCAACCTCTCTCCAGGGGCAACCAATTCTTGAAGACACATGTTTGCGGTGGGTAAAGTTATTCCCCTAAATGTTTATATGATGTCATGATGGGTCCAGTCCCTGGAATAACAGGACGATGGGCAGCTGCTCTGCTCACACCTTTGGGGAGTTTTGCACTCTGGCTCCAAGCTAGACACCCAGTACGCCGCAGTGCCCCAGGGGAGGTGGGCACAGGTGTGCCTGGTGTGGGGGTGCATGCATTTCGTCAGTGCGTGTGCTTGTGGGGCAGACAGGGAGGTAGAATGTAGTGGAGATCTGTTTTACACACACAGCAACCACACGCCCTCACTAACCGAGGCTGTTTGGTTACCTTGCACCAGTTTCTACAAAAAAAAAGCGGATAAATGCTTCCCCCTCCCCAGCCAATGGAGTAGTCTCCTCCAACGAATTGTTTTTATTTCTGAGTCTCATTATGGACTCAGGATTTTTTTATATATATTCCCTGTGATTCCATCACAACAAGTTCTATTTTTGAGGTTCAGACCTTCCCAACTTTGAGGTCTAGGTTTTCCTTGTACTTTTCCTCTCCAGACGTGGAATCTTTTCGTGGGGAAGGAAGTGTTTAGAAAGCAAAATCTGAGTTCCGGGATTGATCATTGCTACTGGTATGTTCGGGCTTTTAGACCATTCAGACGACAGAGCAGAAAAAGTATTTGGACAATCGTGAGTTCATGGTGGTGTTGGTTGCACAACAGTGTGTACTTAATGCCCCCTGAACGGCACGCTCTAAAATGGGCAAAATGGTAAATGTTATGTATATTTTGCCACAGTAAAAAAATAACTTAAAAATTGAGTTTATAATGATATTTCCAGCTTGAATTTAATGTCACAGGGTTTTTACTCTACCTGTCTGGCTTTATATTTGATTCCTAATAATATTAATATAATTACTTATTTACTTTATTCCATGATACTCATCATAGAGTTTCAAAAATAATACCAATATTACAATAAACCTACTGAGTGACGCTTAAAATTTCTTTGTAGTTCTTTTTGTCCACAGACTATATCCTGCAAAGGTTACAGAGTGTAGTGAGTCCCAAAGGAACTTGAAATAATTCTTTTCTCTGGTGCTTATGTTATCAATTTGATATATGGTTAGATCTATTTGATTTGTTCTCAACTTTAGGGTTTGCTTATTTCCCCTTTTCATTTGATTGTATTTACTGGTGAGATATATAGATAGATAAATAGATAAATATAGATATATACATATACATACATATATATATATATATGGTATGGTGATACGTGTGCTGTTAAGAATCTGGACTAGAATGTAGCCCTTTAATACCACCAGGAGGGGCGCCTGGGTGGCACAGCGGTTAAGCGTCTGCCTTCGGCTCAGGGCGTGATCCCGGCGTTATGGGATCGAGCCACATCAGGCTCCTCCACTATGAGCCTGCTTCTTCCTCTCCCACTCCCCCTGCTTGTGTTCCCTCTCTCACTGTCTGTCTCTATCTCTGTCAAATAAATAAATAAAATTAAAAAAAAAAATACCACCAGGAATCCAATGAGAGAAATAAGCTATAGTTTTATTTAGCAGCAGAGTGACCTATACTGACACTCCGTAGTCCCCTTGACTACCTGTCAGCCTCCTGGAGCCCCCAGGGGGCTGAGCAGGATGGAAAAGATGTCAGCTGTGGGTAACAACCTTCCCCTCACGCTGCAGGTTGAGGACGGCCTTCTGCTCTTCTGTAAAACTGTGCATGTTACTCTCGAACCAGTAGTCATCATCCCAGTAATGGGACCACCTCATGAGCTGGTCTGTCCCAAAACCAAATAAGGACACCTGGGAAATAAGACAGGAGAGAGCCACAGGGTCGCAGGCTGGATCCTGTCCTGCCCCCACGTCTGCCAGTCACCCTTCAGCACCCATCTAACAGCTAGTGCGATAGGCTTCCTCTTAGAGCCAGGAGAACAGAGCTCACCTTCCACAGGAAAGACATGCTCTGAACACACAGAGTGACCCTCCGAGCCCAGAAAAGGGTGTCAACTAGCTACTCCTCCTCATATTGAAGGAAGAGAGAGGACTCCCCAGGGAGACACGAGAAGGGCATTCCAGGCACAGGCGGCAGTGTGTGAGAAGGCAGGAGGCAGCCAGTGTTTGGGGAACGCCGAGAAGCCTCGCATGTGAGCCTGGGAGAGAGGAGGGCACGGGAGGGGGTCAGATGATGCAGGGTCTTGAAAGAAATTTTTAGACTCTCTGCTTGTGTGAGAAATAGACTGGAATCTTTCCTAACCTGGTCACAGATGTGCAAGGCACAGAACAGAGCCATGAGCCCCAGGAATGCATACTGACCCCGATCATCCAGCCAGTTGCCCTGGTTACACCTGAGGAAGGTGGGGCTGATCTCCCGGAGGCAGGGAAGAAGGGACAGGGGGCCGACCTGCGCCCTTTCCCACAGCACCTCACAGCAGCCCACAGCCCCGTCTTACTCCCTCCCATCCACTTACCTGGTCTTTGCTGCCTTCCCTTCCACTAGGGAACTGGACCACCTTCCAGAATCTAAGAGAATTGGGAGGTGGGGGAGTTTCAGCAGTCTGAGGCCTGGGGAAGTTCTGCAGTGCCTCTAATAAGCCAGCAGAGAGTCTCTCTGGAGCCCCTCTGTCCTCTCCTGCAGTGACCTCCCCTCACGCCCGTGCTAAGAACATCTGGGTTCCCAGACCATCACCTCCTCACTCAGAGCATCTGAAGTCCACACCAGACCAGAAAGCTTCAGCACCAGCAGCACCAGCTGTCTCCAGGAGCCCCAGTTGCTGGCATTCCCGGGATAGACAAAGTGTCCTGTGGTTTGGTTGGCCGCTGTCTCAAAGCCTTGGGCATGGCCCTGGTTCATTCTGGAAAGGAAAGCAGGAACTGCCAGCCCTCTGAGGGCAGCCCTGACCTTCCCACACCCTGCCCTCTCCCCAGTACCCACCCAAAGGCTGCGGTGCACTGGTTGATGTTGTGGCTGAGGCCAGACCCCCACAGGGTCTTGGAGTTCCCCACCAAAGCACAAGTCCCACAGTAGAGATGGAAATGGCTCACTGAGGGCCTGGGAATCACCTTGAACAGATTTTCCCACATTTTGCCAAGCCCACTTGTTGAGTTCATGCCCTGAAAACAGCAGAAGGGAGATCAGGGTCAGGGAACTGGGTGTCACCTGGTAGTGACCCCATGCTGGCGGTCAGGGGTTGAGGCCAGGAAGATGAGAGATGCGCTAAGCCAGGGCCGAGGGCAGGGGCTTGGGTGGGAAAGTGGGACATGAGCTTGGCCTTGGAAGGACAAGGGGTGGGACTGGGCTTGGGGTTGACCACTGACCAACCACCAGGGCACAGTATCAGGGGTCATGGACTCTGTCGCCCCCTTCAGGTACTCCATGGTCTTCCCGTAGCGTGCAGCAAACCCGTTCCAGTCCCCAACCCTGTGGTGCCAGAGGGAGGAGTTTAGCGTCTCAGATGGGCAGCCACTTTTCCTGAATTTGAGCCAAGGGCGACTGCCATGCCGTGGTACCAAGACCATCATTTTCTCCTGGGGGGCCGATTCAGGTCTGGTTTCCAGGCAGGGGGCCATCAGCCACAAGAGGAGCACCCAGAAGACCCACAGGACAAAAATCTGCCACAAGTGCTTCATGTTCAGCCCGGATGATGGGTCCCGTGGCAGGCAGCACACTGACTTCTCTACCTGGGACTGGGAAGGAGGACGAACTGAGGCCCCAGCATCTCTCTGTCCCATCGGCCCCCATGGCTCCCCGACCCTCTACACCACACCTCCTCCCAGCCCCTCATCTCCTGCCTCCCTACCTATTTGCTCACCTCCAAAGAGGACTGTGGCTGGCCCTGGGATGGAAGGTGCAAGGGCAGAGAGATAACATATGGTGGGTCCCGTATCCTCCCCGCAGGAGGAAGGCCTAGCTCTCAGGGTGGTCCTCCATGCCGCCAGTTATACCATAGATCTCATCACAAAGTACACATTGTGACCTCCCTCCTGTAGCCTGCCTGGGCACAGCCACCACCCTGTCCAGTCTGCGATACACCAGCGGTCTACACTGAATGTAAGACCCACGAGGACAAGCACGAACCTGTCTGTCTTTTTTATCTGCATCCCTGAGACTTAGGATCATTTAATAAGTGTGTATGGGATACACGAGCAGAGTTGAGAGGGAACTTAAATACCAGTTAGTGTCAGTGTGATGCCCCCTCTCCAATTGTGTGACTTCGGCTCAGACCTCTCTTCTTCTATTCTCCAGACCTCATACCCAACAACCCAGTGGACTTCCCCTTAGATGTCTCAGGGACCCCTCCTGCTGAACAAGCCTGAGGCTGGACTCCTGATTTTCCCTTTAAACTGATCCCTTCCCAGGACTCCTCCATCTAGATAAACGTCCCGCCAGTCACCGAGTTGCTAAAGCCAGAAACCCACATGCTCTCCTGAATTTCTCCTTCTCCTAGGATTTCCAAAACCATTTTCCATCCGGTTGTTTCTGTCTCTACCCTCTTGTTACCGCCGTCTTCACCTGCACTGCCACAGCCTTGATTCATTGAATGACAGGGCTCCTGGGTGGCTCAGTCGGTTGACTCTTGATTTCAACTAAGCTCATGATCTCAGGGTCTTGTGATCAAGCCTCATGCTGGCCTCACGCCCTGCTTAAGATTCTCTCCCTCTTCTTCCACCTCTCCCTCCCCTTTCTGGAAAAAAGAAAAAGAAAAAGACAAATTTTGAGTTGTTTTTCAGGTTTTAGAAAAGAAAGGTTCAGGACCTTTTTTTTTCTTTAATCAAAGTATTTTCTTCCATGGGATGAGACAATAAAACAGTTAAATCTCAACACTGGGTATTTTATGGCTTTTGAAACAATTCGCCATAAAAATTTGAGTAAGGTCTATAGTTTAATTAATTGTATTGTACCATTGCCAGTTTTCTGGTTTGGACAATGTACTGTTGGTACTATATGGTAAGATGCTACCGTTAAGGGAAACTGGGTGACAGGTACATAGGACCTCTCCTAATTTTGCAATTTCTTATGTGCCTATAGTTATGTAAAAATAAAAAGTTGTGGGTTTTTTTTAAATTTATTTACTTATTCTAGAGAAACAGAGGCAGAGAGTGGGGGAGAGGCGGAGGGAGAGGGAGAGAGTGTCCTAAGCAGATTCCTCGCTTAGGAGCCCGACTCGGGCTGGATCTCACGACCCTGAGAGCATGACCTGAGTCAAAACCAAGAGTCAGACACTCAACAGACTGTGCCACCCTGGCACCCCTCAAAATAAAAAGTTTTTAAAAAATCCTCTGGGAAAAGGTGCATAGTAAGCTTTATTGAAGTTTCCTTTATAACCTGTGATACCATATTTTTTATTCTGCTAAAACACTCAAAAAAATTACCTCTGCAACCATTTGAAAGTGTACAATTCGGTGACACGTAGCACATTCCCAGTGCTGCGCAGCCACCACCTCCAACTAGTTCCAGAACATATTCATCCCCACAAAAGGCAGCTCCAATCCCATTAAGCAGTCAATCCCCATTTTCCTCTTCTCCAGCCCCTGGCAAGGTAAGACTTTGTAAACAGAGTTACAACATCTTGAAATATTAGCTTTGCTTCTCATTTTAACAACTTTGTTGAGGCACAATTTACATGTCATAAAATTCACACATTTTAAGTTCAGTGATTTTCTAGTAAATGTGTACAGTTGTGCAAGCATCGCCACAACCCGGTTTAGAACATTTCCATCACAGACCCCTCATTCACATTTACTGTCAATCCCACTCCTCGTTCCAAGCAACCTCTCACCCACTTTTTCTATAGATTTGCCTTGTTTGATCATCTCGTATACATGGAATCGTACAGTGTGTAGTTTCTTGTACCTGACTTCTTTTTCTAACATAATGTTTTTGGGGTTTTATTGTAGCAAATGCCAGTAGTTTGTTCCTTTTTTTGTTTTGTTTTGGATGAGTAGTATTCCATTGTGTGGATATGCCACATTTTACTTATTCAGGTTACACTTAATTAAGCATCTTGAGCGGACAACGCTTCTACTCTATGCCAATGGAGCTCTCTTTGGCTTGGGGAACACGCTGAAAATTCAGGCAATTCACAAGTTTACCGTCCTTTTCCTTTCTGCCTGCTTGGGGCCTCACATTCAGCCAGGGATGACCAGATATCTGGGACCCTTTCTGATCTCCACTGAGCATGTGTACGGGCTCGTGCAAGATTGCAGCCTTCCGGACCTACCAGGGATGTGCGAAAGCTAATCAAGGCCCACTATGGCTATCATGTTCCCAGATCTGTTCAATGTCTGGCTGGCTTGCCACTCTGTTGCTTGTCCCCACTATATCATAACTTCAGGCTAGCAGTAATGTTGGCTTTCCTTGATTGTTTGCCACTAGATTGCTATTGTTTTTAACAATGTCCGTGGGCATTTTCCAAGCTCTGCTCCAAATCAAATCAGCCCCCTCTAAGGACAAAGCTCCTGGTCCTCACCAACTTCCCCATCCAAGCAGGACTGCACCACGGAGCTGAGTGGGGATAATGGGAGAAGCCACTGGGTAAAATGACATGAAATCTGATTGTTCTTACTGAGGTTTGGTAGTTTTTCTTGAATTAATGCTTCTCAACGTGATATATGCCTTTTGGTCAATTTCTAGAGTCCTGAAGTGACTGTTTATGACAATTTTATCATTGCTTTTTAAGGAGAGGATTTGGTGAGCTCTTCAATTATTCTCGAGGTCAATAGACTCTTGAATCATTGTTAATTTTTCTCTTCTATTATTATAAGATATGTCAAGGATACTAGATTGAATAATAAAATTAGTAACACTAGAGTAAATAATGTAATGACATTCATGGAGCCACTATTCATTTTTTTCCCCAGATCTTAACACTTCCTCTGTTCTTGGCATTCTGGCATCTAGATGTGGATATATGTTTATTTATTCTATTTGAATATATGCAGGTTTGCCAAATATGAGAACTCATGCCTATCATGAATTCTGGCTAATTCTTAGCCATACCTTTCAAATACTGCCTCTCCCTCCTTCTTACTACTTTCTCCTACTGGAACTCCTATTAGTCAGATGTTGGATTTCTTCATTCTGAATCTCTCTTTTATAGCTATGATTTTCTCTATACTATATTCAGCTCTTTCGGTTTAATATTCCTCTCTTTGACTGTCTAGTTGGCTGTTCAACCCTCCCCCTGATTTTTAATTTAAATTACTGTGTTTTTCATTTCTAAAAATTCTTTTTAATTTTAATTTCTTTTTTTTTTTAAGAGACGTGGGAGAGGGGCAGAGGGAGAGAATCTGAAGCAGGCTGCATGAGCAGGACAGAGCTTGATGTGGGGCTTGATCTCACAACCCTGAGATCATGACTGGAGCTGAAATCAAGAGTCGGACGCTTAACCAACTGAGCCACCCAGGTGCCCCAGATTTTTATTTATTTTCCAGTCTTCCTGGTATGATACCATTTTTACATCTTGATAGTTTCTTAAATGCTGTTAATCATTCTAAACATAGTTTTTATCTGAAAGATCCATTATCTCAAGTTCACGGGAATCTAATCATGCTGATGATGGTGCCTATTGACTCTCGCTCATGAGGGACTGTGCCCTTATATATTTTGGGAGATTAGGTCAGGTGCTCATCAAGTTTTGTCTTTGAGAATGCTATGTGGCTTAGGTAAGGTGTGTTCCCACAGAGCCGTTCCATGCATGCTTCTGCCAGGCACCCTCAACTATAAGTTAATTTCTCCACTTTGAGAGCTTCCAGACTAAGCAGAGAATATAAATCCAAACCCCAGACTTTTATGAGGACAGGCCTGTGATTACAATGTCCCAGCAATGCTTTGTTTTTATGTTTTTGTCTTCCTATCGAGGACACAAGTTGAGACAATCTCGAGCATTTTCTTTCTCTTCCTGTACAAGTGGATGCTTTGTTTTGTTTTGTTTTGTTTTGTTTTGTTTTGTTTCTGGCCTCCCCTTTTTCTATGGGCCTAGCTCTGTTAAGAAGCCATCTTTTTATTGAGACCTGGAGGTATCACCTCCTTTCCCTATATAGGCATTAATAGCCAATACCCCAAAAAAAAGACATCACCCATTTTTGACAATGATTATAAGGCAAGTTACAAGACAGTCATGGGAAGTTTAGGCCACACTGACTAAAAAATATTTTATGAAACCATTCTCTTCCCATCTATGTGATTCCAATAAAAAAAATTCAGTTCCTTCCAAAGCCTTCCTAAATTAATGTAGCATCTTACCACATTATAGCTACCAACATATTACTCTCCAATGTATAAGATCTTTTATATGAAAGTGCTTTGTGAGCTGTAAATGTCTATGTTACTATGAATTATTATATGCTAAAAATGAAAGAAGAAAAGGAAGAAAGAAGAAAACCCAAGCTTGTAGATTATTGACACTCCAGGTCCCTTAGCCACCTCCACCCACCCCGCCCCATTCCCAGAGTCACAAAGTCAGCTCACAAATTTACTGCTTTTTTTAACTCTTTCACTTCTAGCCTCTGTGAATTTCTCTTATTTTTTCATGAGTCAGGTGTATATTCCAAAGGATAATTGTTATTTAGCATTTCAAGATGTTTTTCAGCAAGAAGGTTTCCAGGATTAAGTCTACATATTATTGGAACCAGAATCTTTATAATTAGCTTGCTCACTGGTCATTGTTTTATGATTTGTATAATTATTTTTTAAAGATTTTATTTATTTATTTATTTGACAGAGAGAGAGAAAGAGACTTAGTTTTTCTGGGGTGTGCCTGAGAATTTGCATTTCTAACAAGTTCTCAGGTGATGACAATGCTGTTGGTCCAGGGAACCACACTTTAAGAACCACTGTCTTGGCTTAACAGATCTAGCCAGAAAAAAAAAAAGGATTCCTTTATTAAAATGGAAGCTCATATTCTATGTTTGCTGTCTAAAGAGAAGCTTATGTTTTCCCTCCACTAACTGGTATATCTACTTCTGTTCTATCCATCCCGCATCCATTCTTCACCTAGCAACAGGCATGATCTTAAATTAATTTCCTGCTTAAATCCTTAAAATGGCATCCCATTGCATGCAGAATAAAATCCAAAATCCTCACTCATCTCACATTTTCCAGCCATCGTGGCTTTTCCTTGTTCCTAGAACTTTCCAAGTTCTATCTTGCCCCAGGACCTTTGCACTTGTAATTCCTCTTCTTAGAACTCATTACTCCCTCCCACTCAGTACTTCACCTCTCTGGTTCCTTCCTTTTCTTCAAATCTCATTTTAAATGTCACTTATCTTGGGGTTCATTCCCTGACCCCAGTATTATTAAAGTCTGTAAGAAGCTTTCCTAATTGGACTCTGAGACCCACTGACACAGCTGTGTTATGATTCTCCCTTCTCAGGGGAAGCAGAGGGATTTCTACACTGTGACTATTGTTTTCAATCCAGATATACCGAGGTCTCCATATTTCTCCCAAGAGAAAAATGGTCCACCTGCACTGGGGAGGGAGAACATGTAACATCTGCAAATGCATTTATTTCTTTAACAATTAGGAAAAGTTCATTTAACAGTGCAAAAATAAGGTGAAAGAAGACTGTGACAGGGCAGAAGGAACCAACGAAAGGGACTGAAACCTTTCTCTTCTCTGGCTGGGCTTGTAGGCTGTAGCTACAGGGGACCAGTGACCCCCTCTCCTGGCAGCCCCATGTGCAGAGTGAACCAGGTCCCACCTGCTTCAAAGGTTGAAGGCTCCCACCTTGATGGAGAACGTTGAAGCATTAGTATAAATACTGACATTATGAAGAGTGAAGTCTCTAACTAGGTCAGCATCTTGGTCTCCTGTCATGGCCACCGAAAAGAATTCTGGACAGGGAAGGACCATTGAATTCTGGAATTCCTAAAACAGAAAGTCCCCCACCCTGTTGTCACTGTTACGGTTCCCTGATTATTTGCTTCACAGTACAAGGCACATTCTGCTTTTTAGTTTTTTCTTTTTTTTTTTTTTTAAAGTAAGCTTCATGCCCAGTGTGGAGCTCAATGCAGGGCTTGGACTCACGACCCTGAGACCAAGACCTGAGCTGAGATCAAGAGTCAGGTGCGTAACCGACTGAGCCACCCAGGCACCCCTGCTTTTTAATTCTGTATTTATTTTTTCCCAATTCTGTATATGGTAAAATACACAGAACATAAAATTTACCATCTTAACAATTTTTAAGTGGAATGTATATACATTTCTTGTTTACCTTTTTCTCTTTCTACCCCATACTGAAAGCTCTTTGAGGGTAGACATGAGCCCAGTCTGTTTTATTCACCATCGTATTCCCATAACCCAGAGGAGACCTGGGAAACAGGAAGAGCTCAATAAATATGTGTTGAAGGAGTGAATGGGGGTCATTAAGCCTGGAGCCCCTCTAAGTAGAGAGGGTTAGGAAGAGCACCAAGTGGGCACAGGACAGAGAGTAGAGGACAATTTCTGCTAGTGTCCCTGGGTATTCACCCAAAAATACATGCCACTAACGCTTGGTGGTGATAGTGAATGCACAGAAAGGACCCAGGCTCTGGAGCCAGAAAAACCAGGCCTTGAACCCCAGCTTTGCCCGATTAACCTTAGGCAAAGTCAATTCACTTCTTGGTTTCCTCAACTCTAAGTCAGGTTTGGAATAGCACCTACCTGCCAGGGTTGTTCCGAGGGTAGAACGGATTACAGCGGTTGGCATACTGTCAGTTTCCAGTTAACATGAGCTAGTTTTCTTTCCCCACTTCCCTGGCAAACTGCAGCCTGAGGGCAGAAGGGGGACTCTGACAACTCAGCTTCTCCTGAGTCACACTGCCACAGGGCACCCAGCTCGTGTCCGGCCTCTTCTTCCTGGAAGCCTTCCCTAACCCAGCACGCCAATTTCTCCAAAAAGACTACCACAGTCCCCTGTGGCACCTTTGATCGAAGTTCTGGTCTTACATCACTGAAATGATTTGAGCCAAGCACCTTTATGGGCCATGCTCAGAAGCACTGAGAGGCTGTTTGAGTCAAATCAACCCAATAGGCCCTGTCTCCCAGGGTACTTTGAGGTCCAGAAGAAATGGGCTGGAATCAGGCCCTGCCATTACCTGGCTGTCATCTAAGGCAAGTTACTTAGCTTCTCCAGGGCAGTTTCTCTTTCAGAAAATGGGGATTAAAGTCCCACCTACTTTCTACAGCAGTGATTCTCAAACTAACTGCAGGGAATCACCTGGGATCTACTCCTAGAGTTTCTGATTCAGGAGGTCTGTGGTGGGGCCCAATACGCATTTTTAACCAGGTGGCCAGGTGATGATGAGGTTGCTGGTTGGGGACACTCTGAAAGCCACAGTTCTAGGAGGTTCCATGTTGTTCCAGGAGTCTGATGTGAAACTCTAGGGACAGTTCCTAGGTCAAGACAAGCGCATGTTGCTATTACTGTTTCTGCCCCGCAAAGTCGCCTCCGGGCACCGTATCCACAAGACCGGACCTCCCGTACTGCGGGAGCGGTTCCCACCACGGTGTTTAGGCTCCGCAGCCCCCAGCACCCGCGGGCGGGGCAGCCCGCGTGAGAACGCGAGCGAGGGGTGGGGCCAAGCGTGCGCGTTGCTGCGCCTGCGTGCGGAAAGGGAGGGGGCGTGGCTCAAGCCCCGGGCCGGAAGCAGGAGGCTGCAGGGGCGGGCCGACTGGCGTCCTCTTTCCGGCTGGTCCCCATGGAGGCGCTGGGGAAGCTCAAGCAGTTCGATGCCTACCCCAAGACTCTGGAGGACTTCCGGGTCAAGACCTGCGGGGGCGCCACGGGTAGGCAGCGGCGGGGCCGGGGTCGCGGGGACAGGGTTGTCCGAGAGCTTGGCCTGGGCGCCTGGACCCTGCCGGGCCTATGGGGGGCTTGAGAAAGTGGAGCAGACGCCCTTCTGACCCTCGCTCCCTTCCCCGCAGTGACCATTGTCAGTGGCCTTCTCATGCTGCTACTGTTTCTGTCAGAGCTGCAGTATTACCTCACCACTGAGGTAAGGGGCGGGGCCTAGTACGTGGGCGGGGCTCGGCATTCTAGGGATGGAAGTGGGGAAGGAGAGTCAGAGGGCCAAGTCTTACTGAGGTAGTGCTGCTCCAGGTGCATCCTGAACTCTACGTGGACAAGTCACGGGGAGATAAACTGAAGATTAACATCGACGTATTTTTTCCGCACATGCCTTGTGCCTGTGAGTACCTACCAGGGGTGGGAGTTGCAAGTTCTCCGGTGGGCTTCCAGATTCACACCTCCAGCCTTAAGTTCTGGACCAGACCCCGGGACAGCCTCTTTCCCCTAATCCACTGCTGCCCCCAGACAGTCCCAGCATCTCCTTACCCTCTGAAACCCAGGTTCTCCCCTTGCCCCTAGGTTCCCAGACCTTACCCTGACTTCCTGCTTCTAGATCTGAGCATCGATGCCATGGATGTGGCTGGGGAGCAGCAGCTGGATGTGGAACACAACCTTTTTAAGCAACGGCTAGATAAGGATGGCATCCCCGTGAGCTCAGAGGCCGAGCGTCATGGTAACTGTGGGGAGGAGGCCAGATCTCAGATCCCAGAGCTGGACATGCCCAAGCCCTTCCTTCTGGCAAGTGGGATGTGGCTGGCCAAATGACAAATAAAGCAGCTAAGACCCAGAGAAGTCAAGTGGCTTGCTTAGCATCCCCCAGTTATTAAGAATCAGAGTGGCCTGAAATCCAGTCTTCTGGCCTGTGTGTTGAGTAAGAGTACTCTAGTTGGCTATGATTCTCAGAGGTCTCCAATCCCTGCCTATCACAGGTGAGTAACAGAAGTTTGAGGATGGGTCTTATGTGCTATTGCCTTGGCAGAACTCCTCTAGATGGACCCACATTTCTCTGGGTGTTTGCTTCCCCCTCCGGTTAGCCAAATTCAGCCCTTAGTGCTCTTCTCCTTTGGAATGCAGGGTAGCTTAAGGTTAAGAGTTTACATTCTTGAGTTAGAGTGCCTGAATTCAGATGTAACTTTGTCTCTTGCAGTCTACGACCTCAGGTATAAAGTGGTGATAAACAGTAGTACCCACCACGTGGAATTACAGGATCAAATGAAGTAATATGTGTATGATACCTGGTATAGAGTGGCCCCTAACTTCCTTTCCTGTCCCTAGGTGGCCTCCCAATGCCTACGTTAACTCAATTTCCCACCATAGCAAAACTCTCCTCAAAGCTGTGATTTCTCACATCTTAGGGATTAATGTGTTCTGAGCTTTATCAGTTGTTTGTTCGACAGATACATGTTGAACAGCAGTAAAACCCGAGAATTTGCTTATACCCTATATTTGGATATAGGGTATAAGAGAGCAGAGTCAAGGTTGATTCCAAGGTTTTTGGCCTGAGCAAATGAATGACTTGAAATAGGCATGACTAGAGAGGAGAAAGAGGATTTGTGTTTGTGTGTGTGTGTGTGTGTGTGTGCGCGTGTGAGAGAGAGGGGGGAATATTACATATCTGCTGCTGTGTAACAAATTATCCTCAAAATTAGTGGCTTATTAGAACAAACATTTGTTTTTTCAGTTTCTGCAGGTTAGGAATTCAAGAGTGGTATGGTTGGGTGGTTCTGGCTTAGGGTCTCTCATGAGATTGCAGTCAAGGTGTTGGCTGAGGCTGCAGTCGTCTGAAGGCTTGACTGGGGCTGGAGGATCTGTTTCTAAGAGAGCTCACATGTATGGCTGTTGGCAGGATGCCTCAGTGCCTTCACTATGTGGGCCTCTCAGTAGAGCTGCTTGAGTGTCCTCACAGCATGGCATCTGGCTTCTCCCTGTGCATGTGATCTGGGAGAGCGCAAGGTAGAAACCACAGCTTCTTTTATGACCTAGCCTCAGAAGTTGGACACCATCATTTCTGCAATATACAAGTGGTTACACAGATCAGCCCTATTCATTATGGGACTACATAAGGATGTGAATACCAGGAGGTGGTGATCATTGGGGACTTCTTAGGGACTGGTCCCACGAGGAAGGATGAGGATTTGGGGTAGATTGCAGGTTTGAGGCATGTTAAACTTGGGATGCCCATTTTATACCCTTATGATGTTAAGGAGGCAGTTAGATGTACCAGTCTAGACATTAGAGAAGGGCTGGAAAAATAAATGTAGGAGTTATCACCATGTAGATGGCATTAAAGCCATTGCATTAAAAGAGAAAACCTAGGGAGTATATGTAAGTAGAGGAGAGGTCTAGGCACTGTTCCCTCAGCCCCTCCAATATTTAGAAGTCAAGAAATGAGGATCCAGGAAGGAAGAATGAGAACCATTGAGGTAGAAGAGAAACAAGATGTTGCAAAGCCAAGTGGAGGAAGAGTTTCAAGAAGAGAGAGTGAGCAGCTGTCAAAAGCCACTGATACGTAGTCCAGTAAAATGAGTAAGAGTTGACCATGGCAACTGGCAACATGGAGCCCACTGGAGACTTTACAAAGAATAGTTTCGATACTGTTGAGGATGAAAATCTGATTAAAGAACTGAAAAGGAAAGAGAGACACTGACTGAAAATAACGCTTTCAGGTGTCTTGCCATAAGAGAGAGCAAAGAAGGCAGGTGGGGGCTGGTGGAGATGCTGGTGGCGTGGTGGATTTGGTGGGGACATTAAGTGGGCTCTGTTGCTTCTCTGTTCTTCATGGAAATTGAAAGCAGGGTCATTAGCTAAGAGTGAAGAAAGGGAAGGGGATTTTGGAAGCCTAAGATGGCAGGAAGAGCCATAAATTAGTCATCTCAGAGAATAGGAAAGTGAGCTGATTAGTGAAATGAAGTAGGATTGCCAGACAGTCTTAAGGGAGGCACAGGCAAGAAGTAGGCACAGAGAGTTGCATTTAACTAGGGTTTGGGTTTTGCTAAGCTTGCACAACAAAGAGAGCAAGGAACAGATGGGTTCTGGTTATGTGCAAGAGAATAATTAGAGCAGTGGACCATGGAATTTATTTTCCAGCTTTGTCAAGATAAAATTGAAATATAACAGTATGGGGTGCCTGGGTGGCTCAGTCAGTTAAGTGTCCAACTCTTGACCTCAGCTCAGGCCTTTATCTCAGGGTCGCGAGTTTAGACCCCACATAGGGCTCCATGCTGGGCCTGAAGCCTACTTAAAAAAAAAAAAAAAAAGAAATATAACATTGTGTAAATTTAAGGTGTATCGTGATGATTCGATTACATATACATTATGAAATGATTACAATACTGTTAGCTAACACATTCATCACTTCACATACTGTTGTGTGTGTGTGTGGTAAGGACATATAAGATCTCCTCTCTTAGCAACTTTCAAGTATGCAGTACAATATTTGTAACTATAGTCACCATCCTATACATCTGATCCCAGAACTTACTCACCTTATAACTGGAAGTTTGTACACTTTGACTAACATCTCCCCATTTCCCCCACCTCCCAGCCCCTGGCAACCACCATTCTATTCTCTGTTTCTATGAATTAGGCTTTTTTAGAGTCCACATATAAGTGAGATCATAAAGTTGTCTTTCTCTGTCTGACTTATCTTACTTAGCATAATGTCCTCAAGGTTTATCCATGTTGTTGCACATAAAGGATTTCCTTCTTTTTAATGGCTGAATGGTACTCCATTATGTATATATACGCCACATTTTCTTTATCTGTTCATCTGTTGATGGACACTTAGATTATTTCCGTGTCTTGGCTTGTTGTAAATAATGCTGCAAAGAACATGGGACTGCGGATACCTATACGAGATACTATTTGGGGGGAGGGGATATATACCCAGAAGTGGGATTGCTAGAACATACGGTAGTTCTCTTTTCAATTTTTCAAGGAACTTCAGTGGCTGCACCAATTTACATTCCCACCAACAGTGCATAAGGGTTCCCTCTTCTCCACCTCCTTGTCAATACTAGTTATTGTTTGTTTGTTTGTTAAGTAGTCTCCACACCTAACGTGGGGATCAAATTCACAACCCTGAGATCAAGAGTTGCATTTTCTGTGTCAGGCGCCCCAATACTAGTTATTTCTTGTTTGTTTGTTTGTATTTATTTATTTATGAATGATAATAGCCATTCTAACAGGTGTGAGGTGATATGGTTTTGATTTGCGTTTCCCTGATGATTAATGATGGTGAGCTCTTTTCCATTAACCTGTTGGCCATTTGTATGTTCTTTTGAAAAATGTCTATTCAGGTCCTTTGTCCATTTTTCATTAGATCGTTTGCATGTTCATTTGTTTTGCTATTGAGTTATATGAGTTCCTTGTATGTTTTGGATATCAGCCCCTTAGCAGATATCATTTGTGAATATTTTCTTGTATTCCAGTATTCTTGTATTTCTTTTATCCTTGTTAATTGTTTCTTTTGCTGTGCAGAAGCTTTTTATTGTGATGTAGTCCCACTTGTTTATTTTTGCTTTTGTTGCCTGTACTTTTGGTGTCATAACCAAAAAATCATTGCCAAGATCAATGTCAGGGAACTCTTTCCTTATTTTCTTTTAGAAGTTTTACAGTATCAAGTCTTACATTTAAGTCTTTAACCATTTCAAGTTAGTCTTTATGGATTGTGTAAGATAGGGGTCCAGTTTCATTTTTTGCGTATGAATTCCAGTTTTCCCAGCAGCATTTATTGAAGACAGATGGTCTGTTCCCCATTCGGACCATGGAATTTAAATAAGGAGGGAAGTGAGGGATGAGGGGGTGATAGTGTCAGTGTTGTCAAAGAATGGGTGGTTTCCGGATACCGGAGATAGTGAGCTGGGAAAATAAAGATACACAGTCGGAGATTGGGATACTCAAAATTGAGTTGTGGAAGGTTTGCAGTCATTGGGTAACAGGGTCTAGGTGTGCGTGTGGAAATGAAGCGGGTTAAGGCTGAGATGAGATGACAAAATACAACTGTGGGAAGACAGGAGGTCGGCTATTGGATGTTGAAATCTGCAGTTAGGAGGAGGCAGTTACAGGCAGGAGGTCGGGCGCGGAGAGAGAGGTCTGAGGTGTAGCGCCAAGGCGAGGTGGGTAAAGGTACACGCTTTGGAACTGGGGCTGAAATCTGCCACTTACTGTGTCGCATTGGGCAAAGCCACTTCCCGTCTCTGAGTCTCCACATTTTTGCAAGTATGATGTGGATAATAATAATCCCTGCCTTCATAGGGTCCGCTTGCGGGTGAAAGACATTCTGTACTGGGACCTATAGTCAGCTAACATTTAGTATTTACTGTTACTGTTTCATTACTAGGACTTTTATTTAGAGAAATAAAGTATGTATGGAAGTGCTTAGTGTCTGACACAGAATGTGCACCATATAAATATTAGCTTTTTTTTTCAGATTTTAGTTATTTGAGGGAGAGAGAACGAGGGAGGGGGAGGGGCAGAGGAAGAGGGACCAGCCGACTCCCCGCTGAGCAGGGAGCCTGACACAGGACTCGATCCTGGGACCCCAGGATCATGACCAGAGCCAAAGGCAGACACATAACCAACTCAGCCACCCAGACGCCCCAATATTAGCTATTATTATAACTTTTACTATTCCCAGGCCACAGGGCCTGTGTGGGGGTGAGGGGTGCAGATTTCTCTCTGTCTGCTCCCAGCTGATGGCCCTGCCTCTGTCCTCCCCTTAGAGCTCGGGAAAGTCGAGGTAAAGGTGTTTGACCCTGACTCCCTGGACCCTGATCGCTGTGAGAGCTGCTACGGTGCCGAGACGGAGGACATCAAGTGAGCCAGACCCTGGGGGCTGGGGTGGGGGGCTCCTGCCGGGCACTGTGCATCAGCCATCCTCGGCCTGTGTCAGGCTCCGCAGCAGGTGGGGGAAGTTGGACTGAGAGGTGTGCAGGGATGGGCTGCGTGCCTCAGTCACCGATCCTGGTGCAAGTGACTGGGGCCCGGTGGCCAGTCCCTGCGTGGGGCCACAGCAGGGGATGAGGCTGAAGTGGTCCCCGCTCTGGTTCACAGGTGGTCTCTGGAGTCCAGCTGCCTGGGTTCCACCCTTGTGTCCTTGGGCAAAGCCACATAGCTTCTCTTGTGAAGGGGGGTGATGATAACACCTTTCCCCTAATAGTCACGTCAGGATTAGATGCCTACTGTATGTAAAGCACTGAGAGTGAAGGCCCAGCCCAGGTAATTAGGCCCGTGATATGTGGCCGCTGCTGTTAATGTTCCTTGGGCCCTGGCCCCTGAGAAGCTGCTTCAGAGGATCTAGGGTAGGTCCTAGGAATATGTATTTAATATTTTTTGCATTGTGGTAAAATCTACGTGACTTATAAAACGTACCATTTTATCATTTTCACGTGTACAATTCAGTGGCATTAGCTATGTTCAAGTATTGTGCGCCCATCACCACTCTCCATCCTAAAACTTCATCATCCCACACAGAATAGAAATACGTATTTTTAACAGTCCTGCTGCCTCTGAGGGAGCAGAGTCTGAGAACATTTGGTGGCCAGGGATGAGGCTGGCAGAGGCTTCGTTAGTGGACAGAACTGCTCTGTTTCCCAAGGTACCAGCTCTGGGTGTGTGCGTCTGTGCTCTCACCCCGCACCCCCTCCCTGCAGGTGCTGTAACACCTGTGAGGATGTGCGGGAGGCCTATCGCCGTCGGGGCTGGGCCTTCAAGAACCCAGATACTATTGAGCAGTGCCGGCGAGAAGGCTTCAGCCAGAAGATGCAGGAGCAGAAGAATGAAGGCTGCCAAGTGTATGGCTTCTTAGAAGTCAACAAGGTACGGGAGGGACTGAGGCCGGGAAGGGCCAGCCGAGCTGTGGGTTGGCGCCGCTCCACTGTGAACCGACAGCCCACTGAGGCCCTCAGGAGACCAGAGGAAGGATTGGAGAATGAAAGGGAATATCCCTTGCAGGTGGCCGGAAACTTCCACTTTGCTCCCGGGAAGAGCTTCCAGCAGTCCCATGTGCATGGTGAGTGAGCCCGCGTCCGCCGGGGAGTTTTAGAACCCGGATGCCCTGGCGCGTTTGAGCGCCCCTTCACCTGCCTGATGTTGTGTGTCTTTGGCCCAGGGGAGACCCTCATCTCGGGGCATCAGGCTAGGGAGCCAGACTGCCTGAGTTCAGAGTTCAGTTTTAGACCTTACTGGCTGCATGAAACTTGGAGGAAGTTTCTTAACCTTTTTGAGCTCATTTCCTACTTTGTAAAATGGAGAGGCTGGTCCTTCTCTCCTAGGGTGCTTGTGCGGGTGAAGCCTGCGGCACGTAGCCCGGCTGTGGGGGCACTCGTCCAACAGGTAGCTCCCGACATCAGACGAGCCGCGTGGGAGGCTTTGGGGTCAGCAGAGCGGGGTTGGAACACAGCTTCAGCCACTCCTGAGTTATGTCAGATTTGAGGAATATGGAGTCCCACTCTGTTTCTCCTATAAAATGGGGCTGCAGATACTAGTCCCTCCCTCACAGGGTTGTTCGCAGGGGTGAATAGAGGGGACTTATTTTCATTCGTGTATTCGCTCGTTCATTCGCTAGATGTTTAGTAGTCTCCGCGCGCCCCCTTGTAGTCTGGGTGCTGACAGTACAGCAGCGAACGAGACAGTCCTCGTCCTCTAGCATTCTGCTAGAGAAACAGACTGTAAACAAGTACGTAAAATCTGTGGACGGCCAGATGCTATTAAATACTGTGAACCCAAGAAAGGCAGGTTAAAGATGATGGAGGCCAGGGGCTCTGGAGAGATGGTGTGTGTGTGCTGTTGTGTATTGGGCAGGCAGGGAAGGACTGACAGGGCAGCATTTGAGGAAAGACCTGAGAAAGGTAAAGGAGCTGGTCATGAGAGCGTCCGGGCGAAGGGTTTGAAGCAGAGAGAAGAGCAAATGCGAATTTACGAGCTGAGAATGGGCTTGGCGAGTTGGAGGTGCGGTAAGAAGGGGGAGTGCTGGAACACGGCGGGGTGGTGTGGTTAGAGGTAAGGTGAGCCAGGTGACGGGGCCACAGCCCCTAGGGCACCACAGGCACAAGGGCTCTTACTCTCCATGACACAGAGCCATCCTAGGGTCAGGAGGTGCTGCGTGATGTGACCGGACTTCACAGAGGTAGCCAGCACTCTGCTCTGTGGACAAGACTGGGGGCAGGACAGAACCAGAGAAGCCGATGGGAGGCCACGGCCGTGATCCATCTGGGCACAGGATGATGGGGGCTAGGCCAGAGTGGCTGGGCCAAGTGGCTGGGCATCGCTGATGTTTGGCGGTGATGCTGAGAGGCATGGCTGATGGACGCGATGGGTAAGGGAAGGGGAGGGGTCAAGGTTGACTCTGAAGTTTTGTGGCTGAGGAGTAAGAAGGATGAAGCTGCCATTTAGGAAGAGGGGAAGATTCAGACGAACAGGTTTAGATGGCTGGATGCATAAAGCAGGAATTCAGCATTTGACATTGACAGTGGGCTCTGGGTGTCCTTTTAGACAGCCCAGAGGCAAGTAAGCAGCTGGCTGTTGGATCTGGACGTCAGGGCAGGGGTCCGGCCCCGAGATACAAATGTGGGAGTCCTCGGGTATGTAACCCCGTAAAACAGGATGAGGTCACCCTGGAGGTTAGGGTAGGAGGAGAGCTCCAAGGACAGAGCATGGCACCTCCACCATCCAAGGACACGGGCATCGGAGGAAGTGGCTGCTGGGACCGGTAAGGAGCATGGGTCAGACAAGAAGGCCGGCCAAGAGGTTGTGTCCTGAAAGCCCGGAGAGGGAGGCGTTTCCAAACCCAGACCAGGTGTTTCTGGACGTCGTGCAAGAGTTGCCCATTGGGTGTATGACCTGGCAGTGGTCGTTATGACCTTGACAGCGGTGTACGTGGAGTGATAGTGCCCATTCCGTGGCTCAGGAAGGAGAGGGAGAGGAGTTGGAGCTGGTGAGTAAGGACCGCTCTTCTGTGGAGTTTGCTCGAAAGGGAGGAGAATGGGCTGGAGCTGGAGGAAAAGGTTGGACTCAAGGGAGGGGTTTTGCAAGATGTGGGAGGTAGCAGTCAGTTATATGAGGTGGAAACAGTCTGCAGCAGAGCTGGCCAAAGTCATGCTCCGGGGTGGGCAGGACCGTCATCAGAGTGAGGTCCTGGAGAAGGAAAAAGAAGACAGAATTGAGTGCCTTAGAAGTGTAGAAAGCCCAAACATGGTGAAAGGCAGACGAAGTCGAGATAGGTAAAATGGCAGTTGGGTGATCAGGAGATCATCGGGAAGGGTGACAGGTTGTGGAGGAGAGAGTTGTGGCCAGAGGCTAGAGCCATGGAGAGGAGGTGCGGAAGGGCCACCTTGCACTTCTGCGTGGATCTCGAAGTGGCTTAGACAAGTCGGGAGAGTTGGTATGGTTTGCCATGAGCTGCAAAGCTGGGGGTTTTTAGGGCAGCTCAGGGGACCGTGACCTGGAAGCGGCACTAAAAGAGCAAGGCCTCACTTGAGGCCACGGGGGAGGATAGGTGTGGGGAAGAAATTGTCACCCCTGAGGGGGCTGCAGGGAAAAGTGCCTTCAAGGGAGGGCCAGGCTGTGGTTGGAGCGAGACGGAGTGGCATGTGTAGACCCTAAAGATGTAGGGGTCTCACTGGGGAGTAATGGGGCCCCCGGGAGGATCTGGGAGGGATGGGGGTCGGGATCATACTAGGGGATGTACGGAGCCACAGTGTGACGGGAGTCCGGGGGTGAGAGCTGAACTGGCGGCCCTGAGCTGCCCAGGGGCTGAGGTGAGCGGCAGTAATGGGCCTGCTGGAGATAGCCCTGCTGGTCTGGAAGCCGGTGTGGGGGTGAGGCTGAATGTGGGGCAGGGGCGGGACAGGGGTCCGGAGCCCCTCTTCTGGAGGCGGCCAGGGGAAGGGTGGTCTCACAGGGATGGTGGGGAGACGGTCCATGTGGAGCTGTTGGCACGGGCTCTGGAGGCACGAAGTAGGAGGTCTGGTGGCCCCAGCAGCCGCTCTGCTCCAACGCCTGGGCTCCTGTCCGAGTCAGGGAGCCCAGAGCGAAAGTGCCCTGAATCCTCGGAGGACGTTCAGAACACAGAGCTACAGCTGTCTGAGGCCAGAGATCGCGCTGAGTGGAAGGTCTTGGGGCTAGTTTCTGACATCTTTGTTTCTTTGGGGGTGAGGTGGGTGGGATTATAAAGTTCACCTAGTACTTTTCCATCTTAGATCCTACCTGGTCCTCAGGACAGCCCTTTGTAGAGATCACTGAGGCCCAGAGAGGGCGAGTGACTTGCACAAGGTCACACTGCTAGGAAAGTGGCTTATTGGGCTCTAAATCGTTTATTCTTCCTAGGCCACCATACTTCTGCATTCCTCCCTGGCCAGGGAAGAGATCTCCTGACCAGGAGGAGGCTTGTTAGCTGGGTCCAGACCCTGCTGCTGAGGCAGGAATATTCCAGCCTTCCTTTCTATCATGTGTCTTGCTCCATAGTTCTCATTGTGAAGCTCTCAATCTTTTTTCTCTTCCTCCCTTCTCTCTCCTGCCCTCCCCCATGCTGCAGTCCATGCTGTGGAGAGTAAGTGGCCCTGCCCCCCAAGGAGGCCAAGCCCCCACTTCTGAGGCAGCCTACCCTCCCAGGAGGGGGGAGGTTTGGATGGGCCTGGGATTGGGGTCTTACTTTTCAGGTGGTTCCTCGAAGCAGAAGAGATCAGGGCCAGAGGGCAGGAAGCACTGGTTCTGGAATAGACGGTACAGGGTACCCATGGCATTTCCTTTGGGGGCTCTGTCGGTGGGGGCACAGGGGTCAGGGAAATGCTTGGACAGCCTTCTGAGGGCCCACTTCACCTTGGCATTCAGCGAATCGCCCTCAGCTCTATTTAGCGAGAGACCAGAGTCAGCGGGGTTTGTCTCCTGAGGTGCAAGCAGGGACTTGGTGGGAGTGGAAACCCAGGAAACACCTGTAAAGGGCTCCCTGTATGTGTCGGCGGTGGGGGGGGGCGGATCGGGGTGTGTTCTTAAGGCCCCAGCAGGGCGTGGACTTGCACACAGGCCCAAGGCGGGCCTAATGGGCAGCCCTCCAGCAGGGCCAGGCTGGTGGGGGATGAAGGGTCAGAGGAGCCGGGCAGTCACATTCCAAGAGGGGTGAGGAGACCTGAGCAAGGACGCTGAGGGAGCCAAGAGGCCAGTCCTGCTCCACCTGGTAACACCTTCTCCCTTCTCTCCTAGTCCATGACTTGCAGAGCTTTGGCCTTGACAATGTACGTACCAGCTGGAAGCCATGCAGGGCGGGTGGGTGGGAGATGGTTGCTGCCTTCATGTCTCCACAGGGATGTCCAGGGATGGGGGAGCAGATAAAAATATACCATATTGTGCCAGGCGATCCATCTGAGGGCTAAGAACTGAGATCTGCACAGGCCAGAGATGGGGGACGGGGCTGGATGGGAGCGTCCTGGGCAGAGGGAGTCAGGAGGGAGTGGAGTACTTCTCAGAACCCGCAGGGGCCGGTATGAAAGAGGAGGCTGGAGAGGTTGGCACCAACCAGACAGTGCAAGCCTCAGGCCGAGCAGCAGTCTGATCTTCCTCCTGCGGGTGGTGGAGGCTATTGGCCCTTTAACCAGGATCATGATGTAATCAGATTTGCATGTTTTGAAGACCCCTGTAATGGCTGAGGTTGATAAAGACTGCAGCAGGACAGGAGTCAGAGCTGGGAAATCTGGGCTCCCCCCCCATTCTGGGCTTCTCTGGCTTGAGACTTCCAGGCAGAGCTGGCACCTGTCACACCAGGTGCATGCCCAGCTTTTTCTTGCTTTGTGCTTGGATGCAGCCAGAACCTCAAACTGTAGGCCCAGAGGCCGTGGACTCCATGAGAAAGGAGTTCCCTGGTCGGGGAGGGGGGTGCTGTGTTGGTCACATTCTCCCAGGCAGGACCTCTCCCTCCCTCCCCCGTCTCCACACATGCCCTCCCCAGACCCGGGCATCCCTGTCTGCTGCAGAAACTTTGATGGGGTGAGGACTGGTGGGGCCTTGAGTGCTTGAGGCTCAGGTGCTGGTGTTGCTTGCAGATCAACATGACCCACTACATCCGGCACCTGTCATTTGGGGAGGACTACCCGGGCATTGTGAACCCCCTGGACCGCACCAACGTCACCGCACCCCAAGGTACCAGCCTGGGAGGTAGCCCCTGGCTGCCAAAGCCCGGCCCGGCACCCATGCCCAGTGCTCTCTTCTCCCCGCAGCCTCCATGATGTTCCAGTACTTCGTGAAGGTGGTGCCCACAGTGTACATGAAGGTAGACGGGGAGGTGAGTCTGCAGGAGCTCAGGTATCAGAGTCCCTCTTGGTGCCAAGCACTTGAGTCCTGTGGACCTGGGAAGTGGGGTGCTGCTCTTATCCCCATATGATGGATGCCAAGCTGAGACGCCCTGTGTGGCAGGGGGTAGGTGATGTACCCTCACAGCCAGAGTGCGGGCCCAGACTTGAAAGCACTTGCACTTTTACTTGCCCTCACTGCCTCCATCCATTCTTTTGGTGCTCACTGTCCTCGTGGTCTGCCGTGGGCTGGGGACTCACCCTTCCCGGGTCCCCTCCTCCCCTTTCTGCCGTGGCCCGTGGAGCAGCGTCCCAGCAGACGGGAAATCAAGCCTGGCCTTGCCGGGAGCTCCTGGTGCAGCCTTGCAAGTTGCCTCCCATCCCGAACCCCCGCTGAGAGAATCCTCCCCTGTAGCCGGATTGGTAAACTGTAAAGAGCTGGTGACCCAGGGGAGGCCGGGGTGGTGAGGCTGAGAGTGTGTCTGGGTGGCCCCCAGCCTTGCCATGTTCATTAGCAACCTGGGGCCTTGTTTTCTCTCTCACACAGTCCGGGTGCTACAGACAAGGGCAGGAGCAGGCGTAGGGGTGAGGGGGCTGGGAGCCAGGTCACAGATTCAGCCCGGCCCAGACTCCCTTCCTGTCCCAGGTGCTGAGGACAAACCAGTTCTCTGTGACCAGACACGAGAAGGTCGCCAACGGGCTGATGGGCGACCAGGGGCTTCCCGGAGTCTTTGTGCTGTATGAGCTGTCGCCCATGATGGTGAAGCTGACGGAGAAGCACAGGTGAGGGTGGGGGAAGGGAGGGGCCCGGGACTGCGGGGAGGAGGGGGGCCAGCTGACCTCTCACGCCATCCCTCCGCCAGGTCCTTCACGCACTTCCTGACAGGCGTGTGCGCCATCATCGGGGGCATGTTCACAGGTTAGAAGCTCGAGGGCGGTGGGCTGGGGCTGGGGTGTGGCGCGGGATGTGAAGCCTGGGCTCCCTGTCCCAGTTGTAGTTGGGGAAGGAGAGGCACCTCAACAGCCAAGGGGAGAGCCTGGTCTAGCCAGTTAGGTGACAAGGCTCTGGGGTCCAGCCAAGGGCCCAGTGGGGCCAATGCCAGCCCTTGTGTCTCTCCCCAGTGGCTGGACTCATCGATTCACTCATCTACCACTCGGCTCGAGCGATCCAGAAGAAAATTGATCTCGGGAAGACAATGTAGTTGTCTCTTTCCCCCTCTGTGGTTCTCTTGTTCTCCTGTTTCTCTTTGGCCCTGCTGTCATTTCCCGGCCTCTTCCCCACCCCACCCCCACTCAGCGTCGGTCTCAGCGCAGGTTGATAAATCTGTTGATTGTGATAGTACTTGCTGGTCTCCATGTGCTTCTTGCATCTGGCCGGAGCGTAGAAACAACCCCTCATCACAGCCACTTACAGAAGGCAATCAGGACTGACAGATTGGGCCAGATGCCCTCTGGGAGCCCCACGTGGACATCCCCTGGCTAAACCAGACAGATGTCCACATCACAGCCCTATCCTCAGTCCCTTCTCTGCAGTGGTCTTCGGGCCTTTTGGGTTCAGCTCCAGAGCTGAGGTGGACCTTTCCAGTATGAGATTCCTGGAGCTACCACGGCCCTCAGGCTCAGTGGTACTAGGGCCCTGGGTACAGGCTGGGGCTTGGCACCTCTTCAGTGATGGCTAAAGCTGGGGCCTCTCCCTGCCACCCTGGGCTCAGTCTACTGAGAGGGCTCCAGCCAGGTTGTGTGCAGTCTCCTAGGGGTGGAAGCAGAACTGGAAAATGGAGGGATGGTAGCAGTGGCCATTCTGGAGCAGGGCTGGGGTCAGACCCCCAGCTGTGGACCTTGTTAGGGCTTCCCATTACAGCCCTTAATCCGTGTGCAGAGCCAGGCCCAGGACCCCACCGCGTGGACATTGTCGGGAATGTCCCAGGGAAGCAGGGACATTACAGCTGGTGAGTTCATCCGATCTCTTCTCAGGGAGTGTCTGGGTAAGACAGTAGTAGGGAGGGGAAGTAGAGAGGACAGGAAGCAAAATAGGACGATGTGAGCAAAATCTCTAGAGGCAGAAAGACCTGAGATCCAGCTCTGATGGGATCCCTCACGAGCTGTGTGACCTTGGCCAGGTCTCATCTAGAAATTGCAGATCAGGTTGACAGCTATAGTGAGCCTTGTTTTTTTGATCAGCCAGAAACCATTTCTACTTGTTAACAGTATGCTGAAATTCCTCTGGGAACCTCCCTGTCTACCTTCTGAGCTTCCGTGTTCTGTGTTTGATCTCCCACCCTAAGCTCCAGGGAGGCCCCAGTCACCATTGCCCACCCCCCACCCCACAGTGACCAGGAGCGAGCCAGGCTCTCTCAGGACTAGGAAAGCTTTCTTCTGGATGTGAATGTGGGGAGACGTGAGGTCAGCGCTGCCGTCCTTCAGTTCTGAGGGGGGACCCTGTCTACAAATGAGCTAGCCCCCAGAGGACAGCAGAGCTGAGCCCAGAGGCAGAGAACCCGTCTTAGTGACTTTGTCTGAACCCTGTGACAGGCTGCCAGCTAAACCCCCCGGGGTTGCAGCTATGCAGGCCCCCAGAATCCCTTCTTGCTCAAGCCGGTTTGGGTTGGGATTTCTATTATTTGCAACCAAAAGTGTGCTGATGGGGTTTCTCCAGCGTTGAGGGATAAACAAGCTAAGGGGTATGTGAGGTGCTTAGCTGTCACAGAAGGGCAGAAGCCATAAGCAGATTAAGTGAAAGGGACACAGTCATTGGTGGGCAGCTCAGAGGGCGTGACAGCTCGGTGGCCAGGACTCCTCTTCCTTGAACTACCTGCCAAGTCCCATTCTTCCTTGGGGCAGCCTCTCACCCTGGGTGACTCCCCAGCATCTGTTGGCCAGGGACAGCTCTTTTCTGCCCCCCGTATTATCATGTCCAGGCTTCAGAGGGGAAGCACAGTCAAGTTTATTCAGGGAAGCCAGTGAACTCACACAGCTCGCGTGGGTGAGGACTCCCCAGGAGCGGGATTTGAGGGGTGGGAGTTCCGGGAAGAGTGTCCAGGTCAGTTAGGGTCAGGGCTGGTGGAGGGGGCGGAAGACGGCCTGGCTGATCTGGCCGGCATGGTGTAGACGAACAGGAGGAGGACGGTGACCAGGGCCGCCAGCAGCAGCAGCAGCAGAAGACGCCAGCACCGGCGGCGGGTGAAGAAGACGAAGGGCTTCAACGGGTTCACAAACCAGTTGAAGGAGGTTTTCGGGCGGCTGTAGGGGAAGACGTGGTGTCAGGGTGCCGCCCGGCTCCCCCTCCGGCTCGAGCCCCGCCTCCCGTGCCTCCCCCTCACTTGGGCTTCTCCAAGGGCCCGGCTCTTTCCGCCCCTTCCCCACTGGCCGCTTCTCCGCCTCCTCCACGGTCAGCAGCTCAAACTCCGCCTCCACCTTCCCCTAGAGAAAGAGGAAACAAAGACCGCGCTCTTAGGTGGGCTCAGGCCCGCCCCCCACCTGCCCTGTCCCTGCCCCACCCCCCACCGTGAGGATGTGGACGTTGCCCCCGGGGTCGGTGAACGCTAAGTCCTCCCGCCGGCCCTTCCTCCGCTTCCTCCGCCTCTTCGTGCCCGGCGCCCGCCGCGGCCTCCCGCTGCGCCCGTTCCTCATCCTCCGGCTCCCGCAGCTTCACTACCGGCCACCAGCCCCGCAAGCGGCGGCAGCGAAAAAGGTTGCACCTGGGCCCGGAGCCGTCGCGGGCCAGCCGCACGGAGCAGAGCTCGGGGCCCCGGGCCCCCCCCGCACCATGTCTGGCAGCTGCAGCTCCAGGGATCCTGCAGGAGCTCTCGGGGTTAGGCAGGAGGTCAAGGTCTGTGTGGGCCCCCGCACAGGAGGACTGTGCCCCGTCTGTGGTGCTCAGGCCAGGGCTGCGGGCCACACAGCACAGCCCGCGCGCCAGCAGCTTGTCAGAGCCTAGAAGGGCAGGGCCACGGATGGGACCAGATTGCCGAAGCAGGGACCATGGTGTCAGAGTCCAAGGTGACCTTGGGTTGGGGACTCTGGGTGGGAATGGAGGTCACAGTGCTCTGGGCTAAGTTCAGTAATGAGGCCAGAAAGCCAAGATTAGTGACCTAGGGTCTGAAACCCAGGTTCAGGGAAGGTGTGGGGGGAGGCAGGAGCAACGAGGGCAGAAATTGGGGCTCCAGGGGTGAGGCAGGTGGAAGGCGAAGCCGTTCCAAGGCAGTTGGTGGCGGAGATGTGGTCATAGTCCCAGACCTGCAGGACCAGCACCGCCGGCTGTAGGAACTCGGCCTCTTCCAGGGCGAAGGGCCCTGGCCGGTGGCGGACGCTCACCTCCCACGCCGTGGGCAGGTAGTCGAAGTGGAACACGAAGCGCCAGTTGAAATTCCCCTCCCCAGTCAGAGAGTTGAAGTGAACGTCTGTCTCCTGCTTGTCGTGCCCCAGGCCCTTCACCCAGCTGCAGCCAGGGGCAGGCGCAGGTAGGTGGAGGGCTAGCCCCAGCACAGGAACCCAACCCAGAACCCAGCTCTCCCCCAGCTTGCCCCCCCACCACCAGGCCAGGCTCTTCACCAGCCCCCTGCACCGTCGTGGGCTTCCGGGTCAGTCCCTGACTGCAGTCTCCCTTTGGTACACAGCCATGTGCCCAGCTGGACCACAAGCTCACCTTTTCACATAGATGTCACTGGACAGCTCTCCAGTGAGTGGGTTCACATCATCCAAAACCACATCCTCCGTGTTCCAGATGATGACTCTGAGCTCATAGCTGGGGAACGTATTAGAAGAATTTTCAGACTCCTGAGGGGTCCTGAGGGGCTGCAGGAAGGACCTAGGCCATGGCCACAACATTCACTGAGCACCTCTGTGTGCCCAGCTGGGTGATCCGGAGATCTGTGGCACTTACGGGGATCACCCCCACCACAGCAGATGGCACCAGGAATGGTCTGTTGACCAAAGCTGGGCCAACAATTTCCCCCATAAATTTGGAATCAGGAGCCTGAAACGTTGACTATAACATCAGACACAGAGTTGGGGCCACCACCAGCCAGGGTGACATGCAAGTGGCCGTTCTAGGGTACAGGGGAGAGAAAGCCAGTCTGCAGTGACATGTGGGAGGGGGAGAGAGACAAAGTGGGGATAGGAGCATGCAGTCCCTGAGGGGCAAAGGAGGGGCTCCAGCTTTCCTGTACTACCTCAAATAGCCCCGTCCTTGGCTGCAATGGGTTTTCCTGGATATCTCTTGTTTTCTCTTGCCCAGCAGCAATTTCCCTTCGTTTGTTGATAGCACCATGATTTTCTGTTGGTGAGCCCCCCACCCTCACCCCCACACTGTCAGTCTGTGTGATTCTACCGGGGAAGACCTCTCCCTGGCTCCAGAGGTGGCGACATCCCCTTGGACATCACCCAGGACCGGCCAATCCGTGTATCACAGCCCCCCAACCACAAGGACTGGCTAAGGGATCAGCATTTGACACAAGCTGATCCGATAAGAGTCTGCCCTAAGACTTTTGCTCTTACTGGTAAAGACGTGTTTATTTTTCTGCTCAGGGAGTCTAGTTGGTAAGATGTAAGCCTGGCCCTGTTAGCAGCTGCCTTGCCTCCAACTGCAGAAGCCTCCCTGAGAGTGACAGCAAGGAAAGCAGAGCCCAGAGGTAGAAAGTGCCAGATTGCTGACATCTGAGTACATACCCCCTACGCAGAACTCCACTCCAACGAGCTCAAGATGAGCTCAAGTTGGAAGGGGGTTGATTGGTATTTAAACTCTTTCAGTTATAAGTGACGGACCCCCGACTCACAATGGCTTATGAGAAGGAAGGGAATTTAATGGCTCACCTAACTGAAAAGCCTGGGTCAGCAGCTTCTGCCTGCTTCACTGGAGGCCCCCAGGGGCAGTCCCCAATGTGCCTGCCCCAGGGGAGGAGGGGCCAGAGCACTCACCTGATTGGCTGTCGAGGCCTGATGTCAACTGGGGGTGGGGCAGGCACATCGCGGGGGGAAGATATCAATCCACATATGAAGGGATTCCTGGGAACACAGGACCAGGCTGAAGGGTCCCACTGAGGACCCCACCTCCCGTGACAGTCTTGTGGCTAGAGGCTCTGCCTTACCCCGATGGAGAGAAGAGCTGGGGTCAAGAGGGCACAGTGGGGTAGATCCAAAGGGGGGAGTGAAGATGAAGGTAGGGTCTGAAGTGGGGGTTCCAGTGCTGAGGTTAGGTTAAGGATCAGGCCCTGGAGTGGAAGGCTGAGATCAAAAGTAAGATCTGGTGTTCCCAAGGTCCAGATCCTAGGGACCTGGGGTTGAGATCAGATTGGGAGTGCCAGGTCTGAGCCTTGGTGGCCCAGGGGTGGGGATCCTGCAGGAACAAAGTCAGGGGGGGAGGTATGGAGTCCAGGATGGGGGTCTAAGACTGGAATGGGGATGCTGGGGACCAGGAGCAGGAGCCAGAATCGGAAGAGGCCCGGTCGTGCCTAGGTCAAGTCTTGGGGAAAGGGCATGCTGAGGGCCCAGGGTCCAGGAGCAGGTGGCAGTCCTGGGATTCTGGGAGTCCTGGGGTTCTGGGCTTGGGTGCTGAGCCCTCCCTCACCTGCAGCAGCCCTGGGCTGCGGGGGTGGTAGAGGGGCTGAGTCTCCACGTGCTCAGGCACCAGCTGGATCCCAAGCTCCGGTGTCTCTTGCCAGGGCCCGCAGCACCAGCAGTGCCTGCGCCTCCTCGGGGCCCTCACTTGCCACCTTGGGGCTCCCCCTACCTGCAACAGAAGGTGCGCAAGCTTGGGTTCTGCACAGTTCCCAACTCCCCTGCCTTCCTCCCCCACCCCTCAGCAGAGGTGCAAAGCCAGCAGAGGAGGGACAGTGGGATTGGAGGGGCCATGGCTTTGCAAAGGCTCTTGCTTAGGGACAGACCACCAGCCATTTATGAGGCATGAGCTCAATTCTGCAGCCATGTTTTGTCATATGGGACCCCCTATGGCCACCCGTATGTTCTCGAAGCTTGATTAGCTATGCCTCTGAGAGGTCAACTTTGACTCTTTGAGGATCATGCTCACGCACAAAGACCATTTTCTCCCTGCCGTCCAAGAACCTCGTCCTCACTCAGCCAAACTCACTTCCTCTGCTTGCAGAAGGAGACAGGCTCTTTTGGGGACACATTACAGTGGGCCCCAGAGGCTCTCTGAACCTTAACAATCTCGCTCCCTAAGGGCTGTTTATCAGAGAGGGGCTGGTACCTGGGCGCAGGGTCTCAGGCGGTGTCAGAAAGACTTTGCTGCCCACCTTGACAGCCCCGGCTCGGTATTCAGGGCCGGGGAGGCCACAGCGTTGGCACAGCCCCGCCAGGATCTGCGAAGGCCGGAATGCATCACGCCAGGCATTGTACCCGTCCCTGTGGGCAGAAAGGGAAAAATGCCTCAGTTGGGGTCAGCATATGGGCACAGGGGCAGGTGATGGGGACCCTTGAAGACATGAGATACAGGTTTATAATTTCAATGCAAGACAGATTAGTCCTCGCTTATGGTAACCATGAAAATCGAAGCTGTACGCCCCATGTTCCAATGGAGGAAATACTGATATTACCTTCATTTTGCAGCTGAGGAAACAGAGGCTCAGAGAGATCGAGTGACTTACTAGTTATAAGATCCCAAATCCTAAGCCCAGGTCTTGACCACTATGCTATAAGGTCTCGGTCATGGGGAGGTCCCCTTCTATGAAATCAAAGGATCTGGACACACCGATGGGAATGTAAACTTGAATGTCTTTGGTCAGCCTCAGAATGGCTCCTGAGGGTCTGTAGGACTCACACGTCATACTGGGAGGCCAGCCCACAGTTCGACCTGTGGTGGCTATAGAATCAGTTTTCCAGGTCAATGTGGGTCTCCCCGATGAGGTCGTCAGAACCCACGAGGTCATGATCAAACACAGCCACAGTCAGCTCTGGCTCAGCAGGGAGAGAGACGCTGAGCTCCAGGACCCTGGCCAGGAGGGAGAATGGCTGAGAACACCTCCACGCCCTAGGAGGTGGTCTTGTGGGGGCAGGGGCTCCGGGGGTCTCAGCAGCCTCTGTCCATTCCCTCACCACCACCATGCCAGCTGCCTGACTGGGAGCCCTGGGGCCACGGGGACAGATGGTTAAGGTGCTCCCATTCCCAAGCCCAGGGCCCAGCCTCACTCTGCAAAGATGGGATTCAGCTGCTTGGGGATGTAGCATTCCTTGGTGTCCTGCCACTCCCGGCCAGCACTCACCACCACATAAGGGTCTGCCTTGCCATTGGGGTCCGCAGGAACCAGGTTGGTAGCCTAGGCGGACAGTATGGGGTGGGGCTGAGAGAAGTGTCACTGTCATAACCCAAGGTTACCTTTGCTGGACCAAAATCTCAGATTAAGTGTAAGCAGCAAGTTACAAGGAGATCTCCCACCATGAGGAATTAACTGAGAGGTTGGACAAGATGACTTTTATTTTCTTTTAAATTAATTATGAAATGTTTAAGACATACAATTAGGCATAATGAAAAATATAATGAAATAGAAAATATGTGGAAAGATGTATAGGGCTTTAATATTCAAATCATAACTTTCTGTATTATTCACTTTTATTTTTTACAAGGATAAAGATATTTTAACTAATATAAAAGAATAAATCAATGAGCATGTGTGTGCCCAGCTTAATACAGAAAACACTACCAACAAACGGAATCCCCTTACCTGATTTAATTCCCCTTTCATCCCTGAAGTGGCCAGAACCCTTTACTTGAGGTTTAGGACTCACACACACACAAAAAAGTGAAAATACTTTTACTATATGTACACGTACCCCTAAGCAATATATAGCACCATTTTGCATGTTTTTTAACTTTATGTATTAAACTTACTTTTCTGTTTTGATAACTACATAATTTAATAAATACATAACAAATTACTAAAGAGTATAATTTATATACGGCAATATACTTGTGGTGTCTCTTACACTCCCATATGCAGTGTATGAACATTCCAGTTGCTCCACATCTTTAGCAACACTTGGTATCGTCAGTCTTCATTTTAACCGTTCTAGAATATGCAAAGTGGTAGCTCACTGTGGTTATCATTTGCATCTCTCTGATGACAAGGCATGTAGAGCATCTCTGTATGTGCTTATTCACCTGTGTGTGACACCTGACTGCCCAGGGCACCTTTCATATGGCAACCAACCAATCCAGAGCCCATGCTCTGAACCATCTCCTCCATCTGGCTCTTCGACTCCAGGACGTAAGCTCCTCCGCCCTAATCACCCCAGAGCCAGGCACCAGACAATTAGAGACAGCGCCCATACCAAGAGCCTGCTGGAATTTTTCACACTAACCAATCCTAAGCCTGCTTACCCTGCGTTGCCTTGCTTTTCCTGCAGAAACCACAACAGAGGCTCCGGCCCTTGCATTCTCCTTTGGACTTCCCTGTGTGGCCCTGCACAGCCCAGTCCGCCCCCTCCTCTTGAGAACTGAAACAGACTGTCTTTCAAAGGCAATCACCACCTGATCTGGTGGCCTTGCCATACGTGGATAAGAACAAAATCCTGGGTACATGATTTGAAAACAGTTCCTGCTTTTAATTTTTTTCTTCTAAAACCACATATATTCTTGGGAGGCTCAGCACTGTGTTTAAAGAGGTTTTTAAATTTTATCCAGTATTATTAGCCTTCAGTGAGGAATGCAGGCTTTAACCCTTCGCTGTGCTCTTCCCCTTTGAGACACAGCCGGGGCTGACACTGAGCTCCACTGAGTGATGCCCTCACCCCCTTCCTCACACACACAACTTCAACCACACGGCTCTTGACGGATCCTCCGGGCTTCCTGTTGGTTTGCAGTTCTAATGCGCTCCTGATTTCACCATAATCGGAAGCTGGATTTTTGTTGTTCTCTTTGGTTTGGGACGATTTTCAGGAAGAGAAAGGGAAAACGCCCTGTTGGTGCCAACTTCTACAAACCAGGAATCATCCAATTTGCTTACTTCACCCAAATTTAATTTTTTAAGCTTTTGTTTTAATTCCATCTAGTTAACATACAAAGTTCTATTAGTTTCAGGTGTACAATATAGTAATTCAATAATCCCATCCATCACCTGGTGCTCGTCACAACAAATGTGCTCCTTAATCCCCTTTACCTGTTTCGCCCATCCCCCGACCCCCTTCTCCTCTGGTAACCATTGGTTTGTTCTCTATAGTTAAGAGTCTGTTTGTTTTCCTTTGCTCATTTGTGTCTTAAATTCTACATATAAGGGGCGTCCGGGTGACTCAGTCAGTTAAGTGCCTTCGGCTCAGGTCATGATCCCAGAATCCTGGGATCAAGCCCCATATCTGGCTCCCTGCTCTGTGAAGAGTCTGCTTCTCCCTCTGCCCCTCCCCCTGCTCATGCTCTTGCTCTGTCTCTACCTCTCTCTCTCAAATAAATAAAATCTTTTAAAAACATTTTTTGTTACAAATAATGCTAGAATGAGCAATACTTGTTTCCTTGTACACGTATGTAAGAATTTGCCAGGTATCATATCTAGAAGTATAATTATTAGCCATTGACAATGAAAATCTTCCATTTTCCTAAATATTGCTAAATTATTCTCCAAAACTGTTATAGCAATTTACATTCTGTGGCGGGCAGAAGAGTGCACCCCCACCACCAAGGATGTCCACCTTCAAACCCTCTGACCCTGTGGATATGCTACCCGACACGGCAATGGGGACTTTGCAGATATGGTTAAGAATCATGAGATTGACATTCCATTCTCGACCAAAGCTTCTCTTTAAGTAATTTATTATGAAAAACTGTCACACTAACTTAAAGGAAAGGGTGGAGGGATATGTAAATTGTCCGCTAAACAGTCAAATAAAAATACTGAATGTGAAAAAAAAAATCCTGAGATCGTCCCAGTTTATCCAGGTAACCTAATGTAACCACAAATGTCCTTGTAAGTGGAACGGGAAGATGGGAGAGTCTGAGAGAGATTTGGAATGCTACGCTGCTGGCTTTGAAGATGGGGGAAGAGGCTCTGAGCCAAGATACACAGGCAGCCCCCAGGAACTTGAAAAGGCAAGGGAACGATTCTCCCCAAGAGCCTCTGGAATGAATACGGCCCTGCCAGCACCTCGATATAACCCAGGAGAACCTATTTCGGATTTCTGCCCTTCAGAACTATAAAATAATAAACTTGTGTTGTTTAAACCACCAAGTTTGTGCTAATCTGTTACAGCACCAATAAGAGCCTAGCACACGTTCCCACCAGCCCTGCGGTGGGCTTCCACAGCCCCCCACCCCCCAGCCCTGGTCTGGTAGCCTTGCTCATCTTGCTAACTGAAGGGAAGGAAATCAGCTTTGAGCTTCTCATTGTTTAAGTTATTTGCATGTCCTGAAGGTTTAGGATATTGCATTTAATTTTTTAAGAAATTTAAGATGTAGGATTTTTTTTAATGTTTATCGGCCATTGGGGTTTCTCCTTCAGTCAATTGCCTTTTCATGTTCTTTCTCAAACTTTTTCTGATTACGGATTTGTGGAAGTAACTTATGTGTGTTGTAGACACGTAGCCCTTTATTGATTACGCATCAGGCGGACGGACACCTCACCCCCAGCCTGCAGCTGGTCCTATCACTTATTTGAAAGTGTTTATGGATGCCCGGAAGTGAATCTGAATGTAGTCACATGTATCATGTGCTAATTTACATTTCATACTCTTTTATGTATTAAGAAAATCTCCTGCTACCCAAGATCACAAAGATATTTTGATATTTCTATGATTACAGTTTTGCTTTCTTTTTTATTTTTTTTTAAAGATTTTATTTATTTATTTGACAGAGATAGAGACAGCCAGCGAGAGAGGGAACACAAGCAGGGGGAGCAGGAGAGGAAGAAGCAGGCTCATAGCGGAGGAGCCTGATGTGGGGCTCGATCCCATAACGCCGGGATCACGCCCTGAGCCGAAGGCAGACGCTTAACCGCTGTGCCACCCAGGCGCCCCTACAGTTTTGCTTTCTATAATCAAATACTTAACTGGATTTTTTTGTGGGTGCTATACATTAGGAGTCTTGTTTAATTTTCTTCCACATGGATAATCAACTATCGTGGGAGCACTCATAGAACAGTCCCATTTTCCTCCCATTGATCAGCACTGCCAACTCCGGCATAAGCCTCCATCTATGTCTGGGTGTGTTTTGTTAAACCTCTACCCTGACCCGTTGGTCTACTTATCAATCCTCATGCCAAAACCACACTGTCTTATTTACTTATTTAATAAGTATTTACTTATTTAATAATAATTATCTTCCTACATTGTTCCTCAAAATTGTCTTGGCTATTTTTGGCATTTTGTTCTTGCATAGGTATTTTATTTTTTTAACACTATTTTATTTTTTTAAGTAATCTCTCTGTCCAACGTGGGGTTCAAACTCATGACCCTGAGATCAATAGTCACATGCTCAGGGGCGCCTGGGTGGCTCAGTCATCAAGCATCTGCCTTCAGCTCAGGGCGTGATCCCAACATTCTGGGATTGAGCCCCACATCAGGCTCCTCTGCTGGAAGCCTGCCTCTTCCTCTCCCACTCCCCCTGCTTGTGTTCCCTCTCTCGCTGGCTGTCTCTCTCTCTGTCAAATAAATAAATAAAATCTTTAAAAAAAAAAAACCAGTCACATGCTCTACTGACCGAGCCAACCAGGCATCCCTTTCCATAGATGTTTTAGAATTGGCTTGTTAATTCCACGGTAGCACTCGTGCCTGGCTTATGGTAGACACCATACCATGGGAACGCCAGCCCAATCCTGTTCTCCCTTTGTTTCCACCCCTTTGCCATTCACACTCTTTAGGTAACCAGTATCTTTAGTTTCCAGTTTATCTTTCCTGTATTTCTGGTGTACAAAGGATCAAGCACGTATTTTCTTACATCTTCTTTCTTACATGGAGAGTAGAACACTATAGGGACTCTTGTACTTTGCTTTCTCCACTTTAGACTCTGTTCTGGAAATCACTCCATATCAGTCATAGTCCTATTCTTTGTTCCAGCTGCACAGTACTCTCTTGTATGGACATAGCATAGTTTATTCAACCATTTTGCTATGCATGGGCATTTGATAAAATTTTATGTTTAATGGTCTTCCATTTTTGAAATTTAATTTTATTATTTTCAAAACTGTCCAGTCACTTTTGAAAGCCTTTTGTTCTCTGCTTGTGAAATATATTAGTTGGCTTCCATCTCTACTACTTGAAAATTCAAACATCTAAAACACTTAGAGGTTTCATTCTCCTTTGTGTTGTTTTTTCTGACAGTTTTTCCTGATAGTTTCCTTTTCTTCTTTCCTTTTTCTTTTCTTTTTCTTTTTTAATTTGGGTTTGTGAGCCCAAACTTAGTTACCTAAATCCATGAAACTGGGGAAACCTTGGGATCATTTTAAGCCAGTTTCTTAGCTTTGACTTTTCTGGACTGAACAGATAATATAAATTGAAGTTTTAAACCAACGTGAGAGCAAAACTCTCATTATAAATTCTTGGGGAAGACATTGTTTTCTATTTCCCCCAGTTGGAACAAAAGCTGAAACAGACCATTCACCTAACAGGCCCCTTTCCCCGCTGGTAGACTTCCTCTGGCCCACCTTTCACTAAGAGCAGAGCCCCCCCCCCCAAGGTGCTGCTTCACTCAAGGGTCTTGGTTGTGGCTCCCATCTTCGACAGGCGATTAGAACCCAAGGCTCGGGGTCCAGGTATGCACAAACCTCTCGAGACAACCTGCACTTCAGGGATTGGGATTCCTGCTGCCTCTTCATCCTGTGCCCATTGGGAATTCTTATTCTTCCGTTCCATTGCCCATTCTTATAATTAGCATTCATTCGAGATTGTTTATCCAGCAGTTCTCGATGTGTTACATCGGGAAGTTATTTCGGACCATCTAGTCCGTGTACTGCTAGAAGATCAAAACGACTCCGATTATCAAGTTACACACTAGGATATGCCACAGAACGTTGCTTTAATTTCTGTCTTACTCACAATCCTTATATTTAAACCAGATAAAAGCACAGTATCAATTCTGGTGCTGGGATCAAAGGGAGCAGAGCAACCCGCTCATTCCTCTCATTCCCTGAGACGCCTTTCAGGAAACTTCAGGGCCCTGCTGAGTGCTGTATGAAAAGCACAGCAAAGCAAGGACCTGTATGAAGGTATTTGATGACAAGCCATTGTGAAGCTTGAGAGTCAGAGCTGCGCTCTTCTTGGAGTTATACTCACCATTCTACAAACTAAGGGTCTAGAACTATGAAAAAGGAGTCAGAAGACCTAAGCGCTAAGTCTGGGTTGTGCATGAGCAAAGCTCTGGAACCCTGGGGAGTCTCTTCACTTATGCCTAAGATTCCCCACCTGAAAAATAAAGGAGGTAGATGCTGACCCCTGAGGTTCCTTCCCAATCCTTCAGTCTGTAGTTTTTATGTACATTACCTTCGCTGGAGTCGGAGGTGTGCTGGGGTGATGGATGCTCACATTTACCACATATACTCTGACCAGGAGCTTGATGGGCCGGTTCTGTGGGACTCCCCGGGAGATCTGGGGCTCAGAGAATGACACTGCCTCTGATTCAGGGTAAATAAGGAAGGAGCCCTGGATTTGGGGAAGACAGAAAAGTCCTTGGGAAGAGAGTCTTTCCCCTGCCTCCCCACTTGTACTCCTTGGCCACTCTTCTTTCCCCAAACATACCTTGAACTTGCCCACAGGATGTCCAGACCCTTCTTCCTCTCCATCTCCGTCTTGGCCCCCTTGCCCTCGGTACAGGGGAAACACATTCAGCCAGTCTTCAAAGTGGTTAAACTCTTCCTCCAGGGTGCCACTGTAGATCTGAAAGGCAAGGGCCTCAGTGACAGGCCGATGGCCAGAACCCAGCACAGTTCTCTCTCCCGGACACCCACTTACTTTCAGAGTGGCGATTGCTTTCTTCTGGGATACAGAGCCTTTGACTTCAGCCTCACCCTGACCCTGGTCTTGGGCCTCCCCATCCACAGAAATGAGGTTGACCCCATCTGGGAATAGCAGAAATGCCACAATTAAAAATACTGGTGTCAGAGGAGGGAGGGAGACAGAGCAGGAGCAAGAAAGCCAAATCCCCTACCTGACTCTCCGGGATCATCCATTTCATCCTCCTCAAAGTTGGTCTGAAATCGAAGGGCAAGTCAGAGATTCTTCCCTTCACCCCCTTTTCCAGGACAGGGAGTTGGGAAACCTCAGTGCAAGGTCAGCTGTGTGAACCACTTTCATTTTCAAAGCTTCAGTTTGTCTAGTCCCGTGCTGCCCAAGACGGTAACCCCCAGCTCCGTGTGTCTAGTGAGCACTTGAACTGAGATGTGCCATAGTGTAAAATACACACCAGAGTTTAAAGACTTAGTATAAAATGTCAAATATCTCATTATTAATTTTATATAATGGTTCCTTGTTGAAATGATATTTTAGATATATTGGGTTAAGCAAAATATAGTATTAAGATCAATTTCACCTCCTTCCTTTTACTTTTTTTTTAAATTTGGCTACCTCAAGTTTAAAATACCATACGTGGCTCACATATTTCTGACAAGCACAGCCGTAGATAATAGAGTTAGTAATTCTCAGCTTCCAGAACTGTTATGAAGATGAGAAAAGAATCTAATGAAGATCTCTGAAAAGCTGTAGGGCACCACATTTCACGAGATCCTTCTTGCCATCTATCCTCCCCAACCTCCAGCTGCAGCCTGGGACCCACCTCTGCCTGCACCTGGCCCTGGTGCTCCTGCAGCGACGCGTAGTACTTGGACCACCAGTCAAGCTCTTCAGGATCTGGGATGTCCTGCTCCAGCTCAGGGCCTTGGTTCAGGAGGCTTCCCAGGGGGAGCTTCTTCAGAGGAGCCTAAAGGAGAGAGAACTCAGTGCCCCTAACCCGGCACCACCCTAAGCCCCACCAGCCCCTTCTCCACCCATCCCCCATACCCCATCACCTTCAGAAGCCATCTGGGCATCCCCACTTCCACCAAGAAGGGATCCAGGGGCTTCCGTACTGGGAGAGGGGAAATGACAGCGGGAGGAGGTCAGGTTGAGTAGAAGTTAGATTCCGTGCCCCACAGGAGGGTCCCCTGGAGCCATCTCAACCAAGAACCAGAGGGGCTTCTGAATGGTGGCCCCAAGGGGAAAGCCCCTTACTTTGTGGTCCCTTGACTGCTAGGTCCCCTGTCCCCTCCTCTTCTCCTTCCTCCTCACGGGGCTCCTCGTGACCCCGAAGTATGAATCGCAGCATGTGGGAGACAGTATGGGAACCCACAAGCACGGTGCGGCCAAAGGCCCGGCGCTCGATCACCAGGATGCTGAGTGGGGGCTGCAGGTAAGGCTGTTCGGGCAAGTCCTGGGGGTGGGGGGAGAGGAACTGGGTCTCTGGAGGCCTGGGGAGGAGGAGAGGCAGCGGCAGAGATGCACAGAAGACAACGCAGCTAAATCCGCTCTCGCAGCTCAGCTCTGCCACAGCTCTCATTGTGTCACGTCTGGTAAGTGACTGAGCCTGTGTTGCTCGCAGAAAGGGGACACAGTCCTGGACTCAAAAGACTGTTGTAAATATCAAATGACATCATAGATACAAAACTACTTTGGAACCTACAAAGCGCTATCAGAAACGTGGTGGTGGCTGTTATTATGTAAAGGACGGATGTTCAGTTTGCTAAGAGAGATTTAGAGCCATGAAAATGTGTATGTCCTTTAATACAGGAATTCTGTATCTATCAGTGTGTCCTAAGGGGGAGGGACAATAATAAAAATATCGTATTGCTGGGCTTATTTTATAGATGCGTGACAATTATAGCACAAGGGAGGAAGGAAAGAATGGCGCTATGATGGAGAAAAGTTTTACTGGAACGAAATTAGTATGAATCTGAAGTAGATTGTGAAAAATCAGTCTGCACCCTGCAACCCCTAGAGCAACTACTAAGTGAAAGTCAACAAAGGAATTAAAGCAGTACACTAATAAATATCTATTCAATACAAAAGAAGGTGGTAAAGGAGGAACAAAAAAATACATGAGACACAGAGAAAACAGACAGCAAAATGGCAGATGTAAATCCAACCATGTCAATAATAACATCAAATGTGACTTTGATGTAAAAACAAAGGCTAAAGAAATGTAGAAAAAAATGAAATTTCCTCTGCAGCCCATTAACAAGTACTTAAGACAGGCCCATGACCTTCCTCCAGGAACTCAACTGCCTGGATGCTAACTTTGTTGGAGGCAAAAGGCAACCTTAGCTTGACGTTAGCTCCAGGATCCTGTAAATCTTCTTTAACATAGAAAACATATATGTTAACACATAAAAATCCCTTTGGAAACTTCATCTCTACCCCCCAAGATACATGTTAGCAATCATCCCCCAAGCATCTGCCTCACTGATGTACACCTGAAGGGTCTCATGATTGAGGTTTTTATTGGACAGTAATAAATGACATTTTCCTAACAACAGCTACACCTCCGAATCCTGGAAACCTTGCTGCCAAATTCCTTCGAGATCTATGCTATCCCTAACCCCCTCCCAACTTGAAAGTATATAATTGGCCACTCCTCAGGACCCCAGTGCAGGTCTTTCTGCCCACAAGTCCTGCCCCCATGCTTTAATAAAACCACCTGGGAGGTGGTCACACCGAAGGCGTCTCAAGAATTCTTTCTTGACCGTTCATTCCCGGACCCCAACATCTCACATCAACTTTATTAAACACTTAAATCAAAAGGCAGAGATTGTTGGGGCACCTGGGTGGCTCGGTCAGTTAAGGGTCTGACTCTTGTTTTCGGTTTAGGTCATGATCTCAGGGTTGTGAGATCCAGCCCTGTGTGGAGCTCTGCGAGGGACTCTGTGCTCAGTGCAAAATCTGTTTGAGATTCCCTCCCTCTCCTCTGCCCTTCCCCCCTCACCCCCCTTGGGCATGCCTGCACACACTCTCTCTCTCAAATAATTTCTTTTTTTTAAAGGCAGAGATTGTCGACTGGATTTCTTTAAAAGAATTTACTTATTTGAGAGAACGAGAGAGAGAGAGAGAGAGAGAGAGAGAGAGAGAAAGAAAGACAGCATGAGTTGGGGGCTAGGGCAGAGGGAGAGGGAGAAACAGACTCCGTGTTGAGCAGGGAGTCAGACATGGGGCTCGATCCCAGGACCCTGGGATCATGACCTGAGCCAAAGGCATACAGTTAACTGACCCCAGATTTTTTTTTTTTAAGATGCAACTACTGGGGTGCCTGGGCAGCTCAGCTGGTTAAGTGTCTGACTCTTGATTTCGGCTCAGGTCATGATCTCAGGGTCATGGGATCGAGACCCACATCAGGCTCTGTGCTCAGTGCTGAGTCTGCTTGAGATTCTCTCTCTTTCTCTCTGCCCCCTCTCCACCACGCTTTCTCCCTCTCTCTCTCTCAAATAAATAAATCTTTAAAAAAAGATGTAACTACCTAATGTCTAAAAGACATTCTTTAGAAAGACACATAATATAGGTTGAAAGGAAAAGGACCAGGAAAGATGTGTGATGCAAACAGTAACCATAGAGAGCTGGAGTGGCTATACTATCATGCAAAATAGATGTTAAGACACAAAATTTTACTAGAGGCAGAGAGGGACATTTTATAATAATAAACATCAATTCATAGGAAGCTATAACAATTGTAAGCATATATGAACCTAACAACAGAAACTCAAAATATAAGAAGTAAACTGTGACAAAATTAAAGGGAGGAAAAACAACTGAACAATAATAGCTGGAGATTTCAAGAGCATATTCTCAACAATGGATGGAACAACTAGTCAGAAAATCACCAAGAAGGCTCTCCTTAAGAAGGCTTGCATAACGTTATCAACCCAGTTTGACCTAACTGACATCCACAGAGCACTCTACCCAGCAACAGAAGAATGCTCAGGCATTCAAGGGCACAACGGAGAGAGGGATATGTCTTCCCCACTCTGCACAGATGAGATGGGGAATGAAAGGGGACACTCCCTACAAGGTCAGTGAGCGAACTGCTTTCAGTTTCACCAGCTTACAGCACAATCAAGTTCTCTCTTTTCTTTTTTCTAAAGATTTTATTTATTTATTTGGCAGAGAAGGAGAGACAGAGAGGGAACACAAGAGGGAGAGGGAGAAGCAGGCTCCCCACAGAGCAAGGAGCCCCATGAGGGACTCCATCCGAAGGCAGACGCTTAACAACTCAGCCCCCCAGGCACCCCACAATCAAGTTTTCAAACTGAAAACTGCATGTGAAACAGAATCAAGAAAGTGTTAAGGTTTTTGTTGTTTTCATTGTTGGTTTGTTTGTTTGTTCTTGTGGTGTTTTACCCCCTTGCAGTCTGGAACCACTACACTTTGTCCCAGTGCCCCCCTCACACAGGCACAGCACTCTTCAGTTTACAAACCCTTTCACCAAGATCCTTCCCCTCACTGGCTGCTCATAGCACTCCCGCCAAGGAGGCATTTGGTGTATCACCTTCAACCTTTTTCCTTTTGTACCTGTTACTCCTTTAAACAGACAAACAAAACACTAAAGCTCAACAAAGACAAGTGACCTGACAAGCTCCTTAGCGGCATTACCAGAATGTAAGTCCAAAGTCCATACTACAGGAATTACAAAATACACAAAGAATGCATTTTTCTTCTTAGCCCCTGGTGTCTCAAAGACTAGATAGATTCCTTTTGACCGTGACACTTACCTAACCCACTCATTCAACAGAGCCAAGAGAGCACCACCAGTTCACGGATTAATCCAGAGATTAGCAAACCAAAGCCTGCAAACCAAATCTGGCCCACTGCCCGTTTTTGTAAATAAAGTTTTATTGGAACACAGTCATACTTATTCATTTACTTGCTGTCTATGTCTGTTTTCATGCTACTAGGTCAGAGGTGAGTGATTGCAACTGAGACTGTATGGCCTAAAATATTTACTATCTGGCTTTTTATATTGTTGATCCCTTGATTAATCTAAGATAACTGGCTGGGAATTCACCATCCCACTGTCCTTTCACTTCTTAGTCCAGCATTTCCTGCTCCCAGCCCACATCCTTACCACTGTCAGATGCCTGACGCGCTCAGTGAAATGGGGGTTCTCGTGGTAACTGGCCAGGACCTCTGACTCCACACGTCGCCCAGCCACCTCCAGCACAACCTGGGGCTGCTCCACCTCGAACAGATGCCCACGGCCGAGGCCCCTCAGACCCCAGAACAGCACCTGGGGTCAGGAAGTGAGAAATTCAGGGGTCTGCACCTGACAGAGGGCACCCAGATGTGTGTGGCGGGGGTGGGGGGATGTGAGTGTGCCCGAAATATCGCAACACGGAACTCCCTGAGCACTGGCCTCACGTCAGGTGGCAGGGACAGGCGTCCCGACAGGTGCTGGACCAGTGGTGTCAGGTCCTGGGGCTCTACGTCACTGGGCACTGAGGGCTTCAGGAGGCAAGAGATTAGAGGTCAAGGAGAAATCAGGCCAAAGGAGGGAAATCTGGGCTCAGAGAGCGGACACCGAGAGCCGCCAGTGAAATATCAATCCAGAGGAACTGGGCAAGGCTGGATGGGCAGGAAGGGAGCATCCCAGGGAACAGCCAGGTACAGGAAGGGGGGTGGGCGTCTGAGGCACGAGGATCCACTTGCAGCCTCGGGTCTGCAGGGTTGGAAGCCTGGCAAGGGGAACCGACAGTGTGTCTACTTCTAATGTTCCCTGAGGTCAGGAGGTCCAATGAGGTGACCCCAGGACAGTTCTGCAGCCTGCCTTCTCTGGGGGCAAAGCACTTGCAGGGGTCATCCTAGGACATGCCCATGTTCCACATTCTCTGGAGCTGCACCCCCTGATAGAATAACAGCTAGTGCCGGCTGAGCTAGGGCCCTCTGACCTCGAGCCGGCCACTGTAGTCCAGTTCAATGAGTTCAAAGGTGGTGATGAGCTCTCTGGCTGCCCGGGGCCCCTTCCTTAAGGGGAAGAACTGTAGCTCAGGGCGTTGGTAAGGGTCCTCCATCAGCTTTACCCTTGGGGCGGCCAGTGCCCTGCCCAGGAACACAGGGGGGCCCTGCAGAGAGCAAGGCAGTGAAGACAAAAGTAGAAGACGCTCAGGAGCCAGGGGAGGGGGGCATCAAGACGAGGAGTGGGGGCGCTCAGGGGTGGAAACACAGGTGGGGCCACACTCACAAACTAAATGTGGTCAAAGATGTTGACGAGCACTAACGGAGGCTCCTCCTGCAGATGCCCCCTCCTCCCATCTATGATCGACTGGTCAAACACCAAGAGCTCATCCCCCAGGGGGCTCAGCGTCTGCTCCAGGACCTTGGGGGCCGTGCAGAGAGGGAGTCAAGGGCAGGCATCCAAGGAATCTCCCAACATGCATCCCAGGTGAGCGTTCTTGCCCTAAAGTAATACTTTAAGCAGCTGTTCATCACAAAAGGAGGGAGCGTGTGACAAAGATGAGCGTGCCCTTCACACTGGGGTTGGAGCCTGCCCTCCCCGCCTGGTCCCCCTAACTGTAATCTGCCACACTCGGGGCTAGTCCTACAGTCAACCCCAGAAAACCATTCCTCACCCTGAAGGCCCTCCAGTTTTATATGACCCTCCAAATCAGGGCAGTCCACCAGTACCCTGTCCTTAAAATCCAGGGCAGGAAGAGCGACTTAAGGCCTGAGGAAAAACTCAGCCTTCACCTGACTTTGTCTCCCGGAGACCCCTCAACCCACATCTCAGTTCAGCCCTCACCCATGTGGTCTGGCACTGGGTAGAGATGAGGACTCGAGCAAAGGGGTCCGAAAGCCCACTGTCATCTGCTGCCAACACCCCTCGGGCCTGGTACAAGTGAGCTCGGAGCTGGAAGTAACTGAAATCTGGGTGGGGAGAAGACAAAGATGCTTGCTCAGGGGACCACTGGAGTCCCTGACCCCAGACTGCTTCCCCCAACCCCCGGCTGAGCATCTAGCCCCACACCTCGGGCAAATATCGAGCTGGGCCCTATACTCACCATCCCGGTACAGGTGGTGGGGCACCCCTCGGAGGGCTCCGGCAGCAGATACCGGGGAGCTCTGAGGTGCAGGCCTTGGCTTGCTTACCCAGCCCCAGCCACAGGAAGAGCTCCAGCTTGGCACAGACCTCACCAGGAGAGGCCCCAGGTGCCTATTGTAGGGAGGTGGCATGTTAGGGTCTGCCTCTTATTACCCCTGTTCCCCAGGGTGTGCCCACACTCTCTGTATCAATAGATCATTCCCTGATGCCAGACCCAAGGAGCACTCCCTGTACCCTACCCTTATATCCCACTTCGTGCTCTCCATCTAGTACCCATTACCCCGAGCGCTCCCATCCCTAGTCCTCCTGCCCCAACACCGTCACTTCCTATACCAAACCCCACACCCCCAAGCTGTGCACTCCCACACCCCACCCTTACCTCCTCAGTCGCCTCCGCCCCAGCATATTTAGATTCCCTGTCCCTTACCCCAAAGGCCACAGCTTCTCGGAACTAGAGACCCCCGTTGGCGCCTGTTCCAGGGACACCTCGATTAGAAAAATCTTGCCCCCAAACCAGCTGCACTTATAAGGAACTGACTAGTCCTTCTTCCGTCTTTACCACCTGCCCGTCTGTCAGAGCCTAGTCTGCAAAAGGGCCAGTGTAGGCCCAGAGCTGTCAAAACTTGGTGTTTATCTCACATCAAAGTGGACCTAGGTAAAGGCACAATCTCTTTTGGTTTTTGGGATAACTGAAAAGAGTTCAGGTACACTTTAAAAAATTATAATTCTTAAATAATTTTAAAATGTAAAAAATTTAAAAATTAAAACATTTTTTAACTTAAAAATGTTTTAATTGAAAAATAAATAAATAAAAATAAAGTTTTTTCATTAAAAAAAGACTTTGGGGACCCCTTGTTGGGAACCACGGGCCTCCACCTTGTGCCCCTCACCCCCGCCCTTGGAGCCTCACCCCACTCCAGTCTCCAGTAACCCACACCCCCTCACTGTGAGCAGCAGACTCTGGATCTTCCCACAGTCCCGGCCCCGTTTCTCCTCGACCACAGAGAACAGCACATCCTGGGCAGGGATCCGGGCCCAGGCCACACGCCGCCGCCCACTGAGCATCCAGACTAGCGCATCTGGGAGGGGTTGGCTGGGGCTGTGGGCAGAGAACCGGGTCACCGATAGAGCTGAGACCACCTGCTCCCATAGCTTTCACTGGGCAGATGGACAAAATACCCATCTTAGCCCTGACACAGACCCATAAACCCCAGATCCATGTGGCCATCTGCCTCCTAGACATCTCTCCCCTGGATGCCCCACAGGCAACCTCGAAGTCCAATCTGACTTCTTTTGGTTTTCTTTTTTTTCCTGGTTTCTCTGTGTGTGTGTGTGTGTGTATGTGTGTGATAGAAAATATGGGTAGCATAAAATTAACACCTGCAACCGTTTTTGAATGTACAGTTCAATAGGACGTTGTACATCAATCACTATGGGGCAACCGTCACCCGCAGGGTATTCACGGTAGGGAAACGGTGGCCCGGTATTACCTCCTGGGCCAGGAACCACAGTTTTGCCAAGAGCTTCCTGGCCAGTGCCACCTTCTCTTGCACAGTGCCCTGTCTCAGACCCTGTAGAAGCCACAGTCCTTGCTTTGCCAACAGGTTCTGGAAGGGCAGGAAGAAAATGTGAGAGGAGGGCCCCAGCTAGGTGCCCCTGGCCCCCCTTCCCCAGACCGTACCAGGCTATGCACCAGCAGTTTCCCTTGGCAGCGATCCAGGGCATTGGGCCGGGTCATGGTCCTGCGCTCTGCACTGTGGCAAAACTGTCTGCAGCGAGCAGGGGCAGGCACGGCAGTTGGGAGTCAAAGGAGGGAACGCTGACCCTTAGGGGCCACCTCCCTCAGAGCAGGCCTCCCACCCCCAGACTTCCTCACAGCCCCTCTCTGTCATGTTCTCAAAGAGGCGCCTCTCCTATGCGGACCACTTTCAAATTCGGAGGCCAGCCTCCCCTCGGAGCCCCAGAATGCACTCGTATGTAACTATCTACTGCCTGGCTACTCAAAGCTGCATTAGTGTCACATAGTTAGAAATACAGCATCAGCCCCAGACCTGCTGCTAGAACGCGCGTGCTTATAACCTGGCGGATTCCAATGCACACGAAGGCTCAGATGGCTGTGCCTGACAGTCCCAAAACTGACCAGAGGTAGCTCAAACCAAGCGCACGATTTCCGATTACACCCCACCCCCACCCCCCCAAAAGACCTGCTTTACTTCAAAACTTCAGAGAAACCCTTCACCGCTCTTTCTTTCACTCGCATCCCACATCAATCCATCGGCATATTATTTAGGCTCTACTTTCAAACTATGCTCAGCATCTGACCACTTTTCTCCCTTCCCAGCACCGCCCGAGTCCAAGCCACCACCATTTCCCACCCAGGACTACTGCGACAGCCTCGGAGCTGCTCTCACTAGGTCTACTTTTTCCCCCTCCCACCCCGAATATTCTCAATACAGCATCCAGAGTGACCTTTTCAACACTTTTCCAGATTATTTCACTCCTCTCCAGAGGTTTCTCATCTCAGAGTAAACAGCGGAATTCTTAAAAAGGCCCTACGTGATCAGGCTCCCTTGATCTCCCTGTCCTCATCAGATATTACTGCCCCCTCACGCACAACCCAACCATCACACTGGCCGTTCTGCTCTGCTAGGAATACACCCAGCCCATCACCACCTCCAGGCCTTTGTATTAGCTGCTCCCTCTGCTAGAAAGTTCGGCCCCTGGATCTTTGCATGGCTCACTTCCCATCTTCATTCAGGCCTGTCCTCAAATGTTACCTCCTCTCAGACCTTCTCTCATCATCCCATTTAAACAGCCCCTACGAGTTTCTCTATCCTCATAGTCTGCTTTATCTGTCTCTCCAAATAAAAGGTAATAGAAAATCTAGGGCACAGACTTCATTCTGATTACCACTGTATCCTCAGGCCCTGGCACCTAATCAATGCTGAGAAAATATTTGCTCGGTAAGGTAAAATGACTTTTTTAAAGATTTTACTTATTTATTTGAAAGGGAGAGAGTACGCAAGATAGAACACAAGTGGAGGGGAGGGGCAGAGGGAGAGGGAGAAGCAGACCCCCTGTGGAGCAGAGAGCCTGTTGTGGGACTTCATCCCAGAATCCCGTGATCATGACCTGAGCCGAAGGCAGACACTTAATGGACTGAGCCACTCAGGGGCCCCAAATTATTTTTGAGACTTAACATTTTTGGCCTTTGATGACCCATGATGATTTCTTAAGTTTTTATTACGGAAATTTTCAAAAATATATAAAATAAATAACTCCAAGGATTTTTCACCTAATACTGCTCCCAGAGCTTACACTTTTAGCTTAGAATAATTTCAGCAACAAAATAATTTTAGTAAAGTGAAAAGAGAAACAGTTTAATTGCACTGTATAGAAAATCAAGCAAGGAATTAAATTGGATTAAGCGTGGTTAGTCTTTTGGAGATGAAGAGAATGTAGACAGAGAAAAGAGCTTTACAGTGAAATCACATATTTTCAATATGTACAGGTCAAAAAGAGAGAGGGAGCCGGCAAAAGAGAAGGAATGGCCAAGGAAGCAGAAGGAAAACCGGGGTCATGGAAGCCAACAGGCAGAATCTTTCAAGAGGAGGGTGGGGTCAGCTGCATCCACTGACACTGAGAGGTTAAAAGATGAGGGCAGAAAAGTAGCCACCTACAACCAGGCCCTTGACTGAGTCCTCCTTTCACCCTACCTCTGCATGCTGGAGCTCTCCAGGTCCTCAGATTTCTTTTTTCTCTCCTCCCTAGATAATCTTATCCAGTTTCATCTATGTGTTGACAGCTCAGTTTTTCATTTCTAGTCTAGGAGTCTCCCCAGAATTCAATTCATACAGCTAAGTGCCTAGCAGACATGTCTGCTTATAAGTCTAATAAACATCTCAAAGTTAACATTCCCCCCAAAGGAGCCTCTGATATTCCCTTCGCTCCGATCAGACCATCTGCCTCTCTTGTTTTCCATCGCTCAGTAAATAACACCATCTACATGGTTGTGCAAGCCAAGATCTTGACAGTCATTCATGACTCTTTGCACATTTTCCTCATGCCCTATACTTTCCATTCACAAGTCCTGAGGTGTCACCTCCAAAGTCCAAATTGCTCTTGAATCCATTCACATCACTCCATGTCCCCTGCAACTACCCTAGATTCCATTCATCATTATTGGTCACCTGAATTATTACAATGCCCTCTTTAGTAATCTCTTTGCTTCCTCTCTTATATCATCCCTCCACCACTGACACTTTTTAAGGATAAGTTAGGGCATATCCCTTCTCTTTTCAAAACCTTCAGTGGCTCTTGATCTAAATCAGAGAAGAAGCCAAGGTCATTACAATGACCAATGAGGCTTTTACCTCATGGTAGAAGATGCTTCTCCCCACCATCATCTTCTTTTCCCCCACACCCTGAAGCCTCATCTACTCTGCTCACTCTGCTGCAGTCACACTGGTTCCCTTCCTCCTCCTCAAACACACCAGGCATGTTTCACCACAGTGCCTTTGCACATGCTGTCCCTTCTGGCTGGAACACCCTTACAGCTACAGCTTGCTCCTTTAGCTTCTTCATGTCACTTCACAATGGCCTCTCCTCACCACACTTTCTAAAATTGCAACACCTCTCTCTCTGATATTTCCTAGCTTTGTTTTCTTCCTAACACTATACTTATCATAATTCTTCTATTTCTTCCTTACTGATTACATGTTTCTTATCTGTTTCCATCCAACTCCCGCCCTATCCCCCACCCAAAGATAAATTTCAGGATTTTTTTGTGGGCAAGAATGGTTTTTCACTGTTATTCCTGCACCTAAAACAGTGTCTGGCATGATAAGTGTCATAAGTATTTATTGAATAAATGCATTGACAAATCTTTTGAAAAGAGGATCAGAAAAACACTGAAGTTCCTGGAGCAGGTTATAGAATTCAGGGCAGTGAAGGTCAAAGATGGAAGCCACTAGAACAAATGTATGTGGTTACAGTAATGACCTGGTAACCAGGGATCAGTTGATGCTGCAGGAGAGAAAGTGGACAATTGCAGAGCTAATTCCTCCAGGAGGTGAGAGATGAAATCAAGATCACAGCCATGACTGTGGGACAGGGACCCTTCCTCCACTGTAGCAGGAGGGAAGGTGGATGAAGAGTTGGCAAGGTGGTAGGTTGGATGGAGGAAGGCTGAGGCTTCTATTTTCTCCATGAAGGAGGAGGGGAGGTCAGTAGCTGGAACAAGTGTGGAGGAAAAGAGCAAGGGAGATTTGGGGGGAGGATGGGTAAGGGAGCTTAAGTCTCTAGGAATGGGAGAAAGGGAGCTTACTGGAGGGGAGTGGCCTAACCCCCAATAATTTCCATCAAGCTCCCTTGATACAGATAATCATCTTCTTCTCATTCTTCTGTAAAAGTGCTGAGCACACGCAGCTTCCGGCCGCCCTTGGCTCCAAACAGCCTCCACGAGCCTCCCTCACCTAGAAGTGGGCGCGGTGACCCGCAGCAGTGAAGCGGAGGCTCGCAGCTCACCTGCTCCCCGCCACCAGCTCTTCCAGCGCCTGCTTCAGCCTCATGATGCAGGCGCCAGGCCCGGGCCTGCGCCGCAGAGTCTCAACCTCCTGCAGCCCCTGGTCCTGTGCAACAGGGTCGAAGGGTCGGATTCACAAGGGTCCCAGACTCCGACCTCTTTTAGACCACACCCCCACCCTGACCCCAGTCCACTCAGGGCCGCACCTCGCGGCCCAGAGCTTCTTTAGTTCCAACCCGGTTCATGGATCCTTTTTTCTAGCTCTCCACTGGCTCCACGCCTGTGGAGCTGGACCCCCAGTACCTCTACCCGCGTCCTTCGTCCAGCCCCTTCCTGCGTGTAGCAGTTCTGAAGCCCTGTCATCCCACAGTTTCTGGCCTTCTCAGTTCGCCCGGAGCTGTGCTCTTTGGCTCTCTAGCCTTGCACCTGTGAGGTGCTGGCTCCCCGGTGCTCTATCAGCCTCGCTCCAGAGCTCCCTTCAAAGGCCAGTCTTCCCGACAGCCGCAGGCGCTGGCCTCTCCCTGTGCGCGCCCGCCTCGCTCTCACCAGCCTCTAGGCCACTTTGTGCACGCAGTTAGTGCTCGGCAAGCGCCACGTGTGATCCTCCCAGCGGCTCCACACGTGCACGCACGGCTTGCGGCGACGCAGGGGCAAGCAGAAGTAGGGCCTGGGCCGGGCAGAGAAGAGCAGAGGCTGCGAGGGGCAGTCCTGGGCCGCTGGGGACCTCCCAACGCCCTCCTTCCAGCCACCAAGAACACTCACCCGTTGCCATCCATGGGCTCGGGCCGCTGAGCAGGGGTCCCTAGCTCCTCCTCCCCCACTGGCTCGACTCCCACGTCCGTCTCCAGCAGAGGCTGCGCTTCCCCTGCCACGCCCCCCGCTCCCTCCCCGGCCCTGGACCCGAGGCCCAACTGCTCCTGGTGGACTGCGCGACCTGGCAGAGCAGCAAGGGGCAAGGGGCACGAGGCTGAGGGCCTGACCCCTCCTTCAAACCCCCTCTACCTCAATAAAATTCAGAGCGCACCCCTTACTGAGGGTCAACTGTCCCTTCCAGGGGCCTAAGTCTGGAACAAGAGTCACCTCCCTCAGGGAGTGACCTGCAGTGGTTCGCTAGGCCACACACCAATGGAGATCTAGAAGCTGATGGGCTGGGAGGCCAAGGCAGAGTCAATCATGGTGGCCTCGAAAAGCACACCAAAGAGCAGGAAATCTTGCAAGGGTGCCAGGGCATTCTGAGGAAGGAGGGTCAGGCTACAGTCAGCCCCCACATATCCAGGTTGCAACCTGGACTTTGCCTGGCCACAATGTCCACCGAAAGACATTGCAACCAAGGCCTAGATAGGTCACTACAAGTACCCTAACTCTGGTCAGCCCCCTCCCCACATATGTATATTCCCAAGAGCACATGTATACACACACTGCCTTCTTTATCCAGACCTCAAAATTCAGACTCCACCGCCTGTGTTAAGCTCCTGGGAGCCAGTTACACACCCCAGAGCCGAGAGTGACCCTATCCCTTTGCTAAACCCCAGCCCCCACCTCTGGCAGAGGCAGCAACTCCTCTACCTCCATGGCACTAGGAATCTCAGGACCATCACCCCTGGAGCCCATCCAAGGACTGTGGGATCCTGGGTGAGGTCTGGCCCCGCCTGGGTTTCTTCTTCTTTCTCATGAGCCGGGACAATCTGGGTCCCTGTGGGACCTGGGGAGGCTCGGGTTCAGCTCCCTTCGGACACTTCCATGGACACAGCCACCAGCAGGCGGCCACGGAACCAACTGCCTTGGCCAAGGCCTTCATTGAGACTTTGAAGACCATCCCGGAGCCCCCCACTGGGGGGAGATCCATAGAGTGGCACCCATGTCGGGCCAAAGGTGGGGTTAAACCCCGCTGTGGAGGACAAGAACAGCGTTTTGGAGGGGAGCATGAGGCAGATGGGTACCAGGTCAGTCTATGCAGTACACCCTTAACTCCTGCAAATCCAAAGGGACAGGGAGTCGGATTGGGCCTTGGCAGCTCCGACATGGAAGTCCGCGAACAGCTGCGGACGGACAGCTACGGACCAAGACCCGAGAACCCCTTCTAAATCAGTCCAGCTCCCAGAGGCGCTAGGGACAAACGGAGCTGTGGCTCTGGGGCCGGAGCCAGAGCCGTGGGGATGGAGTCACGATTGGGGCGGAGCCATGGGTGATCCCTGAGGGTCGGGATGAACCGATGATGTATGTGACTGGGACTGTTTAGGTACGTGTAATTGTGTAGGGAGAGCACAGCTGGCGTGGTGACTGGACATGCAGCTGTACTTAGAATTTTTGTCACCAGAGGCAACCCGAGAGCGGGGTTTGTAGTCTGGGGGCAACAGGTGGGGCTCCGAAGGCAGGGGCCGGCTTGGAGCACAGGTTTCTAGGGGTGGACCGAACTCTCTAAGCCGAGCGGGGTCGCCGGGATGGCTTTGGCCGTCGGGGGCGGGACCCAGGGCAGGCCGGGCCCGGCGGAGGCAGCCTGCGCCAGCCACAGGCGCTCGCCCGCGCGGCCGTGGTGTGAGATCTGCCTCAGGTCCAGCACGTGCGTGGTGACGGCCACATCGACCAGGGCTGCGTCGTCTCTCAGCTGCAGACGGAGGCCGCGCGTCAGCGGCGGGAAAAGCTCCACGAAACTCAGCTGCTCGTTCCACTCGGGCGCCGCCGCCTCGCCGCGCACGGACGTCTCGCCCTGAGGGCAGCGGCGAAGGCCGGCGGAGAGGGGTCAGCGCGGGACCAGGGCCTGAGCCTCGGCCGAATGGGGACGGGAGAGACTTACCTGCTGCCCCAGGAAAGACACGCGCACGTAGGGGTCCAGGAGGACGCGCTGGTCCTGCAGGGCGCGGGCCAGACTCCCCAGCAGCCCCCCGCGCCGCGCCGGCAGCCCCTCCGCTCGGTACACGCGCACGCGCAGCCGCGCCCACAGCCTCTGGGCCGGCACCCCGCGCGGCAGGAGCAGGTTCCTAGGGGAGCGGGGCGCTGAGGCCGGGGGAGGCCGCCGTCTCGGCCCCTCCCCCTCTCCGCCTCCCGGAGGCCACGCCGGGTCCTACTCTCCACCCTCCCCCCACCCGCCCTCACCCCAGCTCACTTCTCGATGTCCGAACTGTGCCCTGGGTCCGGGGCTGGCAGCGGAGTGGGCAGGTCCCCGCGCGCCCGCACGGACAAAGTGACCTTGACGAAGCCTTTGGTCCCGGCGCGGGCGTCCCGGGGATCGTGCAGCGGAGCCCATTTCCGATAGAAGTGGCCATCTGCGGGCGGAGGGGCGAGCCACGGGTCAGGGGAGACTGGTGGGCTGCACCGGGCGGTCGCGGGGCTGAGCTGACCGGGGTTCACGTCCGACTCGGTAGGGAGGAGCGGGAGTGCCCGGAGGTTAGCCTTCGGAAGAAGCTTCTGTCTCCGAAGTTAGTATCTAGGGATTAGTGCCCAGAGGGTCAATTTCCCCTATCGGGGAGTCTAAAGGAGGGGAGGGTTCGATACCTGGCTGGTCGAAGATAATGCCCAAGTCCATCCTGAAAGTGCCTATCCGGGAGGTCATAAAGGGGAGGGTCTGCGAATGGAAAGCCTGGGGGAAGGTGGGGTTAGTTCCGGAACTTCAGCATCCCCCTTTCTCTGGCGGATGCCTCTCATCCCTATCCGCCTCACCGCGATATCCAGCAGCAAGTCTTGGAGGCCAAGCCGGGTCTCATGAAATTCGAACAAGAATTACTAGGTTGAAGTGGGGTAACAAGAGAGGTGAGAGAAAGTATGTTTGAAGGGTTCACGCCAGCTGGCCCCTGCCTCTTGCAAAGAGAACGCCCTCCTCCCCGTCCCGGCTCCTCTTGGCACCCTTTCCCTCGCGGAGCCCCCTCTGAATCTCAGGCACTTGCTCAATTCAACCTAGGCCACGCCCCCTCCTCAGACAGGGTAAATCCTGGGTCCCGCCCGTTCTCTGAGGCCCCACTCTTCTTCCTTGGTCGCACGCACCTCGTTGTAGAAGGGGCAATTAGTCCCGCGCTGCGTGGCGGTCACTCGGCGCTGCTCCCCGACACGCACTGCCACATAGGGGTTAATGTTGACTCCTACCAGCTTCTGGGCCTCCAGCACTGTGACCCCCACCTGAAGGGGGCAGAAGAAGAAAAGGAAGCCATCTGCCAAAGTAGTGTGTGGAGAGTGGGTGGTATTCACCAAGGGTGAGAGCCTAGAAGGAGAGCGGTACCTGGAAGTCCTGAGCTCTGGACACCTGGAGAGGAACCCCTCGAGCCAGACCCTGCCGGCGGCTGCCAGGAAGGACAAGATCAGCTCTCACTTCTCTAACTCTCCCCGACAACCTACAGACTTGCTCAGTGCTAGGGATAAGACCTCCTCTCCCTCTGAACTTCTGGGTTCTCCATCCTTCCAGTCTGCCTGGCATCCATCTCCACCATATACCTCAAATTAGACTCATTCCTGGAGCCCTGAAACCATTCATTCATTCAACAGAGATTTGTTGAACACCTACTCTGTGCCAACCCTATTCTAGGCCCTGGGACACTGAAGTGAACAAGAGACAAAATTCCTTACCCTCATCAAGATTTCATCCCTGTGTGGGCTCCAGAAGCTCCACGTGTGCCAGCGAAGTGTGTGTGTGTGAATGGGGCAGGGTGTACGTCTAGGAGTGATGACCCTTGACCCCAGGATATCCACTCCTCATCCATATCTTGGGATTGTGTGATTGTGAGTGTGGATGAGCATAGGCCTACATGTAGAAACGTGTGAGGTTGACACACTGGTGGGTGTGGGAGCAGGTGTGCAGTGGGTACAAGTTACCTCTTGAGGTGGCTGAACACGACACCAGAAAGCTCCACGTCAGGCTCATCCTCCAGCTCCAGCTCCAGCTCATTGTCTTCGTCATCCTGCTGAGCTAGGCCTTGAGCTAGCCTGTGGCCCAATGCCACTGCCCACCGCTCCAGCCGGGCCTCCCCGGGCCTGATAGGAAAGGCCTTCAAGGGACATCCATCTCTGGGCACCCCTGGACTTCCCTGACCCAAGGACTGACCTCTGACCATTAGACTGACCCCACTATTTCCAGGACTGACCCCTAACCTGGGACCCCTAACTCCAGAATTGACTCCTGATTCTAGGACTGACTTCTCACCCTAGAATTGATTGAATATTGATCCCAGACCCTGGGACTGACCCTGTGTCACTGACTCCTAATCCCAAGACTGACGTGATGATCCCAGATCATCCCTGCATACTTACTCCAGCTCCCGGAAGCCCACATTGGGGATGATCAGTTCTGAGCTGGAAGGAGGATAAATGAAAGGAGTGAGGGGCTGTGCGTGATTACAGAACTGCAGCCTGGGCAGCATGGGTCCAAGGTCACCACATCCATCAGATCCAGAGAGGAATTAGGTCCCACTTCTCCCTTCCAAGACCTGCCTGGGCTGGGACAGTCTGGCTTTGCTTAGATGGCAGGAGGTGGGGGGGGTAAGGGGGGGTACTTGTCCTGGATGGATGCTCCAAAATCCTCCTCTGCCCAGGCTCCAGTTGCACCCTCTGGGGGCTGATACTTCAGGTCAAGCTCCACCTGGATCTGAAACCAGACACACAGCACCCCTTAAACTGCCTGGGGCTAAGAGAAGTCTAAAGACAATGCCTTTTGCTCCATCTGTATTCTGGCCTGCATCTGTGATGACTTTTTTGGTTCCTCTCTGGTCATTAACAACACTGGCTAATTACAACCTATTTAGAACTTAGCATGTGCAAGTTACCTCTTGAAAGGGCCAAATACGACTCCAGAATGCTCCAGAATGCTCGTTGCTCTTAGAAATTCATGGCTGTGGGCTTCACAGCGCTGCATGGTCTGGCCCCTGCCAACCTTTCCAGTCCTGTGTCTGCTCCTGACCTGCACCCCAATTATGCCCTCTCGGAGCACTGGGATTTTGCCTCTGCCAGTTCTTCCACCTGGAACATTCTCCCTTCCCACTTAGTTAACTCCTATCATCTTTCCATTCCAAATTCAACCACTACTTCCTCGGGGAACCTTAGCTGACCCCCAAATAGGTTACATCCTTCTGTTATACATTTTCCCAGCCCCCTACCAGCTCTTTTGTAACACCCATCAGTGACAATTTTGCATTTATTCATGTGAATATTTGTTTAATGTTTGCTTCTCTCTTTAGATATGGAACCCTAAGAGGGCAAATCCTTATCTGGCTGTGCTCACCCCTCAATCCTCATTGCCTGGAACAGCTTACAATCAGAGCTCAACAAGCAACAACCTGACCGAAAAGTTCAACATTTCCTATGACTCCACATACTGTAAATGAGGAAACAGCTCAGTGAAGCTAAATAACTTATCCAAGTTCTCAGCTGGGTAATGGTGGATCTGAGATTTGAACCCAGGTCCACTCCTACCAGGTTATATGACCCTCCATGAAACACCTGGAAAATCCAGCCAGGTTCATCTTTGCCTTCCAGAAGAACTGAGTCTGGTCCTGGGCCAGGGAGCAGAACAGAACTCCTTCTCCTTCCCCTGGTCCTCAGAGCTGAGCCTGGCTCTTAGCCCATGTAGGGGCTAGCCCGTGTAGGGGCCACAGTGAAAGGAGTCCTGGCTGGGGGTCCGTGTTACCACTCCTGTCTGGGTCTGGGTTTTTCCCTCTGAAAAATGGAACTCTCCATCTAGAGGGACTCTCTGGCTTGGGGAGGGCAGGCTGAGGACTGGTGGGACTCACCGGGGTCACTCGCAGATTCTCATCCACTAGGCCCTCCAGTAGCACCAACTGCCCAGTACTCTGTAGTTGCTGCAGGGAGATCACCAGCGTCCCCAGAGACCTGTGGGTGTGGCAGGGAGCAGAAAAATGACGCAGGCGGATGGCCCTACGCCACATCCAGCCCCACCTGCATCCTTGGCTCCCCCAGGCCTACTTACCTGGGGCTGAACACACAGCTGCAGTTAACTGCCTGCACGGATAGACACTCCCAACCAGCGGAGGCCCATAGTGTGGCCAACGGAACAGCTGGGGATAGGAAGAATCTTGGGATACACAACGTTGCCACTCCAGTGCCTATTCTAACCCGGAAACAGGATCCAACCCTCCAAACTTGAAGCTAAATCTATGACTAATGTCCCAAACCTGGAACCAACCCCCACCCCCCAACACAGGGTTGACTCCAAACTATGGCTGATATGAGGGTAACTACCAGTCAAGAACTAATCCCCTCAGTCTTGATTCTGACTGGGTCTAGGTTCTCAAGCCTGAGACTGACCCCACTTCCTGAGAATACAGCTCCCAAAACCCAGGAATATGCCCCCCAACTCATCTAAAGAGGGACTTAGTTGGGACACAGATCAGCTTCTGCCCATCCACGACCCTACCCCACTCACCTCACCGATATCTGCTTCTCGACCACAGCGAATTCTCCTTGTTTTTTGGGTGAAGCCTGCTCAGAATTGAAATAGTCATTTATCAGCCCCTCCCCACAAAAAAATCACACACACACACACACACACACACACACACACACACGCCCAGCCCAGGGTCCAGTCCACCCACCCTTAAAGAAAGGTAGAAGATGGACAGGGAAAGAGGCAGAGAACTGGGCTGGGAGAGGAAGGAGACAGGCTGGTGAGATGCCTAGGCACTGGATTGAGGGCCTAGGGAATGGAGAAATGGGAGCCCCCCCTCAGTTGCAAAATCCTTAGTCCACCCCTACAAGCCTTACCCCGAAAGCTGAGCCTTACTTGTCGGTCATGGGTGCCTGGCAGCCCTGTCAGTCGCCACACACGCAGAGTCAGCGCCATTGTCCCAGGGCTACTGGCTTTCCCTCTGCCCGCCTGCCTTCCTGCCCACCTGCCCGCTCACCCAATTCGCCTCTGACTCAACTGGACTCACCCAGCAGGTTCAGCAATCCCTGCCCTTTAGTTAAACATACGGGCAGGCCTGGGGGTCATGGGTGGAGAGGGAGCCGAAGGACTGAGAGAAGGGGGTAAGGTCCCTGTGGTCAGCTCAGTCCTCCCTGCCTGCACCAGCTTTAGCCTCCACCCTGCAATGCACCCTTGTGAAGTGAGAGCTGGGATAAGGTGGAGATGGAGTCAAGGGGAGAGACAGGACCCTAGTCTGTCCCCACGAGCCAATGAGTCCTCAAGGGCACAGGTCTCATGATGCTCCTTATTCATCTCTCTGTCCTTGCCCCACTGAGGATCTGGTACGTAGTAGACCCTCAAAAACCTGACTAAATAAATGGATGGATTAAAAAATGAATCCCCTAGCCCCCAGCATTAGTGCTGCAGGCACTCAACACATTTGCATTAATAAGTGGTTGAACGTATGTCCCTAGTTTGCACATAGCAAGTGTTCAGAACACTTCTTAACCAGGAGCCAGAGGTCCTTAACTTGGGCACTTGGGGTCTTACTAGTGGGACCATGGATAAGCTCCAGGGGGTCTGAAAATTCTTGAAATTGTCTATAAAATATTGAACAATTGTGCATTTTTCTAGACATAGAGTTCCTCGCTTAGGTTAGTAGCCCTGAAACAGATGTGCAGTACTTTTACTGAATGAAGGAATGAATGTATATGGTAGTCTGAACCCATGTGTGATTGTAACCGTGTGTTGAGTGCATATCCATTTAATCATTCTGTTTAATGACACCTGCTACATGCAAGACTTGTGCTATGCCACCATGTAGGGGAAGGGTACAGCCACAGAGGTGAATCAGACATGTTCTCTGTCTTCCAGTAGCTTCACAGATTCCAACACCAAACAAAGTGTAGAAAGACCAATTCCCATCACAGCAGGAAAGTTTCCAGATTCAGGAACTCAAGAAGAGGGAGGCCAGAGGCTCTTTCCCTGAGGAGACAGTGTTTAAGATGGGCTTTTGAGGGGGCACCTGCATGGCTCAGTCAGTAAAGCATGTGACTCTTGATCTCAGGGTCATGAGTTCAAGGCCCACATTGGGCAAGGAGGCTACTTAAATAAATGAAAGAAAGAAAAAGAAAGAAAGAAAGAAAGAAAGAAAGAAAGAAAGAAAGAAAGAAAGAAAAAATAAAATGGGCTTTGAGGACAGGAGTTGAGCAGAGGACATCCGGGCAGTGGGAAGGAATGCAGGGTGGGTTCTGGAATCTGTGTTTGTCATTTTGACCTGTGTACCAGGAATGTATCGAGCAGCAGCACAGATAAGATTAGAACTTCAGAGGAGCTGGGTCTTGCTGTGTGGCCTTGCGCCAGACATAGTCCCTCCTTGTGCTTCAAATTCTCCAACTCAACAGAGGGGTTGGGAAGCCCTGTTCTACCTGTTTCCCAAGTGTTAGCTGCTCAAATGAGCTTTGAGGTCTACTAAATACCAGACAATCAGGCATGGGTTGTTCTGTTTTTAAGTAAGGTACAGGTTAGACTTTAAGGTCCCAGATGTTAGGGGAAGTCTTCATCTCCCCAGTTGACAGATAAGGGCAATGGGATCCAAAGGAAGGCAGAGAGGGGACCAGAATTCTTAGCTTGCAGTGCCTTGGCCTTTCCCTCCCTTCACCCCTGAACTCTGTGGCATATAATCAAGCATCTATTGATGTCACCCCTCTGGAAACTAGTATGGGCACTTCCCCTCCTCCCCTCCCCCTCTGATTTTATTAATATGAGAGGGAGGGAGAGAGAGAGAGAGCAAGCAATAGCACAAGATCAGGGAGAGGGAAAAACGTTCCCGCTGAGCAGGGAACCCCATGGGGGGATAAATCCCCGGATNCTTCTTCTTCTTCTTCTTTTTCTTCTTCTTCTGATTTTATTAATATGAGAGGGAGGGAGAGAGAGAGAGAGCAAGCAATAGCACAAGATCAGGGAGAGGGAAAAACGTTCCCGCTGAGCAGGGAACCCCATGGGGGGATAAATCCCCGGATGCAGAAGTGCTCAACCCACTGAGCCACCCAGGCATCCTGGCCACTTCCGCTCTGGGCAGGAACACAGGCTGACAAGTTTTCGCTCCCCCTCAGCCCCTCTAAGAACTGTCACTTTCTCTTCCTAACCTAACATTCCAAAAAAGATGGGATTTAGCAGAAAGTACTGGGCTTGAGGGCAGGATTTTGGAATTGTAATCTCTATCATACATTGTGTGGACTCTAGAAACTCCTTTCCCGTTTCTGGACCCATTTGCCCAGCTGTGCAATGTGCATGGAATGCACTGCATTGCTTTTCAGTGTGGCCTTTAATCAGGATCACACATATGGTTGTTAAAAATGCACATTCCTGCACCCATTCAAGAAATGCTGAAGTCGAATCTCAAAATGTACCTGGGAACCTGAATATCTATTCTGCTGCACAGCGGGAGTCTGGAAACCTCTGGTCTCTTGACTGTGACCATCTGTGATTCCTCATTTCATTTTCAGTAACTCAAGATCTGAGTATGGGTATGGTGGTTGATGGGTACTGAATTCTCACCCCATAGGTCCCTGGTGAATATGGGTCTGGGAGAGGGAAGCACGTATCCCAAGGTCAGAGTTCTCTGGCCTGAGGAGGAGAACAAGAGGAGGGGCCTGAAGGGTTTGCCCGCAAAAGAAACTAAATGTTTATTTAGAAGTGCCCTGCCCCTTCTTAACATTCATTCATTACACCTATCTAGGTCCTGGAGGATACACTAGTGAACAAGACAAAAATCCCTGCCTATTTACGTTCTAGTGGGTGTGACAGGCAATGAAGAAATATGTAAGTAAATATACAGCACGTTGGTGATATGAGCTGAGGAGAAAAACTAAGCAGGAAGGGGGATAGAGAGTCTTTTATGACAAGTGCATAAGATAGGGCGTTCTGGGGAGTGATGTGATGTCATCGCTTGCTTTAACATGGGAAAGAATGAGACTACCGTGGCTCCCAGGGTCGTCACGACTAGCTCTGTGACGCACCCTCAGGGAGTTCCGTAGAGACCATAGGCTCCTTTATGACGTCAGCAGCCGGGCTCAGCTACAGGAGAGAGGGTTGAATCCGGCTGGGGGGCCCGCCGGCTGCACACAGGGTCCGTGGGGTCCCGGCGGCGCACATCGGCTGAAGGAGAGCTGAGGGCCTAGGCGGCGGCGGCGGCTACTTTGGCGTCCGTGGGAGGGCGCCCCGGGGTCAGGATGCGGCGGAGCCCCCGCCCGGGCTCGGCCACGTCCCCTCACAAGCACACGCCCAACTTCTACAGCGACAACAGCAACAGCTCAGTGAGCGTCACCTCCGGGGACAGCAGCGGGCACCGGTCAGCTGGGCCGGGGCCCGGGGAGCCCGAGGGCAGAAGAGCCCGGGGCTCGAGCTGCGGTGAGCCCGCCTTGAGCGCAGGAGTGCCCGGAGGAACCACATGGGCTGGAAGCTCTCGGCAGAAGCCGGCGCCTGGGAGCCACAACGGGCCGACCGCCTGTGGCGCGGCAACCGTGAGGGGCGGGGCCTCGGGTGCGGGCGGGGTCGAACCCGGGAGAGCGGAGGGAGGGGGCGGGGCCCAGGGGGCGGAGCTTGGCACGGAATGGGGATAAAATCTATCTAGACACCCCCTAGGGGGCGGGGCCTGTAGGGCGAAGAGGAGAGGCATCAAATACGATTCCCTAAGGGGCGGGACCTCGGTGTGATGGACAGTCCTGGGAAGGGGCGGGGAAATCCTGAGATTGGACACCACAGAGGAGGCGCGGNGGGGGGGGAAACCAGTGTCTTGACTGAGCATTCCCTGAGAGGCGGGGCTTCAGAGTTCAGAGAGACCTAGGGTGGGGATGCGGTGGGACCAGTGCCTGTGGGGGCTGCCCCGCTTCTGGGCTGGGGAACCTGCGGCCTGGTCCCGGGGGAAGAGTGGACCTGCCTTGCGCAAGGCCCCAATGGCGCCCTTGGGCTCCCGCAGAACCGGCTGGCTCTCCCGTAGTCTCTGAGGAGCAGCTCGACCTTCTCTCGACGCTGGATCTGAGGCAGGAGATACCTCCACCGCGCGTGTCCAAGAACTTCTTGAGTACGGGCCAGGCCAGCCCGGAACCCCTCTGACCCTCCGGCGGCCCCCTCTGAAACCCCAGTTCTCATTTCTGGAGACCCTGCTCGTTCTGAGCCCCGTGCCCATGTCAGTCTCCAGCCCCTTCCCTGAGCCCGATCCTCCTTCTCTGAGCCTTAACTCATTCTCCTTGCCTCCATCTAATTCTCCCAGCCCACCCCTCTCTTCCCAAGCCCCTCCTGAACCTCGAACCCCACGCTCTATGAGCCCTTCTTCATCTCCGTCCGACTTCTAAGCCCCCTCTCCTCTCCCCAGGCCTGCTGTTGCAGGTGCTGAGCGTGTTGCTGTCCCTGGTAGGAGACGTGCTGGTCATTGTGTACAGGTCAGAGGGAGAGAATGGGGCGGGTAGCAGGCCGGACCCACGGAGGCTTGAGCCTGACTCAATTCAGACCTGGCTGAGTCGTGTCCGCGGGAGCTGGGTCTAGGGCCCAGCGTGGGGCTGCGGGATGCATCAGGGTCCGGGGCCTCAGTCTCCCTCCCGTTCTTCAGGGAGGTCTGTTCCATCCGCTTCCTGCTCACGGCTGTGTCACTGCTGAGCCTCTTTCTGGCAGGTGAGGGGGTGGAGAATCCCCTGGGGTCCCACCCCTGGATGCTGTGTAGCCAAACCTGGCACATTTTCTCCTATATCCCTAAGCCCACTCAATGCCTTCAGCTGCTCACAGTCCCCTTCGGAGCCCACGAGCCCCTCTCAGACGCAGCAGCCCCCCTCAGGGCTTTTCTCTCCTCACCACCCCTTTATGCCAGGGAAACCCTCTCCTTTGGCTTACCCTGAGACCACCCCTCTTTCTCCAGCACTCTGGTGGGGGCTGCTGTACCTGGTCCCTCCTTCGGAGAATGTGAGTCAGGGCAACTCTGTCCCAGGGTGGGTGGTTGGCAGGATATGAACCTGGAGATTGTGGGGGTTCCTTAGGCTGGTGGGAGGGGGATATCCGCTCTGGAAGCGCTAATCCTAAGGAAGGAATATAAACAGATCTCTGAAAGATTGTGCCCAGAGGTGGTTGGGGGTCTCTGAGAGGTCCTGGCAGGTCAGGGAAGGGGGGTGGCAGTCCTCAAAAAGAAGGCCCTTTGAGTCAGGGTGCTTCCAGGCTGAAGGGGAGAAGAAAGTGGGTGAGAGCTGAACAGCCCTGTATTTTGTCCCTCCCTCCCTCCAATAGGAACCTAAGGAGATGCTGACTCTAAGGTGAAAGAGGGCACCTGGGGTGGGGAATTAGGGGGCTTAAAGGCGCTTCTGTGCGGGGGGCCTTACGGGAAGTGCCCAGGGGGACAGGGAGCCAATCGCGCCACGCCAACCTCCCGCCTGCAGCGAGTACCACGAGCGTGTGCGCTCCCAGGGGCAGCAACTGCAGCAGCTCCAGGCCGAGCTGAATAAACTACACAAGGAGGTGTCCAGCGTTCGCGCAGCCAACAGCGAGGTGAGGCCTGCGGCCTCCTGTCTGTCCGAAGTGCCGCCCCGTAGCTTCGCACACTGCTCAGTCCAAGGTCCACCTTGGAAGCCCCTTGCGGAGCCCCGTTCCCTGGGTCCCGAGCGCTAAGCCCCGCCCCAGAGCCCCGACTTGGGATTTCTCCCAGGACCCACAAAGTCCAACCCAGAGAACCTAGTCCCAGAACTCTGCCCCCCTATAAATCTGCTGCAAGCTCCGTCCCTTCAGGACCCGCCCTCCCTCTTTTCAGAGAGTGGCCAAGATTGTATTCCAGAGGTTGAATGAAGACTTTGTGAGAAAACCCGACTATGCGCTGAGCTCTGTGGGTAAGATCCAGAGACGCTGCAAGACTGAGACTCTGAAACACTGAAAGAGACGGAGACATTGACACAGACACAGACAGACCTACGCACATGACTGGCCCAAAGAGACCGATCTCAGAGACCCTGCCCCAGCTGTCGGTCAGGCCTGGGAGCCCCTGAGTGATTGCTTCTCCCTGCTCCAGGGGCCTCCATTGACCTAGAGAAAACATCACACGACTATGAGGATGCGAACACTGCCTACTTCTGGAATCGCTTCAGCTTCTGGAATTACGCGCGGCCGCCAACGGTTATCCTGGAGGTGGGCCTGGAAACTGGATCGCAGAACCAGACCAGGGGCGGGATGCTGGGGAAAGGACCCAACAGCTCCCGGGAGGTGGGACCCGGCCGAACAGAGGGCGTGGCGCTAGGCGGGGCCCTGACTGGCAGAGGATGGGCCCGGCTGGAGGCGGTGGTGCTAGGGACTGGGGTACTGAACAGGATCTGGCTGGAAAGACACCCGGGCTCCGGGTGGTGGACTAGGCGGGACCGATGAAGAGGTGGAGCTAAGGGCGGGGCCTACCTGAACCAATGCCCAGGCTGGGGAAGGGCCGTAGTCGCTCTGTCCTTGGGTTCTGAAGGTCTACCTGCTCGCCTGCAGCCAGATGTGTTCCCTGGGAATTGTTGGGCTTTTGAAGGCGACCAGGGCCAGGTGGTGATCCGGCTACCGGGTCGTGTGCAACTGAGCGACATCACCCTGCAGCACCCACCGCCCAGTGTGGCACACAGCGGGGGAGCCAACAGCGCCCCCCGCGACTTCGCCGTCTACGTGAGTGGGGCTGAGCCTAAGGAGGTGGGGATTTTGCCTAGAAAGTACCAGTCATGAAAATTGGTGTCACTATCTTGAGTCTTCGCTTGCTCACCTGTAAAATGGAGATACTACCACTCTCCTCTCAGGCCTATAGGTTAGAATTACAAGCATATCCAAACATTAGGTATGGCTTTATTGAGCACTTATTCTGTGCTAAGTACTTTACCTGGATCCAGTAACATCCCGTCAACATCCACGCATCCAGTCAACAACCTAAAAAGTGCTATCATCTCCCCTCACCGATGAGGAAAGTAATGCTCAGAAAGGGGATGTTATTTGCCAAGGTCACACAGTTAACAATTGGCTAGACTAAACTGCAACCTGGTTTCTTGGGAGCCCACATCCCACACTACACTAACACCAAAAAAATACATGAGAGTGCACATACAACTACTGCCATAGTAGGTCCTCAATAAAGTTTCTTTCTCCCTCTTCCACCTGTGCCTCACTGTTCCTCTACTCACTCTTCACCCACCAGGGCCTCCAGGTTGATGATGAGACTGAAGTTTTCTTGGGGAAATTCACCTTCGATGTGGAGAAATCAGAGATTCAGACTTTCCACCTACAGGTGTGTGTCTCTGGGGGTGAGGGCGCTAAAGGAATGGGACAGCAAAGAAGACTGGGGAGGAAGGCAGCCCTTGGGACAGCAGGCCTTGGCACAATCCATTTGTCTCCCCAGAATGACCCTCCAAATGCCTTTCCCAAGGTGAAGATCCAGATTCTAAGCAACTGGGGCCACCCCCGTTTCACATGCTTGTATCGGGTCCGAGCCCACGGTATGCGAATTTCAGAGGGGGCAGGGGACAGTGCCACAGGGGAACGCCATTAAACATGCTGATTGTTGGAGCAGAGTGCAGGTCTGTGCTGAAAGAAGTTGGATCCATGCTGAGGTGGGGTGGGGAGGGTTCTGGTTGCCTTTGGCATATAAATACGTTGGGGGATCTACTTTCCAATGCACCCTCCTAATTTGGAGAAGTTCAGATCAACATGAGAGCAGCTCATGTTTATGGAGTGCTTACCATATGCAAGAGATGGTGGTGCTCTGAACATTCTACACATTACCTAACCAATACTCGTAACCTCAGTGGGGAAAATCGCTCAAGTCAGGAAACGCTCAAGGTCACAGAGCTAGTTAACAGTGCCACAATGGAACCCAAACCTACCTATTTCCAGAGGCCACCCACTTTAGCTCAGAGCTGCCAGTCAGCCTGAAGTCGTATTTATGCATCTCAATTCCTACCCTCACCCTCTGGGAAAGTCCCCCCAACTCCTGCTAGGTGCAGGTGGAGAGGTTAACTACCGCTTTTCTTTTCTTTTCTTTTCAAGATTTTATTTATTTGACAGAGATAGAGACAGCCAGTGAGAGAGGGAACACAAGCAGGGGGAGTGGGAGAGGAAGAAGCAGACTCATAGCGGAGGAGCCTGATGTGGGGCTCGATCCCATAACACTGGGATCACGCCCTGAGCCGAAGGCAGACGCTTAACCGCTCTGCCACCCAGGCGCCCCAACTACCGCTTTTCTTAAAGTAAACACTCAAAAACTAAGGAGACTTGAGAACCTCTAGGAAGGATCAGAGTCAGAGTTGATGCAGACCTGGTAGCCCCATCTCAGGCTATCTTTATTGCAAGGCCCAGTACAGTACAGGTGGTCTAGTGTTAATCAGTCCCTGCCCTCAGGGAGCCTGACAGGGGAGGGAGCATGCTCCAGGAAACAATTTCTTTACTGATCCAAGAATTCTTTACTCTAAAGATCAAAGTAGAATTGGAAGAATAAAAGATGGAGGAGACGGGTATCAAAAGATTAAGGGTTCTAGTTGGGCAGAGAATAGAAAAAGAGGACCAGCCTGAGCAAAAGAACATGCACCATCTTGCCTGTTAGGATCCTTCCCTATGTGTTCATGCACTGGAAGAATATACATACAGATTATGAACAGTGGTTAGATCTCTAGGAAGTGGAATGCATGAGTATGTGTGAGGGTGAAGCACATATCCATTCATTTAAATTTTCAGGATATTACTTTTGTAATTTAAATTACTCTACTGAGGGGCACCTGGGTGGTTCAGTTGGTTGAGCATCTGCTTTGGGCTCAGGTCATGATCCCAGGGTCCTGGGATCTCCTTCCTGCTTTTCCCTCTCCCTCTGCCTGCTGCTCCCCCTGCTTGTGCTCTGTCAAACAAACAATCTTAAAAAATAAAATTAAATAAAATTAAAAACAATAACTCTACTGAGTGCTCTCAAAGCCTAAGGTTAGAAATATGAACTAGGGGCGCCTGGGTGGCACAGCAGTTAAGCATCTGCCTTCGGCTCAGGGCGTGATCCCGGCGTTATGGGATCGAGCCCCACATCAGGCTCCTCCACTATGAGCCTGCTTCTTCCTCTCCCACTCCCCCTGCTTGTGTTCCCTCTCTCACTGGCTGTCTCTCTCTGTCAAATAAATAAATAAAATCTTTAAAAAAAAAAAATGAACTAATACGGCTTTTCTGGAGGGCAGTTTCACAATAGGAACCAAAAGCCTTAAAATTTTTTATATTCTTTAATCACAGTAATTCCACTTCTAAGAATGGAGCCAAAGGATTTATCAATGTTATCGAAGATAATACTTTCAAGGATAGTCATCACATTGTTGTTTATAAAAACTGGAAATAGTATGTAAGAAGATAAACCAATTTTTAAAAAAAGATTTTATTTATTTATTTGAGAGAGTGACAGACAGACAGGGGGAGGGGCAGAGGGAGACAGAGAAGCAGACTCCTTGCTGAGTGGGGAGCCAGACGTGGGGCTTGATCCCAGAACCCTAGGATCATGACCCGAGCTGAAGGCAGATGCTTAACTGACCGAGCCACCCAGGCACCCCACATAATAAGACAAATTATGCTACAAAAACATGACCAAAAGAAATGGTAATATTTAAGGGAATGTTCAATGTCATGGAAAGTAATTAATGATATATGGATAATTTCTTAAAAAGCAAGCTAGACTGCTATATGTAATCAACTTCCATATCAAAAGAGTTCTATGGATCAGAAAATACTACAAATGAGGGGCGCCTGGGTGGCACAGCAGTTAAGCGTCTGCCTTCGGCTCAGGGCGTGATCCCGGCGTTATGGGATCGAGCCCCACATCAGGCTCCTCCGCTATGAGCCTGCTTCTTCCTCTCCCACTCCCCCTGCTTGTGTTCCCTCTCTCGCTGGCTGTGTCTGTCTCTGTCAAATAAATAAATAAAATCTTAAAAAAAAAAAAATACTACAAATGAAAAGGCAATAATTTGGGAGGAATTATTATTATTATTTTTTAAAGATTTTATTTATTTATTTATTTAATTTTTAAAGATTTATTTATTTGACAGAGATAGACACAGCCAGCGAGAGAGGGAACACAAGCAGGGGGAGTGGGAGAGGAAGAAGCAGGCTCATAGCAGAGGAGCCTGATGTGGGGCTCGATCCCATAACGCCGGGATCACGCCCTGAGCCGAAGGCAGACGCTTAACCGCTGTGCCACCCAGGCGCCCCAAGATTTTATTTATTTATTTGACAGAGAGAGACAGCCAGCGAGAGAGGGAACACAAGCAGGGGGAGTGGGAGAGGAAGAAGCAGGCTCCCAGTGGAAGAGCCTGATGTGGGGCTCGATCCCAGAACTCCGGGATCACGCCCTGAGCCGAAGGCAGATGCTTAACAACTGAGCCACCCAGGCGCCCCTGGGAGGAGTTATTTTTAAATATTTATAAGAATAAAGGCTAAAACAACAGCAAAAACCTATATATAGGCTATTCAGAAGAAATATAATTCACAAATAAACACATGAAATGGTACACCTTCAAAATTAAATTCAAGCTAAAAATGAAAATATTTTTTGCCTGTCATATTAAACAGAAAAAAGGATAAAAAACTTATGAAGGGCAATTTACAGTATCTATTAAAATTTTAAATATTCATATCCTTTGATCTAGCATTTCTACTTCTAGGAACACCCTTCAGAAATGCTGTGGTAAATGCACAGATAAATGTACAAGGATATTCATTACAGCACTTTGTAATATTGGAAAATTGGAGAGGACCCAAATCTCACTAAATAAGGGATTGGCTAAATAAGCTATAAGATACTCATACACAGAATAATATATATATATGCATTAAAAAGAATAAGTTCACCAATAAGTTCTAATGGGTAAGACACCCAAAATATAATAAAAACAAGGTGCAAAGAGGGCGCCTGGTGGCTCAGCAGTTAAGCGTCTGCCTTCGGCTCAGGTCATGATTCCAATGTTCTGCGATCAAGCCCCACATCGGGCTCCCTGCTCAGCAGGAAGCCTGCTTCTCCCTCTCCCACTCCCCCTGCTTGTGTTACCTCCCTCGCTGCCTGTCAAATAAATAAATAAAATCTTTAAAAAAACAAAACAAAACAAACAAGGTGCAAAGAGCGTGTATAATATATCCTATTAGAAAAAAAAAAAGTCAGACCTAGGAAAGACAGGAACCCTCACCTGCTCTGTTATCTATTTTATACAATATTTATATTTGAAATAATTTTGTACTAACTAGCCTACATTTTAAAGCATGTTAAAACAGTAAGTATAATATCCCACTTTTGTAAAATAAAAAACATGTATAGATTATAGATACGCACCAAATATATATTTTTTTGGCACACGGGAGTTTGGATATTATTTTTTCTGTATTTTCTCTTTTCTAATGAAAATACACATTAATTTTCTAGTAAGAAAAAAATTAGCTGTTAAAAACATTCAGGCTTTTATAGCCTATCTTTAGGATTAGAACCATTGCCTCCCTCCTCCAGAAGTCTAGCATAGTCCTTAAAACTCATCCCTCCCCCAGCATGTTCCATCTTATCTGTGTTTCCAGCTCAGCCCTGTCCTAAGGCAGGGCAGGCTGGGTGTTTGGCTCACATTCAATCCTTTTATTTTTAAAAATAGTGTCTCTAGACTTCTGGCCTGGAATACCCAATTTTTTGCCTAGGCCTATGATGTCAGAGGTGTTCTTCACTCAACAAGCTCAAGGTGGATAACCCGAAGCTCAGGTAAAATAAACATGGCTAACAGCAAATTCCCACTCAAAAACACAGAGTGGTGGCAAAGCAGTGAGTGGTCTTCAGTGATCTTTATTAAATGAAGGACTCCAGGGGCAAGCAGGAGGGATCCAGAGCAACAGCAGGAGCAAATATAAAAGTATAAAATGTAAAGTGCAGCACTGGGGAATGTGTGCAGCCATGCCCACAGGGACCTTGGGGACACAAGGCTGAGGACTAGCCATAGCCCACCCTCTAAGGGAATCTAGGCCTGAGAAGCCTGTGCAGCGCTCTTGGCTGGCGGTGGAAGTGGCTTGAACGGGGCCCAACCTTGGGCCTTGAAGTAGGAGACCAGTTGCGTGGGCACTTCTGCAAGCACAGTCTGTGCCAGTGTCTCCCGAGGGGCCTGCCAGGAGAAAAAGGGCAAGGTCAGTGGTGACCCATAACAGCTTCCCAAAGTCTACATTTTCATACCTAAAAAAGGATATAAAGGATATAAACCCAAACCCCCAACCCTGCCCCAATGAAAGGGTGAGTATCCCACTCAGAGAGAGGTGGAGGGATAAGCTCCTAGGTTTGGTCTGCCCCCAGGCTTGCCCCCACTCACATTCTGGAAGCGGCGGAAGGGCACAAACTGCACTATGTCACGGGCAGCTGCTTCCCCGGAGCGTGCACGCAGGGGTCCGCCATCAGCATCTAGCTGCTCCATGGCCTCGAAGTCAGCACCACCCACACCCACGATGATCACTGACATGGGCAGGTGGGAGGCACGTACCACAGCCTCACAAGTAGCCTCCACATCTGTCACAGCTCCATCAGTCAGCAGCAACAGCACGAAGTATTGCTGGGGATAAGTCCATTCACAAACTGAGGCAGACCTTCTAAACACCCCAGCCACACATTTCCATACTGATCAGAAGTTTCTTGTTACATATCCCTGAAGGGAACCCTTGACCAAGACCCAACCCCAAGACCCTTGACCCACCACCACCACCACCACCACCTCCCATGATCCTCACCGAGGCAGTCTTCTGATGTGCAGCCTGGGTTGCTAACCCGGCCACATGGTTGATGATGGGTGCAAAGTTGGTGGGGCCATAGAGGCGAACTTGGGGCAGGGCTTGGCGGTAAGCATCCACAATGCCCTGGATGCCTACAAAAGGAAAATACCAATCCTGATCACCCCATCCTGGCCGAGGAGATCTGGGAACCTGGGTGCATTTCATTCCACCATCCCTATAACCCAAGGTACTTAACTTTATCCTGTAGATGGGAGAATTAAGATCAAAGAGAAGAGCACTTGCCCTAAATCACAACTTGAATTAAATCTGATTAAGGGGGTCCCCTGAACAAATCTAAGATAAGATAGTTAAGCATCAGATTGTAACCCACTTAATAAAATAATGAATTATAATCCATCTAATAAAATAAGAATCCCTAGATAATAAATAAATAAATAATGGGAAAGAAGAGGAAATGTAGAAGGAGGAATTACAAGATCATTTGACACTGATTGCGAAAATCATCAATGGGTGCTAAAACTACAGGGTACTAGTTAATGAGAAACTGGATATTGACATAGTCTCAAGGTATCTTCCCCAAAGATACTTATTAATTACAAATAGCAAACCTGGTAGACTCTACCTTAACCATGTGATCAAAGTTAACATGACGTGTAATAGGATAAATCAGTATCAGGGCCTCCTGACATGGTGTACTGAGAGAACACATAGCATAGCTTCTGTAATATGCCCACTGAAAGTGCACAGTCTGAATCTAATCATAAAGAAGTATCAGGTAAACCCAAACTGCAGGACATTCTACAAATTATCTAGCCTGTAAACTTAAAAAATGTCAATATCATGAAAGACAACAACAACTCTGGAAGCCAAAACAAATGAATGCATTATATGATCTGAGATTTTCTTTTACTGTAAAAGACAACTGGCAAAACTTGAATAAATTCTAGATTGGATAATGGTATTGATGTTAATCTCCTGATTTTGAGAATTGTACTGTAGTTACGTAAGAGAATTTCTTTGTTTTAGGAAGCATACACTGAAGTATTTAAGGGATTAAGGGTGCAAAGTTGATGGGGCCACAGAGCCAAACTTGGGGCAGGGCTTATTCACTATAATTCTCAAACATTTCAGGAAAAAAAAATGTGTACACACGCATACACATACATACAGATGTAGATATACAGCTATATCCATATACATAAGAGGGGGGACAGGGCGGGAGAGGAAGGGAGAGAGAGAATTTGAGTGACCAAAAGAGAATCAGAAAGCAAGTGTACTAAAAATGTTCATGTTTGGGGAATCTGGGTGAAGGTAAACAATAGCCTCTGTGACCCAGGCCCTGACCACTGAGCCCCAGTGACCTAAACCCCCTATAACTACTCTCACAACTTTTCTCTAAGTGTGAACTCATGTCCAAAACCCAGGTCAGATCAGGTCAGGTCAAGTTTTCCCCTTTAGTTTGTTGCACACGTGGGGGTACTGGGGAGCCACAAGGTTTAGCCCTCTAGAGACAAAAGAGCTTGGGCAAAAAGCACCCAGAAAAGAGCTGCACCAAGGCTTCCACTGATGCCCAGACAGGTACCAGGGAGCTTCCAGCCAAAGATAGTAATGATAATAGCTACCATTTTTTAGAGAATGCTTAGTATGTGCCAGGCTTACTGCTTCAAAGTTTATATGTATCTTCTCCTTAAATATTCAATATCCTATAATAGCTATCGTTTTAAGAAGCCAAAGCACACTGGCCCCAAGTCACATGGTTTTAGAAAGAGGCAAGATAGAGATCTGAGACCTAGATTTGAGTCCAGAGACCTAGCTCTAAAATCCACTCCTCTGGACAACAGAGTCAGGTATCTACCCCATTACCCCCACACTCCCCTTATCTGCATAAGCCTGGCGGCCTAGGTGTGGACACATCTGCCTTACGGTGGAGGATGAAGGAACTTACCTGTGCAGTATGGGTTACTGGGGTTGAAGTTCAAGGCAAATTCATGGGAGACCTGAGGGCAAGAATGAAAATGAGGTTCTTTCCCCATGACCATCTATATGCAAAGAAAAAGGACACTATGGTATATAACAACCATTGTATAGGAGCTTTGTAGTCCTGAGCACTTGCTGTACACATGCCTGCAGGGATACATCCCTGCCTCTCCACATAAAGCTGGGTGCCACAGAGCAAGTCAACCACATCTCCCCAAATCAGGACCCTGACACTGAAATAGGAGTTGGGGAAGCAAAAAGAGTGCTCACCTGCCAATCAGGGGGTACCTGGGCCCCAAATCCAAATGCTGGGAATAACTTGTCCCTGTGGGAAGACAGTGAGTTGGAGAAAAGACAGAGAGGGGACTGTGAGCCCAGAGGCTGAAGCATCTGCAGGGAGGGGGATGGGCAAAAGAACAAGTTACTCACGAGTCATAGTCCTGAATCACACTGCCCACACTCCACAGTGCTGTCAGGTACTCATTGACCCCTGTTGGGCTCAGGTAGTGCAAGGAATCCGGGGAGGAAGGATCTCCATTGGAGCCCGTGAAGTCAATGCCTACCTAGGAGGAGGGGAAGAGGGGAGCTGAAGGCCACTCTGAAACCCAGGTCTGTTCTCTTACCCCTGATAAAGCAACTTACAGTGAAGTTGATTTGACAGCCTCCCATCACATAGTCCAGGAATGAATATTGTGTTTCTACCTGCAGATGAAACAAGGATCATGGCTGGGGTGAAGGGGTTGGGGCCATGGAGCACATGGGTCAGAGCCTGGGTCCCATGGGCTATTGCCTCACCTGGCAAATCTTGACACGAACAGTACCAGAGTTCTTGTAGCTTTTCTTTTTCTGTTGTTTCTCAGGGTGGATACATTCAAACTCAGCCTGGTGAGGAAAGAAAAATTAGGGTAGGAAACTCCTAGAGCATCAGCCGGAACTGGCCTGCCCTCCCTCCCTCTCTCCCTGGGGCTGCAGTCCTTTAGGCCCACCTCAACACCCCTGAGCAGGGCTGGCACTCACCGGGACTGCTTGCAGCTGGGCCAAGCTGGTGTAGAAGGTACCAATGAGGTCATGTGAACCATCCCTGTCATAGTCTGAGCATCGCACCTGTTGGGGAAAGAGTGGGGGGAGGTGTGTATGTATATACAGAGACCAGGGGTAGGGGGCAGGTGAGAATAAATCCCCCCCACCCCAGGTCCATTCAGGGGGCGAACTCCTCACCTGGATTGGTGTGCTGGGGTCTCCCCCACAGAAATGCTGAAGGGGAACAGAGAAGCGCTTCCATGTAGGGTTCAAGTTGTTCTTGATTACCTGAAGGTGGAGGATAAGGCCCCTAGTGAGCTCTGGGCTGACGTATCGGAAGCTGTCATCCTTCTCTATCCATATGCAGTCTCTCTCTCCCTATTCCAAACCTTGGTAATCACAAGCCCCAGGAGAGTCTCTCCTACCCCATTCCACCCAATACCAGGGGTCTCACACCTCAGATCTGTATGCCAGGTGCCATTTCCCATCACCCTGACGCAAGAACTCCAAGAATGGATCCGATTTTCCCAGGAAGTCCTGTCAATGCCACAGAGACCCCAGTATAAGACTCAGGGAGAGACAACCATTTTGCCAGTCCCCAGCCTCACCCCCCAACACACCACCGCTGCCCCTTAATTCTTAAACCCTCAGGGCTTCCTTCCAGACACACCTTCTTATCTAGGTTTCTGGCTTCCACCTCCATGGTCACTATACGACTATCCTTCATCTCCTGAGCAGATACCTACGAAGGGGAGGCAGGAGACTGTATCCCCTCATGAATTCCTCACTGATGTAACCCCCTCCCCCACAGAGTTCTTCCTTACCGTGATGGTCCCCCGCCCAGCAGGTTTTCCAGGCTTCAGCATCAAGGGTAGAGTTATTATCTGGCTGGACACAATCTGGGGCAGCATAAGGGAGCAAAATCTCAGGCAGGGTTAGGTCTTGCTTGACCCCCACCTCCACTTTCCAGACAGTTTGGGCTTTAGGGCTCTTACTGAACATGTGTCTAAAGGATTTTAACCCCTAGGCCTACATACCTGTCCTAAGGAACACTCAGCCCCTCCCAGGAAGTCATCATCCCCCAGCTCAGGTGTCTTGTTGTCTATGTCATAAATGCCAAATCGGAGCTTCTGGACTGTTTCAAAGTGGTACTCAAGCTGCAGAGTCTTGGAGAACTCGGGGCTCGAGCAGTTCCGTACTCGCTCAGTTCGGCCAAGCTGTGGGAAGAGGCCAGTAGCATCACAGTCACACACCCTCCACCCCCAAAACAGTTCTAACCTTCCTCCACAACTTTAACTCCCAAGGCCCTTCTCACCTCAGCCCAGCTGCCCCCTCCCACATCCTGTAAAAGGACGCAGAGTGGGTCAGACTTGGAGCCGATGTCCTTGTCAATGAGGTGGTCACAGGAAATGGATAGCTGAACCAAGGTCATGCAGTGGGCCATCTGGGAAAAAAAGACCTGAGTCAAGCACTGAGGACCCTTCTCTACCCTTCCCTGACTATATGTCCCAATTTGGGAAGGCCAGCAGGCTTCCCCCAGGCAGGGCTGAGCCTGAATCCAGCTCCATGACACCCAAGGAAGAGAAAGCTTTAGAGCCTCCATACTCCTCTAATTCCCCCCAGGTGAGTTCAATAGGACAGGATATGGTGAGCACAACCAACCCTGGTATGATGGGAAGATGCAGAAAAAGTATACTGGCCTTCATCAACAACTTTGAGCCCAAACCGGTCCTCACCCTCGAATCCCTATAATGTTCCCAAGACCCAGAATCCAACCCTGATCTTCTGAGACCAATGAATCTCACTCTGACCCTTTACTGGCCCCAGATCAGACCCTAATCAAAGTTCCAATACCAACATGACCATGATCCAGATACGACTCCCCAAAAAGTTTCTTCTGCCAATGATTTCTCACTAGCTCTCAGGCCCTGCATCTTGAGATGGTGTTAGAATTCTCCTAGCAGGTAATCAGCTGCTCATGACCAACTCCTCACTAGTCTCACTGCCACTACCCATTCCAAGCCATCACCATTTCTCACTGGGCTTATCGCATTAGACTCTTTAACTGGTCTCCCTTATTCTACGCCACCTCCACCTCACACCAACAGACTATTCCCAACACGGCAACCACGGTGATCCTGCCAGTTATGTTACACATCTGCTCAAACCCTCTAAAGATTTCCCATTACTTAGAAAAAATGCAAACTCTACCACGGTCTCCAAGGTCTCGAGAGATCTAGATCTCTCTAACCTGATTTCCTAAACCTCTCTTGCTCACTCCATTCTGAACACACAGGTCTGCTTGCCTGCCATTCCTCAAATAAGCTTATTTCTTCCCTAAATGGCTTGCTGTTTCCTCACTCCCTCTAGGTCCTTATTCAAAATCATCTTATTATGAAGAAAAAGGCTCTCCTTTTCTAGATACTTAACATTTCAACCCTACTATTACTGATGCATCACATACCCCTTTCCTGCTTTTTCTCTTTAGCATATATAATTGATTGTCTAATATATAACACCTCTTCCCCACTAGAATGTATACTGAGGGAATGTAAACATGAGGGGGAAGGGATATTTGTCTGCTCTGTTTATTGCTCTATCCCAAGCATCTAGGTAATAAATGCTGAATGAAATCCAAAAGGCCATCTTCAGCCTCAGCTCCCAGCCCAGCCATCTCCAAACCGATTGGCAATCAAGGAGCACTAACTTTTTCAATTTACCCATCTCCTTGGCTGAAACATGATCTTCTTGCATGGATCATGATGACTCCCATGTAACCCCTCCTCCTACAGTCCCCCGTAACAATTACCCTTAGACTCCTTACTATCCCTGTGTCCCTGCTGATCTATACACCTGCAGACTGTCTGTACCAAAAGTGTGGATGACGTCAGATCTCTCACCCAGCTTTACTCAGCACTCCAGGTTTCCCAGCACTATACCCCAGGATGCCTCCAGCCTTAGGCTCCCCTAAACTGACCCTCAGTCAATTCAATCCTTCCCCCAACCTAACCCACAGTTAGTGCTGTTCCCATCTTGGTGCCTCATGGTCTCCATCTGGAGTACTACTATCAACCAATGTTGGAATGACTCTTAACACTTTGGCTTGCTTCACATACTGCCTGTTCATAGCACCTCGGTCTCTGCTTGAAAGCATCCAATGATGGAAAACCCATCACTCTTCTAATCCACTTAGATAGTCCTGCTCCATAAAGTCCTACCCAAACCAACTAAAGTCTGCTAAATTCTCATTTCTACATATTTGTCCTATTTCTCCCCGGTCTAAACTTCCACAAGGAAAGCCTTATTCCATCTCCCTCTGAGAACCCATCTGATACTTGGAAGCAGTGAAATCCCTAGCTAAAATCTGGAAAAAGAGCCCCAGTTCTTTTGAATGTTGCCCCTAGAATGTGGCTTGTAGACTTTGACCAGCCTGATCATCCCCCCTTTGGAAGTTCCCTAAGAACAGATCCACAGAAGAACACATACTCCCAAAGGAGTGGGACCACAACTTCCCCAAGTCACAACTGGATTCCATGCTTCTCACTTCACATGTTCTCTGAGGCAGTGTTTGCACACAACAAGAACAAACGAAGAATGTTCATTTCACTATTGCGGAGAACAGCGAAACTACCTGAGACCACTTAAAGGTCTATCTATCGGGTACTAAGTAAATTACGGTACATTAAAACAACTGAATGCCAAGCAGCAGGTAAAATACGAGGCAGAACTATATTATATTGGTATTATATGAAAAAATAAAGTCCCAAAAAATGTTAAGAAAAGTATGACTCCATTTTAAACTTCAACTGTATGTGTATATACAATAGATTTGAATACGTACACAAAATAAATACACAGAAAGATGGAAGGCACACCAAAAATTCCAACTTTCAGGGACACCTCAGGAAAGTGGGATGAAGGTGAGGATTTTATAATCGCTATATACTTCTGTATTATCTCATATTTTGTTTATTTTGTATTTTTTAAAGGACTTCATTAGCTTTTTCCCCCAATCCACAACTTAAGTCCTCTCGATTATTCAAAGCCCAAAGCCTCTACCTCTGGTTCAACAACCCCTACCAAACATCAGGGCTCACTGTCTCTTGCCTCCTCACTGGCTTCTCCTCCTTAGCAATGCCTCAGCTAGTCTTCCTTGTGTCAGCTTCCAGAGTCTCTACCCTAACTAGAAGCCCTGCACACATGCCCGTGGCCCTTAGGTTCAGAGCGAAACTCCCTAGTAAGGCCACCTTGTGGCACAACTCCAGAGAGTACATCTACACAGGATTCAGTAGTTGTATAATATGGTGACCCTGCATCCCTACTTCAACCTTCAAAGCCCTTCCCAGTCTGCTCTACCTCCTGCTATTCCACCACCCAACCAACTACTCATCCAAAGCTATTTCTGGTTCCTGGAACACACACATGCTGACACCTCTGACTTTCCTGTCTAACAAATGCCTTTTCATTCAAAGTTCTGCTATGACATTATTCCTTTATGAAGCCTCACCCACATTCCCCAAGCAAAATGTATTATCTTTCCTCTGGAGGATTACACAGGTTCCTCATCATCTTCCTGCAAACACACACAGACACACTTCTCTGTTTATTAGCCGAACAGAAACTAGACCATACCATTTCTCTATTTAAAACTCTGGATTGGCATCCCCAAACACTCAAAGTTCAAAGTTCTTACCATGGTCTACAAGGCCTTCCCTGAAACATCTGACACTTAACTAATCATCTAGCCATGCGAGTATGTTCCAGCCAGGTTTCATTTCTGGCCCACATACACACAACATCAATCTCATTCCCCGTATCAGAGCTTCTGCACTGTCTTCATCCATAGACATCCAAGAAAACAAGCTCTATTAGAGTAGGAACCATGTCTGATTTGCCTAATCTATCTCCAGTATCTGTAATAGTACCTACCCTATAGCAGGTACTCAGTAAATGAAATATTCATGATATACCACTGAAACTGCCATGTCAAAATTTTTACTTTTGTCCATCTATCCTCATAATCTATGGGCTCCTTGGAAGTAGGGCTGGGTATTATTTCTGTATCCCTAATACCAGTGCTTAGTACATAGTTAGTACCCATAAACATTTGCTGAATAAATGGTAACATGTGCTTTTGCTCAACTCAAACTTTGAAGCCTTTCCCATTTGAAATACTGTCCCAACAGTAAGTCTTCTCTATCCTTATCTTGTGTAACTGAGCTTTAAAATTTAAATGCAGGACTCCTGCAACTCAGTATCAAGTGACAAATTAAAAATGGCCAAAAAATTTGATCAGATACTTCATAAAAGAAAACAGAAGAATTGGAAATATGCAAAGGAAGAGTAATCAACATCACCAGTCATCAGGGAAATGCAAATTAAAACCACAAGATATTATCACATACCCACCACAATGGCTAAAAGTAGAAAAACTGACAATGCCAAATGTTGGCAAGGACATGGAAATCTCACATTGTTAGTGAAAGCATTAAATATACCACTTTGAAAACTGTTTGGCAGCTTATTAGAAAACCAAACACACATCTAGTCCAAAAGCAATTCCACTCCTAGATTTTTATCCAAAAGAAAACATTATGTCCGCAAAAAGATTTGTACAAGAATGTTCATAGCAGCTTTATTCATAATAGCCAAAAATTTGAAACAGCTCAAGTGTCCATCAATATGAGAATGAATAAACCATATTTATACATGTAATAGAAAACTACTCAATAACAAAAATAAACAAACTATTAATATCTGCAACATGGATGAATCTGAAACATAAAATACATAGATTCCACTTACAAAGTTTTAAGACAGGCAAAACTAATCTATAGTGAAAAAAATTCAGAATACTGGTTGTTCCTCCCATGTCCCCCAGGGGAGGGGCAGGTATCAACTGAGAAGCAGCAGGAGATAACTCTAGCGGAATGGAGAAGTTCCTTATCTTGGTAAGAATGTGAGTCACAAACACATTTTTCATTTTCATCTAACAGTACACTTAAGGTATATAAATCTTATTGTATGTAAAGGTTACCACCTCCCCTTGCCCAACAAACCTATATGAAATAATGAACGCAAGACATGCTGAAATATTTATGGGAGAAGTGTGCTCATGTTTGCAATTTCTCTGAAATGCACCAAAAAAATGAAATGGTATTGTTGAATGGATATGTGATAAAACAAATACAGGAGCATTTAAATTGTAAAATCTAAACGGTAGATACATGGATATTTCCTGTATAGTTTTTTCAACTTTTCTGTATGCTCAAAGTTTTCACAATAAAATGTTGGGGAAAAATTTAAGTGGAGGACTCAAAAGTGGAGAACTCCGGGTTTATCCCTGACACTTTGTTGAGAACTACCAAAGTATTACCAGTAATTATCTGTGGTGGTGAGGTTACAGGCAACAACGGGAGCTGCTGCCTTTTCCCTCACTCTGTGACTTCTCAAAGATCCTAGACAGAGAGGTTTTTGATCTGGGGAAGACACACTGGCAGTGGGCCAGGTGTTTCTTCTGGTGCTAGGCCTCAATTTCTGGTAGACAAGAGCATTCTTTCCCAGTTTATTACCATGTCTACCCCTTCCCCACAATTGGTCCTGTTCTATCCTTTTTCAGTTTCTTCTCGGACCAGACTAAAACCCCAACCAGAATGTTGTTGGCCCACATATACATATGGGACTGGATTCCATTTCTAAGAGACCAGAGCTTCTTGTGCTACCAGTTGTTTTTTCCCCAATCTCCCTGTTTTGCTTCTCATTGGAATTAGCAATTCTTTATAAGCAAATCTTTATAATGCGTACTTTTCTATCCTTTGAGTCATATTCCCTTTAAATTGTCTAATGCCTGGGATTATTAATCTTCCCCAAATCCTGTTGATCTCCTTTAAAATCTATTTCCAAGCCTACCTCTGTTTAGAAATCTTACAGAATTAAAATTCCTAGTTCATGTCACTGTTCTGTCCTATATCCTTTGAACAGCTACATCCTTACGCCAGACTCATTTACTTTTCATCCAGTGCCATTATAATTAATCTCATGGGACTTTCAGCCTCCTTTATAGGACTCAAATTTTACAAAACCATATAAAATATTACATTTAAGTGAGTCAAAAGTCTCAGAAATTTTCTCATTTACTTTTGTAAGAGAGGTCTGGGTAATATTTGCCAGGTCTCTGTGTGCACTCTCTTCTGAACCAGCATATCTTGCTTGCCTGGATGTCTGTAACAGTCTCTTAACTGGTCTCTTCATTTCCATTCTCAGTTCAACAAAGTCAGAGACCTTCCCTAACTCCAACAAAACCCAGCTTCTCATAAACCTATCAAAATGTGCAACTTGTTTATTTAAATATAACCTCTAATAGACTATAGATTCAACAAGAGAAGGGACCAGATCTGTCTTGCTCCCGTTCTAGTGACTCACACATAGCAGGTGCTTTGTAAATATTTGTTAATTACTGCTAGGAAAGGAGTGGTAATCCAAGGATCCTCGAAATGACCCAAATCTAGTCCTAACCTGCTGCTGAAGCCATCAAGGGAGAAATAAGCTTTTTAGGAACACTTAACACAGAAGACTAGCTTGTTATTTCTATGTGCTCCCAACACTCCTAACCTTTCCATTTGGTGCTAGTCAGGAACTGCAAACAGAAACAACTAAGTATATATATAGGACCAATCTTTTCTGCCTTTGCTTTCTACCACTTGAAGACTTGTTCCCTTCTGCTCTCCCTTGTAGGCTGTTTTCTTCCGCTTTTCTCCATTGTCAGAAATAAAAAGGAACTGAGTGATCATTTAAAACCAAGTCCCTCAATTCAAGGCAGAGAGGTAGAATGTGATTTAGCTAAGGACACATACATAGCTAAACAAAACAAGGACTCCTTGTTTCTGACTCCTACCTCGTCTAGAACTTCGGACTAAAGTCATACCCTCCTCTCCTGAAGAACTTTCCTTCTTATAACCAACAGCAATGTAATGTAGTGGGCAAGACTATGGGTTCTGTGGCGAAGTGACCAGGCTCCAAATACTGGCCTTACTTCTCTCCCTAGCCACAATGAGATACTACTACACACTCACTAGAATGATGTCCTACAGGCAAAATACTAAGCCTTGGGTTAGTAAAGTGGGGGATATTATCTTTTTTGGAAGATTCATATAATGTATGCAAGGTGCTTAGCACAGTCTGGAACTATTATTACCAGTAAGTGTTAGCTATTATCATCCTTCAAGCCTAGCTCTCATAGGCTCTTTTTCACAATATCTCCATCACTCAACAATTTCTCACTCTGGACTACTATACTCAGTCCACATCACAATTGTATTGTCAACGTTTCCAGCTCCTCACCTGTCTGTAAAATAACATCTTTAAAACAAACACTGCTTCAGCATCTATTTCACATAGCATAAACCTAAGCACATGATAGCAATTCAAAGCACCTCGAGGGAGGCTTGCAGCAGTGTGCTAGAGCAGGCTTGTATGGTTTGCAGGAGACAAGTGTTAAATATCAGGTAATTTTGTAAATGAATATGGTAAAGTTTTAAGCCACAGAAATTGGGCAAATGCTAAAAATCAGAGCTTCCCTTCCCACAGCTGGCCGGTTTACCTCTGTTGACTGGGAAACCCACTCTGTCAAAAGAGAGTGACTTGTCCATTTTCTATGGCACCCCCTTCCCTGCCTTGGAGAGTCTAACTCTGCTCTTCATAAATCCATGAACACATCTCTTCTCTTGGATCCAATTCAGTGCCAGTCGAGCTGAAACTCATTGGTCTTTCATGCTCAGGTATCACACTGCCCTCTTCCCTTCCCAAAAGCCTAACAAAGAAAGGAACCAGCCTTCAATCCCATTTCCAGGCTTTGAAGAGGAAGAATAGAGCACCAAAATGTCTGGGTGGCAGGATCACTCCTTCAACAAACCAAAGCCATGCTCACACTCCTGTTGCCTACCTTGCCATGCTGGAGCAGCTCAGATGCTCGTTCAAGTCTTGAAAGCCAATCAGGAAATTCTCAACAGGCTCCCAATGGGCAGAGCACCACCCATGGAATACTCTTTGCCCTTCAGATTGGAAAAGACGAACTATGACCATCACCACAGTTCCTTTCCTTCTCTGCCTCCTCAAGGGACATGGATAAGGTCAGCAAGTTTTTCTTTACCCCTGCTTCTCCCTTTGTAACTCAGAGATCCCCCAAACTTAAATTAGCAGCCCCAAAGACAGTCCTCACAGGTCACAAACTAAACCAAATATGTAAATCCTTACTATAAAAAGATACATTTTTTTACACACGACTACAGGCTACAAAAATTGTGTTTAAAATTAAAATTTTAAGCAATAGTTTGGTTTAGATCCATATAATACTAAGTAGTCTGGCTGCCACTGTATTTGGCAATACTATAAAACTTAAAATGTGAATGTCACACAAAAAGTGAAAAGCAAGAAAATATGGTACAGTAAAGGGTCACAGGGTGTCCCATCCTGGTATATTCTGTGAAGGTCAAAAAAGTTTGGAAGTCAAACTATACATCCCCAGAAGACTTATCCAAAGTTTGAACAAAGACAACCCGTGTCCAACTCTTCAAAGAGAACCTAGCTTGTGGAGCAAATTGGATATGGGGAAAGAAGCAAACTGAGGAAGAACATACGGCCTTCAAGCAAGATAGGACAGTATTGGAGTGGGAGTTTTTCTCTGCCCTAGGACTCTGAATGGGTTTACACAAAGCCTCCACCCGCCTACTTCAAAATAAACATTAGAGTATTGGAGCAAGACCAGAATCCCTTCCCTAGCAGGCTCAAGAAGAGTGTTGCCAGCAGCCTCCTACATCTTCTCCCAAAAGTCAGGGACAGGCAATGGTTGAAGGAGGGGTTCTGCCTCTGGAGTCATGCAGGCAGCCCATGATTAGAATAATCTCTGCTTACCCTTACTATTAATGAGACTTTGAGCAAGTTACTTTGCTTCTCTTCCCCTGGATTTCCCCACTTGTAAGGTGGGGAAAAGAATAAAAATGTCAACTTTACAGGGTTACTGTGAAGATAAAACGAGGCCAACCATGCAAAGTATCCCCTGCCTGACACTAACAGAGTAAGTGCCCAACGTGTTAACTGCTCCTCTTCTCAGTGCTCATAAATGGATCCTTTGTGGTACCATTATCTAACCTGTTGGTTCACGGGACAACCAAGAAAAAGGCCTCTGGTCTACCTGCTCCAGAGGACCTAACCGGTGGGAATGAAGAACCTCTCTACTATTCTCTCCTAAGGAAATTCTCAAGCTGCAGTGTGAGACTGCTGTCAAAATCAGAAAAAGCAGCAGAGCAGTAACCAGACCAAAATTTTGAGTTCCACTGATTTTTCTGTAGTTTAAGCTTCAAATTACCTACAAACTTCCAGAAAGAAACAGAATGGCTGGGTTCACAGAATCACAGAAGCTTTTAACTGGGCATGATGAGATTATCTCATTGTCTAAAACACTGAGGCCAGAGAAAGGAAAATGACTAATCCTGGGACATACAGTAAGTAACGAATCACAAGTCTGAGAATATGATTTCTATTCCATCCCTTTTAGCAACAGCTCACACCTTGTAATCCAGTCCAACCTGAAATCCACCCAGCCACTCCACATGAGCAGCTGAGGCTCATGTGGCCTCTTCCCATGACCACACCAGCTAGACTTATACTAGATGGAAAAGAATTCTGCACCCATCACGTTTCCCCTAGTTGTCCATCAGGGCAGGAACAGAGGAACTGCTAATCTCCACATGAACAGGACTAGAATTTAAGTTTATTCAAAGGAATAAACCTTAAAAAACAAGCATCAACTCTACAAACAAAGTAGAATTAAGCTCAGGAAAATTTGATTTTTACCAAAATTTTCAGAGAATACCTAATTCAGCCAATTCTGCCCCTAGTCTGCCCTGCTGGAATCTACATTCCGTTAATCTACCTTCTTTTAATGAGACCCCTGCCTGTTACCTGCAGAGTGCAGAAGACAACAGTACTGGACCATCTCCCTGAGCATCTCCAGGGCAAGGACATCAACAAGAGCTTGTGCATTTCCACTGTGAAATGTGATCTATGGCATAAAGAAGCCAAGTGAAAAGCAGCAGACCAGAGCCTTGGGAAAGAAACCTACCTACTGTTCCTAGTTCAAGTCCCTCTTACTGGAATAAATCCACTTGGGAAACATGGGAGGTCTTAAAATGGGTTGTTATTCAGAATTTGTAGATTAGGGAAGTTGAGAAAAGTGAGGGTTTGAACAATAAGTAAATTGCGTTACACACACACAATGAGTTGCCCACTTGCCATTGTAGATGGGGTACAGGGTGGGGGTCGGCGGGGGATGGGGGAGATTCTAGTTCTGCTGGATTTTGGTGGATTAATAATTTCACAATGTAAGAACCAGTTAGCCGGGGGATAAGGTAACTGTAGCCCATGAAAATGGTAACCGAGGCAAATTAACTGATACAGAAGACTGCCAACATAACAGGAATGGGAAAGGTTAGGAGGAATGCAACAAAATTCAAATATTCAAAAGAAACAGCTGAAAGAGAAATGACTGGGGTAACTTTTCTCATATTCTAAATCTACTGTCCAGAAGGATGGCCTCCTACCCACAAATGGATACTGAGCATTTGAAATATGCTTAGTTCAAATCACAATGTGCTGTAAAGTATAAACTGAAAACAGTACCAAAACAGCTCAATAATTTTATATACTGAAATAGTAACATTTCAGATATACTGGGCTAAAATTTATTATTAATTTCACCTGTTTCTTTTTACCTTTTTCGTGGCTACTAGAAAAATTTAAATAACATAAGTGACTCTTATTTCTATTGGTCAGTATTGCCAAACACGGTGATCTCCAAAGATCAGATATGGAAGACGAAATTCTATCGCTTTGTCAATCTAGAATTGCAGTGTTCAATACAGTAGCCACTGGCTGGCTTTTCAAATTTAATAGTAGCTACAGTGGCGGGGTGCCTGGGTGGCTCAGTCGGTTAAGCATCTGACTCCTGACTTTGGCTCAGGTCATGATCTCAGGGTCGTGAGACTGAGCCCCGCTTCAGGCTCCATGCTCAGTGTGCAGTCTGCTTGAGATTCTCTCTCTGGCCCTCTGCCCCCCCCCCACCCTGGCTCACATGCTCTCTCTCAAAATAAATAAAATCTTTAAAAAAATAGTAACTACAGTGGCTAATTAGCATATGAATGCTGACGAGAACATTTCCATTGGACGAGTCTATTGGAATACCACTGGTCTAGAAGAACAAGAACAAAGAGGTGGACATTTCATATAGAAAGGCTAAAACTCTTTCGAATCAAGGCAAAACTAGAAAAGAATCAATTTCAGATAGTGGGCTGGGTAAGTGGTGAAATCGATGGGGAAATTCACTTAATTCTGGAGCATTTATGAATGTCTTATTAGGCCATTTGGTTCTACGTGGTACGTGGCAGCTAGTCAAAGGGTTATCAAAAAGATAAAAGGTTCTATCCCTCTGCTAAGTCAGAACACCCCTAGTACAACCCTCACCTGCCTGCCTTACTCACCATTCAGCTCAGTCATGCCACTCAGACTACACTGTTTTGGGACAACTTTAAGAGCTTCCAGGACAAACACCATTTTAGGTAGTGCCACTGTGTTCCCTCACACTATTAAACATTTCATTTTTCTAAATTAATATATTGTGTCCCCAAGAACCTCAGTTAGAGATCATGCCTTTCCTCAGCTTACACACAAGGCTTCCATTATACCTGCTTCCATTATACTTCCATTATACTTATTTAGCAACTGGCCAGGAAACCCTTATCCATCCAGTTCCTGTAGGACATGAGTGTACCCTGTACATGCACAAGTACAACCGAGCACTTACTTGTATAATTTAAAACCTTAGGTCTTTAAGAACAAGCACCTTATTTTGCTTTCTTTTCTACCACAGCGTGGAAGTGCTGGGTGTGTAACACTGCTCAAAGAATTCAGTTAACATGGGTTACTGCTATGGCTAAGCTGATTATCCATGTGAAACTGTCTTAAAAGCTTGGAGGCAACAGACATTTCCAATTCCAACCTGTCAATTTAGCGGTCACAGAAGCAAAGATAATTGGCAGTATCTACTTCAGAAAGTAAGAGCTGCATTAGTCTTTCCACTTTAGCCAGATTTATAGCTGAGGGACCCTGCTGGTCCCATAGGCTCACACCACAGAAGGGAGTTATGTATAAAGGACATAACCATCTCTGTACAGCAACACAGTATGTGGGGGGAGTGTAGTGGAGGATGGCATTAACTCATTCCCAAGTGGAACAAAAGAAAGATGAAATCAGCAATAGCACCAGTTAGTATGATTTAAGACCCCTTAGGTAGCTAATACATCTTTACTCTTAAGCCTTCCCCGCTCTGCAAGGACTAACAGGTGACTTACAGTACCAAAATGTGGTTGTTACATCTGGCATGTAACACAAATGCTTAAGTGACAAATCTTATTCACTGATCAAGAACCGTGAGTGAGCTCACATTCTCCCCCCACCCCCCCAAGTTAGGCGGCTAGGCTACAGAGACAGCAGTGAGAAACTCAGAGCCCTGGTTACCAGCAGACTTACTTTATAAACAGGTAAAAGGGAAAAACTGGCAGCATCAGAATGGAGAGGGAATGAAACACTAAGAGGCAGCCTGTTTGAATACAGCACAACTCAACCCTGGGAGTGTGTTATGCTTCTTCAACATCTGACGGTCCATATTGAACTATGTTCTCTTGCTGGTCATGGCTCTATTTTTCCCCAAGAGTCACCTCCTCCTCCTCTCAACATGAAATAGCAAGCTTCTGGCTGACTAGGAAAAATGACTTGAAATATTAAGCTACTAAAATCAGAATCCAGATGTCTGGTACAGCTGGGATGCCAATTCCAATGTCTGCTGTGTCATTTAGCCCACAACTGGTGTTTCCTTAGTCTCTAGGACTTAACTATCAGTCAACATTTTCACTAGGGGAAAGTCGCTGGGCCTCTCAGAATTAAAAGAATGAGATTTTCCCCAGCACTATTTGCTGCCCCCAAATTTTTTAGAGTGCTGCCTTCTGCCCCTGGGGCTACAACACTTTCATCAAGTGGCTTTTTTGCCCCCTCTGGATTCTTCAGTAGTAGAGCAATATGTAGAAAAGCAGTGCCACCTTAGTTGCTCGCTGTTAGTTATGTTGATCCAGAAAAGGAGCCATATTCTAAGATGTTTGTGAGATCCTCTGGCACAAAGTAGCACAAGGCAACAAGAATAAATCCAGGAACAGCACAATAAAGAATTAACATTTACATGAACAGGCACCACTAAGAGATGAACTTGTTCCTACTGTCGAACAGAAGGGTTTTTCCAGAAAGTCACTACAGCATCAGAGAACTGTGCCACTGCCAGAATACACTCTTTCCAGAAATTTTAGAGTAAGTCAATGCGATCTATCAGATTTTATACTGAAAAGGCAAAACTGAAATCAACCATTTTTTTTTAATTAAAAAGATAGTCCTAAGTTTGGACTCTACCATATCCTATAAAAACTCTACTTTTGGGGGGTAAGGAGAATGGTGGCAATGCACATAAGTGATAAACCATTTCTTTTTGTAAAACATCTGAAAGCAGACAACAATGAATTAAACTGAGAGTTTTCTCCTGAGCAAGAAAATGAAACATTATCAGCATACAGTCTATCTGTAGACAGCTGATTTCACTCTGTGATTTTTCAAACGCTTATTAGTCAAACCTTCGTAATTTTAGAACAGTTCAGCAACCACCTGGAATTAAGTATGTTTAAATCTAAGCCCCTCTAAAACAACCTGGGTACTGAAGCTCAAATACAGGCTAAAAACTCATTCATGATAAAGGTAAAAGTTATATACATTTTTCAAGAGCTTTGGTTAAAAGGAACAGCCCGCTAATTTCTCTGCAACTCCAATCCAGATTATTTTTAAAGGACTCCGGAGTTCATGGAAACTTTTCATTTACTAATTTTTTTTAAAGCAGTTGAACATATGTGGAAAGGACAAAACCAGAGCATCAATGTCAGAAAGCAGCAATATTTTTGATTCCTCTCCCCTCTTCCCCACCTCAAAATACCTCACATACTAATGCAAGAATAAGTAGACAAAAAAGCTCTAATTAGAAGTATGTGCAATTGACAATGTATTCTAAAGATTTCTTTTCCCATTCCTTAAAGTAATCAGTTTTTAAAAAGATAATCCCTTCAAGACACCTTCTGTAAAAAGGAACACATGGTTTCTGGTTCTTTCTCAGTCCACATTACGAAGTGGCTGTCAAGCAAAGCACATGAAATAGAAGTCTGAGAAGGTGGATACCACAGATTTGACCTAGAATTAAGTTTCCTCCCTGCCGTTCCAGGTATCTTCTTTCCACACTTCAGCATTAGCAGACAAGGATAAGCAATAATGGTTACCTCCAAGATCACCAAATCCACCTTTCCAAAGGCACAAAATATTTGTAGGAGTTAAAAAACAAAAACAAAAAACCTGATGGTATAGCTCAGTAGAGTACTCTTGTGTAAAGCATTAAAAGCATCAGCCTCTTTTATTTTGTGACAAGTTTATTGAACAGTATTCAAGACTTCATCTTTATAAACAAAAACCTCTGCTGAATGATGCCAAGGCAGTATTTGCTGGCAATGTCATGGCCATATTGGCAATGAATTATTTTATTGTGTTTGGTTTCTAACGCTTGGACTACTATAGAACTGCCAGTAAAACTAAATGTGGTAATTTTCCAAGAGTGGGAAATAAGTTTTAAAAGTGATCACTGCTAGAAATTCTTTACAGATTTAACTAGCAGCCAACTTTACGGTTTCTTTACTCATTTTTAAGTGGTCTTGAAATTGATGAGTGGATTTATTTTTAAACATTTGACCCACACCTGTACACAATGACAGAATCCAATAAAAAGGACTCTGAGTTTGATTAAGGCTTTCGTGGATCCTTATTTTATCCAAGGTATGTCTGCTATGTCCATACACAGCCCTAGACTTTCATCCAGTGGGTTAAGACTGACCTAATTACACTGAACATTACTCTCAGAAATTCTAAATAAAAATTTCCTAATGAAATTTTCATGGTTGATGCTTTGACAACTTGGAGCACAAAGCTAGGAACTACATTTCACTTAACAGTGTTGCATTTTTTTTTAAAGCCACTAATAAATGTACATCCAAACTACAGTATTAAACACAGAATACACCTCCAAATTTTGCTTGTGAACTAAATGTTTCACTGAAATTCAGAAAGTTTACAAATTTGCTTATTTATAAAATACATTTTGTAGGTATCTCTAATCCTTTAAACTAAAAAAAACCCAAAACACCCCGGCAGGAGGGTGGGAGGAATTAAACCTAATGGAAAAGATTCTCTTCCATTCATGTCAGTCACCAAAGACAACATTTACACATAAAATTGAAAATATCATGATAGTGTTTACAAATGCACACAACTTTGAGCAAAGCTTTACAAATCCTTCATACCATACAAAGCAAATGAGAAAATAAATTCATTTTCACCCCAAACCTAGTTCTTCTGAGAAAATTTGCAGGAAGAGAGGTATGAGTGATTGCACAGAACATATTTTCAAGAATTTTTTAAAAACTCAAACTCCAATGCCCAGAACAAGATGAACAGTATGCTTAGCAATTAGCACTATATTAATAAGTCTCAGATACACAAAAATCAAGTTCCAGAGGGCAAAGCATTTAATTACATTTCACAACAAGAGAAGCACTGTTGTGACTCAACCAAATATGAAACATAGTTCTCTCCAAATTCTACACAAACCACTATTTTCTTAATTTATTTAATTTGATGAACAATGAAATCAAGTTTTCCTTTTCAGCATTTATCTAAGATGTAGAAATAACAAAGTAGTAGCAATAAAGTATATGAAGTATTTAATAAGATTGTACGAACATATAACCAAAATAAACTGTGAAAAAAGATAAAGGGCTTTTATCTTCAAACAACCCATTTTTCTAAAATGAAAATAGTCAGCTCTCCAATGGGGAAAATAATCTGCAGTTGAAATAAGACTCCCAAGCAGCGCTGAAGTTTTCTGCACTCGGTCTTTGGAATGAGAAATGATTACTTAACAGAAAACTTAAATTGAACAGCATATATAAACATCATATTGCTTTTTTAGTTGAGGAGGCAATATCTAGTGATCTGTCAAAGCAAATTTGTATTCATGAATTGTCAAAACACCCACAACACAGCCATGTCTTCTTTGAAAGTCTAAACAATCCTTTCCCTAAACAAAAAATCCTGTACTGTCAATCCTCTAACATTGTAGTGATGAAAAAGCTTTCCAAATCTTATCACACAAATGAAACTGCTGCCACTCTTAACTCTAAATTACACGAGACGCTGTATTTCAGTGTTCCACTGACTTGCAACACCAAAAAGGCACTATTTTTTTTAATAGGAAATACTTCTTTTAAAAGGCTGACCCCTTTGTAAGTGCATTGATTTGCAGGAAATGTTGGGGATGTTTCAAACCAAGACAGAGACCCATGTAAAAGACAAAATTTGTTTTTCATGATCTCTCTCCAATCTCCCATTCCATATGTTTATAATATAATGTGACACATCTTTAGAGCATTGTAACTAAGGAAAGTAATCATAAGTAGAGCCTTTTGTAGCAGTGAGCAGATGTTGTAAGGCAAATGTTTTCATTACAAGGACACTTACCAACCAGAACCCATGTGGTCCTCCTGCCTTAAGTGTCCTGAATGCCAAAGAAGAGTATGAAAGGGCAAAGAGTCTCAAATCTCTCCCCTCTGGCAGCTGCACTTGTACTCTGTATGAAGAATTTTTATGAACAGGCTCCTGATCAAACAACTAGACCAAAAAGCCTCCAAGTAACAGGATTAAATGCACATCTATGGAACAGCTTATGACTCTTTTTTTCTATAACACTACTGCTAACAAAGCTAACAATTTCAACTTCAGTTTAAAAAAAAAACCCTAGATATAATGCTCTTTCTTAAAAATGGACTCTCTTTGTTTAGTTACAGGCCAAAATTTCACACAAATTTGGGACAGAAGGAAATTGCCAGAACATTAGTCCATCACGGACAGGACTTCAAATCTGGCATCTTAAACAATGATTATTAGAAGTGGTTTCTGGTTTTTGATGCCATCCAAACAACATGAACAATTTTTAAACTGACTAAACTAAAACATGGCGGTCAAACCAAAAAGGCTCTGGTAGGTAGAGGACTCCATATTTTATTTTTGTGGCAAAAGTTCTTATTTCACACAGCTTTAACTGTGACATTAGAAATCAAAATTCAAGGTTATAGCACAAACCAAGTGTGGAGTTTTATATTAAAACAACAACAACAAAACAGTTCTGCTCATTTACAAATGAGTCAATTAGGCAAACAAAAAAAGCAGCAACTTCAGAAGCAGGACTGTCTATACAGCAAGAACCCTCAAGAAGCAATAAAGGTACATACAGTGAATCTGTATACAGAGATTTTATTCAATTTTAAAAGAAAATGAGGACTTTAGACAAAGCTTTGACCCTATAACAAAGCAAATCTGTCCAGCTTTAAACCAAATTCCAAGAGTAGCCAACTTCTATTTTTCAGCAGCTGGCAAGAGCACCCTTAATGAGCTCTATTGACATTTCTATTTTCTTCATCCCATATGGTATAAAACAAAACCAATCTAAACTCCTTGATAAGCTTTATGTGGTCATTTGTGTTTTACAAATGGTTTCTCTAATGATACGCCAAAATCATTTTTGTGTTCTCTCCAGACAGCTTTACTGTAACATACAGCAATATTCATCCTGGTAGTGAGTCTTCTGTAAACAGTCAACCAATGCTCTATGTTATAGAAACCAATCTATATGCAATTGAAACAATCCACAGGTTCTAACCTGGAAATACTAGGAAAACAATCTGGATGCATTAATCACAGCACTATGAAGATCTACCCTATAAAGAATTGATGTGAACAGCTACCCTAAGACAAGTTTTACTTTCCTTGAGCCTATAGGTCTGTCATTTAAGTCAATGACAGCAGCTGTGGCTTCATCCCGAGATTCGAAGGCCACCATGGCTTCACCTGTGGGCATACCTTTTTCATTGTACTTTAAACACACTGAGCCTGGGATCACTTGATAGCCATAAAAGAAATCTAAAATCTCATCAATAGACACAGTGAAGGGCATATTCTGCACTTTAATTACTGTTGGTCCTGGTTTTCCAGAACTAGATCCAAAGCCAGGCGGACCACCAATGTGAATTGGGCCAGGGCCAGGACCAGGGCCAGGCCCAAAGGCTGGTGGCCCACTCAAATGCCCAGGGGCACTTCCAAGACCAGGAGGGCCACTTCCAAAGCCAGGGGGGCCACCTAAACTACCAGGGCCATTTCCAAAATTCTGAGGGCCTCCTCCAAATCCTGGCCCACTTAAATTATTTGGTCCACCTCCAAAACCTGGAACATCCAGTCCTAGACCAGGCAAACCACTATTTCCAACTGAAGGCATACCAGGCCTAGCATCACCAAAGGCCCCTCCTAATCCTGGAGGAGGGAGTGGTGGCCCAAAGGCATTCGAACCACCAAAATTACCAGGAAAGTTAAATGGAGGCCCATTGTTCGCCTCCTTAGATCCTACAGTCAGGAAGGCATGCTCTTCACCTCCTGCACCAGGCATTCCTGCACCGGGCATTCCCGCACCAGGCATTCCCGCACCGGGCATTCCTGCACCGGGCATTCCTGTACCGGGCATTCCTGCACTGGGCATTCCCGCACTGGGCATACCCACACTGGGCATTCCTGGAACTGCAGGATTACCTGGCACAGGCACCTTTAACCCTTTTTTTCCTTGGGCAGGGGGATTTTTTTCAATCTCTCTCATATCTTCTAGAGTAACTACATGAACAAAAGCTTCTCTCCCATTAAGTTTTTTACGGTGTAAGCGTTCAGACTTACGTGCATCATCTTCATTTTTAAACTGAACCAATGCCTGTCCTAGACCTTGCCCATTGTTATCAACAAGAACATGTACAGCATTTTCATCCACTGGGATTCCTTCTAGGAACTGAAGAACATCCATCTTGGTAATGCTGAATGGAATATTTGTTATGTGAGCACAGACTTTGGCAGAGCTGACATCCCCCTCCGGATTTAACATCATTTCCCTCTGGTCATAGCTGAAGTTCTGCAGTCTTTTACGAATCATATCTATCTTTTCTAGCATACCTTTCTTAGTAATTGGATGAACTTGAATAAAGCGATTGCCCATGTATTGTTTATGACGACACAGAGCAGCCTTATAGTCAGCCTCATTCCTGAATTCTACGAAGCCTTCACCAGTTGCTTTCCCATTGGGTCCATAAGCAATATAAATACTATCTTCCACAATATCCAACTTTTTAAAAAAATCAATGACATGTTTGTTTTCCGCTTCAAATGGTAGCCCTTTCAAGTAAACACAAAAACCAGCCTCATGTGGTGATCTTGACCTTGACCTTTTCTGCCCACTCGGCGATTTTGACCTGGGAAGTGTCTGAGGAGGGGGATGGGTTTGTCCAGAAGGTCCTATACTTTGCTTAAAAGTGATATGGCCTCCAGCAGCTACCCACTGTCTCTCTGTGGCAGGACTAACTTCCACATAGCGTTGAATCATCAGCATTCTGTTTCGTTTCAAAGCTTCAAATGTATCTTGAGGGGAGAGAAACTTAACCAATCCATTCCCATTATTTCGACCTACATGATCTTTCAACAAATGTACTGCATCAACACGGAGCCCATGGAAAAAATCTCTGACATCGTTTTCCATTGCAGAAAAGGGCATTCCATGCACACTGACATACAGATCATCAGGGTTGATGGGAAGTGGTTTCACACTGCTTTGAGAGTTCATCTGGATGGGGTTAACAGGATTCAATGGACCCAGAAACACAGGGTTCAGGTTATTGTTCAGATTCATAGGTGCTCCAGAGCCATTCATTCCAGCAGGTAGAGGTGCCACAGGTGGCGGGTTCAAGGGTGGCATGCCAGACATGGGTGGCAGTGGGGTCATGGGCGGCACAGAAGGGACTGGGGGAATTGGGGGCACAGGAGGCACGGGAGGCAATGTAGGTACCGGAGGAGGAACTGGTATTGGGGGAATGGACGGCATTGGTGGCAAAGATGGCATCGCTGGGATTGGAGGAATTGGTGGTGGTGGGACTGTGTTCATTGGAGATGCCGTGCTCGGAATGGTTGAGCTAAACGTTGGGCTCCCAAAAGAAGCCCCCATATTTGGAGGAGCCGTTCCTATGCTGGCTGTGGAAAATGTCTGTATGTTTTTGTTGCTTTCATGAACAGATGTGGCGGCAGTAACTACACTGGGTGAAGGATTATTAAAGTTAGGTACTGTTGTAGGCAGGTTTACCCTGCCACTCATTCCTGAGCTAGGTGGCGGTCCTGATCTACTAGCATTTGCTGGTGGTATATCTAAGTTGGCAGTTTCAAAACGCCTACGACTCAGTTCAATCATATTCTGCATTTCCGTTTTACTACTCAACAAAAGTGTTACTTTTGACCCTTTAATTGTACCACCTGTGCGCATCATACCAAGCCTTGCATCTTCATCAGTGGCAAAAACGATGAAAGCCTCACCCAGTTCACCCCCTACAATATGCACGCCCCCATCGGGGATGGTCAATCCAGAGAAGAAGTGGCGAATGTCCATGGTCCCCGCCACAATTGGGAGACCTTGCAAACGGATGACCACAGCCATGCTGCGCTGAAACCACACACACCTGCAGATGAGAAAAGGCAACGGCCAGGTCAGACTCCTGTTTATCACACCAAGTTTTTAACTACAAGAATGACCAGCTACCTATTAGGCCCTCAAATATACCCTCAAACTATCACAAGCAATGTAGGGTTTTTTTAAAAATTTGAATATTCTAAAAACTGAACATCATGTGCCATTTACAATGTAAAACCTAAACAATTTCAACTTCCAAAAGGAATTAATGCTGTAAACAATTAGAAGTTCAGACCCATGACTCAAAAGTTTCAGGGAAAAAACCACCGTAAGAAGTAGAATCACCAATTACATCATTCAGATCACTAATTATTCAGTAAGATTTAAAAGAAATGTGTAAGTCAAATCAGGACACAAAGTTGAACAATCTGCAGGGAAAAACATGGAAAGGATGTATCAAAGTTAGTATTTAATAGTGGCTTAGCATTTTCCTTATAAACATGACAACTTTGTAGAATTACCAGTGTCATTTTATATGACTCAATCTCAAAATGCAAAACAAACAGAAAACTGTAATACTAACGAATTACAAATAATACTTAACACTAAAGTAGAGTCAAGTCTCAAAAGAGAACAGATTCCATATTTCAACCTAAAACTCCTCAATCTGCATTACAGCTCTATTTATTAAAGAAAACTATATATGGAATTATTTATTATAAACAAGGTTGATACATACAAAGAATCCAAAAGAAACACTGAATAACAGCCCAAATCTTAGTTATTTATATTCATCACTCCAAAAAGTAGAACCTGACTGCAGTGCCATTCACCATATATGTTTTAATTCAAACTCAGATCCCAATGACTCATTTCCAAACTCACCATTTAAAAAAAAAACAAAACAAAAAACCACACACACTCAAAGTCTCGTTTTTCCCAAAGAAGGCTGATAACAAAAAAAGGGTATTTTTTGGTTTTGCTTTTGTTTAAAAAGAACTAGGGTATGAACTTTATTCAGTGACTGTTATAGTCCCTACTCAATATAACTCCTGTGCGATTTCTGGGAGCTCACTACTCTCCTTAAATAATGTCCCGTTCTGAACTTTTTCTTTTTGAGAAGTTTCTCCCAGATTTAAGCAAAATTTCAGTATTTCAGTTCTTATGGCTTCCAAAAGAAAATGCAAGGGAAGCCCTTTGTAAAGTGATATAAAACAAACTTTTAGGACTGGAAAAAATATTAATTTGAAATTTATGTGATCAACAACATAGGATGTTTTCCAAGCCATCTTAAATATCAACTTCTAAATATAAACCTTTAAACTAGTTCTATAACCTCAGAAAAATGATAAACGATTTGAGCTTTGGTTTTATCACTTCTCAGTCAGGAACATTAAAAGAGCAAAGTTTCCTGCTGCAAGCTCTAAGAATCCTGTAACCCCATGAAAGCAGTTTTTCAATGTCAAATATTGTGTGAATTATTAATTTGATACAACAAAATCTGTAATTATACCTCAACTATTATGACTGCTGTACACAAAACAGAGATATATTGTTTAGCTTTGACAGTCTTCTCACACACATACACAAAAATAAAAGCCACCTTCAAATTTAATCCAGAAAGATGGATGGGCAAACGGAAAATGCTCTTTGTGAGACCATTATAAAACACTAGAAACTTGGGGTATGAGGGAAGCTTTTCATTTTTGGTTTGCAAGAGTCAACAAGAAAAATCAATACTAAAAAAATAAATCACACCAACACACTCTTTTCTTCTTATTTACTACTATTTACAGTCTGTATGTAAGCTCATCAAGATTTCAAGATATTAAGTCAAATTCTCATTCCCTACTGTCTGTAGCATACTGGCTACATGCAAAATTAAGATAGCATTCCTGTTCAACTTCAAAAAATGCTTCATCACTTAATCACATCATGAGTAAGTAATCTAGGCACCCAAAATGACTTGAGAGATAGAGAGATGTTAGTTTGCACTGGGACAGTAAAATAGGAATCTGATATAGTCCCAAGAACACAAAAATTAAACACAGGGCTAAACTGACATATGCAGTAATTCTTCAAAAACCACCTGCTACTAAGAGAAGGGCTTTAGTGAAAGTCTGCACAAGGTACATATGAAAACATGATACTGAAAAATCTGGCCAGATTACCAGCTAGAAAAAGGCTGAGGATGAAACCAAAGAACACAAAAGTTATTCATAAAGCCATCTAAAGAGAAAAACAGTTTTTAGGTTCTGAAAAAATATGAAATAAGATCTGCTATTCTTCTACTAAGTGCCTGTTTGACAGGCAAGTCATTTCAACTATCTTGAGCCTACCATTGTTATTTAACAAGAAGGTTAGAGTCCAATCACTAAAGTTCCATCTGAATTCAAAATAGGTACTCTAAAACGGATGATCCATTATCTACACCTTTACCTCTAAGGAATATTAAAAAACCATACCAATAACAAGCACCTATATTTGTAATTAATCTGGAATGCTACACTGGAAAAAAAAACAAAAAAACAAACAAAAAAAACAGCTTACTGCCTAATAATCAGGAATTCAGCAGAAGAAATACATCCATATAAAACCGAACCCCGAAGAAAGCAACAACTGTTCAAGGCACCCAGTCTATCCCACCCCCATCCCTCAGATAAAACTGTTAAAAAAAAAAAAAAGAAAGGAAATCCCCCACAATTCAGTTACTACACATATTTTCATGTTACTAAATAAGCTGTCTCATTTTATTTTGTATAAAAACAAACCGTCTATTCAAAATCTCTTACCTGATAAAACAAGAGATGTATTTTCTTAACAAGAAGTAGAGGCCAAGTCAATCCTGTGGGCAACCAATTAAAACCAACTTTTAGACTGCAATAGAGAATAAACGGAGGCAAAAATCAATGCAGGAAACACAAAACAACACGCACAGGCCACACTGAACTGTACATTATGAAGGCGAGTCTGAAACCACCAGAGTACTTCATTAGAATGCATAGTAAAAAAAAAAAAGAAAGAAAGAAAGAAAGAAAGAAAGAAAGAAAGAAAGAAATGTACCAAAATCCCACACATGCTTGTTACTTGGTATTGCTTTCAAATTTGAGTATCTTTCAAAGCATTATATATTTACATACATCAAGAATGTGCCATAAATTAGTCCAAGAATGAATCAATTAAAAACTATAAGTCATAAAGCTCAGCTTCACAGATGGTAATTACTTTTATCACTTGATGATTAAACCAGTACAGAAAATTCCATTAATGTAAGTCCAACTACAACCTATTTCCTCAGGTCCCACCAAACACTTGATGAAAAAGCACAAGTTCACACACAAACAGTTCCAAGACAAATGACGAAGTCATCAATTCAAGGGTACTTATGGAAATTCTTGCAATTGCTCTTTCAAAATATTTTCCTTTGCACCAAAATAGCATTGAGCATCAAGAAACATAAATGAAGTGAAAGTTCAGGCTATAACAATTAATTTTTCTTCTAACACCAAAACTGTTCCAAGAGACTTGTTAAAAAAAAAATCTCTAAAAATGTCTGGCATATTAAGAAGACTTCCCAAAGTAAAAACAAGTCACTCATCTCTTACTGGAATTTCTCCCAAACTGGTGAAGTTTGAACAATTCACAAGCAATACATAAGACCAAATTATTAGACAACTACATTCAAAAGATCATTTTTTGATTCAGAGAAACAGAGAAGAAAATTGTCACTGTTAAGTATAAAGATTACCAACAGAACACTACTTAGAACAACACTCATTTTTAACTATCTTTCAAGTTCGGGATACCACCTGCGAGTTTAATATTAAACACCAAAAAAGTAAAACATATTAAAAAATTTTAGTGTTACTCCAAATTTTTTCTAAAGGACAAGCTAAACATCTTCTAGACAATACTCAAATTAATGAAGAGTGAGATTGCTTTGCCACAAAAGCTACGCACATATGTCATGAACAATGCTTTCAAAAGCCCAGAGCACTGTATTAATTTTTCATATGTTGTATAAATCAGTTCTAATTAAGTCTAAAGAGTTTTAAAACTCTTTATTTAAAAACCACACCTAGAAGTTTATCTAACAGGTCACAAAGGGAAACATGAAACACAAAAAAGCTTGCTTTTAGGTAAAAGCTATGCTCCATGAAGAAGAGCATCAATTTTGTAATATTAATTTCTAAATGTACAAGTCTGACTCTATAACCAACAGAACCACAGTAATTTTCTAGTTAAGCATTTATGATTAACAGATGATTCCCCCACTGGAAACTCCAATTCAAAAGGTCTGGTATGTGGTCAGGCCAGGACATGTGCCCTGAAGGTAAGGAGAACAGGTTCCTCAGCCTTTTCCCTTTCAGATAGATCCAAGAAGCCTCCAAATGTTCATCTGGATAGAACAAGTTTAGAGTCAGCCAGTTAACGCCCAAAGGCAACACACTAGAGCTGCTATCAAAAATTTCTAACGGGTTGCCAGAAATTACTCTAACAAGAAGGGAAAGTCTCATTCCACAAGAAAAAGCTGAAGTTCCAGCTGAATTCGACAAATGCCTCAAATTTTACGTTATTCAATTTAAAGTACAAAATCAATTTAGAAGTAAATTCATGAATCTTTTCTATTTAAGCAAAGGGGAAGGCCCACATCAACCCATACCAAAGAAAAGTACCCAGAAAGTTCAGGCTAGAAGGTAGAACTTCACAACTCTTGGTGTTACACTTCTTCCTTCAAACAAAGTAAATAGAAACTGAGAACTGAAGTAGTACTTTTGTTTTCAACACCTCACTTTGCAAAGAGCACAATAATTTAATAGAGGCACCACTGTTCTCCAGGAACTACTCATTCCTGTGTCCTGAATGTGAGCTGGTAACAGAATGCAGGATCCCAAAATGAAAAATCCACTTCAACCACCTTAAGACTTGAATTTTAGAAGGGTAAAACAAACAATTCTATGCATCAAAACAACTAAAATACATGTTTTACCTATTTGTAAAGCATAAAGGTACAAAGGAGAAAATGGGCCTGATTTGCCATTAAATTCACTGATATATATCAGAAGATCTAAAACAAGAAGATTGCTCTAGTATACTTTTCAAACTTTGTTAGGAATTAGTCCTAACATAGTGGCTTTGCTTCAGCTTTAGAAATACCAGATACATGAACAAGTTACAAATATCTGCTATGAACATTTAGCACATTATTACGTCACAGCATGTTTTCTTATTTACTAGTCATTTCAAACCCTTGGAATTTCAGAGTAAAACTTCTGACAACAATCCTTTTATAAGGAAGCCAGAGCACAAACCAGTTGAACTTAACCATCCCCACTCTTCATCTGGTGAAAAACATCAAAAAGAGAATTTTAACTTTGTTCAGTTGTCAGTCTTTAATTAACAATAACCAGAGCTAAGTTCTTTAGATTCAAAAAATACAAAAACCAGCACCCCTCAAATGTTCACCTCAAAGATGAGCAACAGAGAACCAATCATAATGGGCATAATGCTATAAGCCGCATAATCACATTATGGAAGGCATTATGGAAAAAATCACAGCTTCATCCACTTGAGTTTGTTCCCAACCCCAAATGAATCACATTTCAGATTCTGGGATTATTCTTAATGAAACAATTCTTCTGACACTGAGGGACATGAATCCTTTAGACAGCTCGTTACTCAACTTTCCCATTAACCTCCAGAAAGTTCTCAAAAGTGGCAAACCAAGATATTTCTAAATAAGATATATATTCCTCCTGACAAAAACACTGTAATATTATGTTTCAATCCCCCCAAACGCCAACAAATACGTTATCTTGATTTAAACTTAAAAGCAACAATATCACTTCTAACCTAGCCAACCACATTCACCCTCACTTAAGACTTAAAAGGTGGCTTGAAATTTAATGAAATAAACTCGTTGCAAACCAAAAGGTGTATGAGTGGTGGTAGTAAAATCCGATAAACTACAAATTAGATGAAGTTATTTTTCTGCTTAGTTGACCTACACATTTAACAACATTCATTTATACCACGAACATTTATTAAACACTTATGGCCGGGACAGGAGATACAGAAATGGACGACAATCCCTAGATTTTAGGGAGAGATACCTAAGAGCATCTTTTGTGCAATTACTGACACTTAGAAGTTCTTTCTACAACATCTACAGAAGAAAATATTCACCTAAACTGGAAGATGGAGTGGCTCTCTACAAAAATGGAATGAAAACGTTATGAACATTGTCACTGGATTCCAGCACCTGAACACAGTGGTCCACAAAATCAAGTTTCACATCTAAAAATTGTACCAACAACCCCCAAACTCTCAATATGCAATCATCAAAACATTTGGCAGTCACAAGAAAGTGAAAAAAGCCAGAAGTATGCTGATAATAACACATAACAATAGGTTCCAAGTAACTACCACAATGGTTTCTAAAGCTTCACATTTTTCACCTAACAGATATGAACATAAGAAAAATACAAATTATGCATTACAATCCATAAACAAAATAAACATTTAGTTGAGCATATAAAGATCATATAAAACGCATTCCCTGTTTTGTTAAAAATTTTTACAGCAATAATACTGAACACATCCTCAACCTTTATATAAGCAAGCCAAACATTTCATTTTCTTAAAAAATTACCACAAAATTATTTTAACCACCTGTAACAGTTCTTCCCAACTTTTTAATATTCTTGGAAAATGCCTGAACACAATTACTTCCCACTAAATCCAGAAATGGTCTATTTGGTCAAAACCACCAGATTTCAAAAACGAGTACAACCAGTCTTGTATTACATTTCTATAAAACAAAATCAGCCTTTATGTCCGAACTTGTAGGACATTTCTGAACTGCAAATACTCTGAAATACATTAACAATATAAACTAGGTAACAAAGTCCAATGCAATTCATTTTACTAATACTGCATTTTACAAAAACTACACGATTTTAAACCATTCAAGCAAGAAGCTCTAAGAATACTCCAGTCACAAGTCCCTCCTTCAACAATCCCTCAGTTGCAGTTACATTTTTTCTCAGGTTATATTGACTGGAATTACACTATTCCTGAATATATACGGGATGGTTCCTGACAACTACCACAATTTACATTAAATCATCTCTGGAAATCCAGGAATCAAGGACAGTTTCAGAGTCCAGAAACCTCTCCTATGGAGCCTGCAACTCAGGGTACAAAACTCCCAAAATGTTTTGTGCTGAATAACCCAAAGTTATTCAGCCGCTGAGATTTTTCACTATAAAATACACATTACAGGCACACATGAAGTCCATGCATTTACAGTCTGACAGCTAAGCCTCCTGCACTGGTGTCCATCCCCGACACTAACCTGTAGATTCTCAACCCCACCCATTTCACGTGGCTGCCAACTAAAACCTTAAGAAACTCAATTCACTATCAAGAGCACCCAACCTTCCACCTCCTATTGGGCCTGCTCCTTTCAGTGCTGGGGGCTCTCTCCCAAGGGATATGTAAAGGTGGTGCTCTTTGCGGTTCCTTCCCTGCTTGGGGATCAAGGGCCTGGCATCTTACTGTAATTCTCAGAGGTTTGGGAGGCGTACTCACCCCCACTTTTTCGCTACAGAGGCCGGCTTCTCAAATCGCCGACACCCTCGAGGGTAAGCCCCGCCCAGCGCTGAGCCTTGGAAGCATTTCCCTGCAACCCCCTCCACCTTCAGGCCACGAAGGCGGCCAGTTCTCAGACTTCCTTCCTAGACTCACAGGAATGTACCGACTGCAGCTTTCCCCCCACAGGTGTGTCCAGATTCTAGTCCCCTCTTCCCGTTAGCCACAGGAGCCTCCTTTCCACTTCGGATGGAGGGAGTGTCCTCACTATGTTTATCTCCTCACTACCGGGCACAGAGCTGTAGTTACAATCTCTGTCCTTTTTGGGAGGCATAGAAAATCTCGCTCATTCGGGATGTAGGTATGTTTTTACTGCAATCCCCGTTAGTTCGCGGGCCGCTGGGCCACCCAGCTGTGGCCTCCTCCCTCTCAGACCACGGGGGCGTCCTCCCTATGGCCTCGTCCCCACTTCGGTATGCAGGCTCATCCTCTCTTGCGTCCTTCCTGCAGCCTCTCAGGCTTAAAAGGCGCAAGCGGCTCCCCAGGCCCCCCCGCAGCCATGCCGCGACCCTTTTGTGTGGGGCGCTCGCTGCGGCGGGCTCGGAGGCCTCCGAAGGCCCCGCCCCGGGCCACCAAGGGGCGGCTCGAGCCCCGCACAGCCCCGCCCGTTCCGGGCTGCGGGAGTCTTACCGGGGAGAGCTGCGCGGCACCCGAACCCAGACCCGAGTTACCCCCCGCGCGAGTGCCTCCGCCCCGCGGCCGACAGCCCCAGCCCGAACGGCTTCCCGGAGCCCACAGCAGCCACCACCTCTTTCGCCGCTTCACAAAATGGCCGACAGCCCGCTCAGCGGCTCCGCGTTCCAAAAGGGGAGGGACGGAATGGAGACGTCACGGGGCGGGGCAGCGCAAGCGCGCTGAGGTTCTTGGACAATCTCCCGGAAGTTGCGGGTATTTGTGGCGAGAGAACTTTGAGTCTTCGGCACTAACCCCGCCTAAGGAGAGTGACGTTGCGGGGTGGGTTGGGTTAAGAGTGTCTGGCTCGGCCCCTCGCTGCGGAACTCAGCGCAAATTTTAATCTTCTTCGATCTTCTGCGAAAGGGAAGAAATAGTGCCTTCTTCGCGTGATTGTTTTGAGGATGAAATGGGCCACAAAGTAGTGCCTGGTTCTGTTGATGATTCCCTGGCAGAAGAATCGAAACCTCCTTTTTTCCCCCATTTAAAAATTTCAGTCCGGGGGGCCTTACCCACCGGTCCTCGTTAACCCCTCCACGGTTGCACTTTGGTTATTATTTTATTATAGAAAAAAAATTATTCTCATGCTGCTTTGGTCCTAGCCTCCCAGACGCCACTACCCCTCCCCCCGACTCCACTACCCCTGCCTAAACCCTATTATCGTGATGGAAGCCGCTATAGAAACGTAAAGATGGATAGAAATTAAGATGGACACACTAATGCTTCAGCAAGACTGACTTTGAACAATGCCCCCCCCCATTCTTAAAGCTCCTCTCTTCCCTTCACTTGTTTTTCTGTAGAATACTTTGTTCCAGGAACTCCGCACCAACGTTGTGATCTTGCTTACCTCAAAGTATACTTAGGAATGGGACTCAAATGGCGATTGCTAGTGCTAGTCATGAAACCGCTTTGAAGACATAACCAATAGGGCTGGCGATGCTACCAGATTCCTATCCAAACCGCCCAGACCCTGTATTTTCCTAAAAAACCCTCAGCCTTTTACCCAGAGCGGGTCTGCAGTTTTGAAGGCATTAGTTTGCTGGAGCCTCCTTTGCCTGGGAGTAATAAAACTGTCTTTCCTCTTTATCCCAAAACTCTATCTTCGTGTATTATTTCAGTTCTGGAGCACAGAGCCCGGTTTTCAGCAACATGATGACTATCACCAAAATTGAACTAATCTTCCAAATCAGAAAGCGAGGAGTCGACTGAGCAAGAAAATCAGGGATAAGTTCCCCCAACTCCAACAAGTTTTGGAGATTTGTGTGGTAGACTTGCTGGTGCTAGCCCAGTTGTCAAAAACAGCAAATTAGAAAACCAGGCCACCTTTTAAAACCGAACCTACACTTCTTTACATATACTCTTTGCAGGTATAGTATAATGCATTGAAAATAAAACCTACTAAATGCAATGTTGTATCCAGGACTGGCTCCTGGAATAGAAAAGGGACATTAGTGAGAAAACTGGTGAAATCTGAATGAGATCTGAAGTTTAGTTAATATTAAACATACAGATGTTAATCTCTTAGTTTTGACAAATATACCATATAAGTTTTATATTAGATGTTAAAATTAGAGGAAATTGGGCGATGGACATCTAACTCTGTACTATCTTTGCAAACTTTCTCTAAATCTAAAATTATTGAAAATAAAAAAATTGTTAAAAAACCTCCTCCCCATCCATCTGCATTTACCATACTTCTAGCTAGTAGCTTTCAAACTTTTTTTTTTTAAGATTTTATTTATTCATTCAACAGAGAGAGAGAGACAGCCAGAGAGAGAGGGAACACAAGCAGGGGGAGTGGGAGAGGAAGAAGCAGGCTCCCAGCAGAGGAGCCTGATGTGGGGCTCGATCCCATAACGCCAGGATCATGCCCTGAGCCGAAGGCAGATGCTTAACGACTGAGCCACCCAGGCGCCCCACTTTCAAACTTTTTTGACCATCGCTCACATAATACATTTGCAACCAGGTATACACACTCAAATATATACTCAAAATAAAATGCTTAAGGGGTGCCTGGCTGGCTCAGTCGGTGGAACACGCAACACTTGATCTCAGAGTCATAGGTTGGAGCCCCACATGGATGTAGAAATTACTTAAAAATAGATAAATAAGTGGTGCCTGGGTGGCTCAGTGGGTTAAGCGTCAGACTCTTGATCTCAGCTCAGGTCTTGATCTCAAGGTCAGGGGTTCAGACCCGCATTGGGCGTAGAGCTTACTTGTAGATAGATAGATAGACAGATAGATGATAGAGAGATAAAATCTTTAAAAAACAAAACAAAATAAAATACTTAAAATATGTGTGATGTACTCTGTTTTTTCTTTCTTTCTTTTTTTTGTTTTTTTAAGATTTTTATTTATTTATTCGACAGAGATAGAGACAGCCAGTGAGAGAGGGAACACAAGCAGGGGGAGTGAGAGGAAGAAGCAGGCTCACAGCAGAGGAGCCTGATGTGGGGCTCGATCCCATAACGCCAGGATCATGCCCTGAGCCGAAGGCAGATGCTTAACGACTGAGCCACCCAGGCGCCCCACTTTCAAACTTTTTTGACCATCGCTCACATAATACATTTGCAACCAGGTATACACACTCAAATATATACTCAAAATAAAATGCTTAAGGGGTGCCTGGCTGGCTCAGTCGGTGGAACACGCAACACTTGATCTCAGAGTCATAGGTTGGAGCCCCACATGGATGTAGAAATTACTTAAAAATAGATAAATAAGTGGTGCCTGGGTGGCTCAGTGGGTTAAGCGTCAGACTCTTGATCTCAGCTCAGGTCTTGATCTCAAGGTCAGGGGTTCAGACCCGCATTGGGCGTAGAGCTTACTTGTAGATAGATAGATAGACAGATAGATGATAGAGAGATAAAATCTTTAAAAAACAAAACAAAATAAAATACTTAAAATATGTGTGATGTACTCTGTTTTTTCTTTCTTTCTTTTTTTTGTTTTTTTAAGATTTTTATTTATTTATTCGACAGAGATAGAGACAGCCAGTGAGAGAGGGAACACAAGCAGGGGGAGTGGGAGAGGAAGAAGCAGGCTCACAGCAGAGGAGCCTGATGTGGGGCTCGATCCCATAACGCCGGGATCACGCCCTGAGCTGAAGGCAGACGCTTAACCGGTGTGCCACCTAGGCCCCCCGTCTCTTTCTTTTTTTTTAGTCCTGGTAACTATTCACCTACAGTGTCAGACCCACAAATGGAAAAACTACTCTGGCTATATTAGCCTATTGGTTTCTCAAACACATTATGCTTCTTTTAACCTCACGCCCTTTATTCTTCCAGCTCCTTTTCATTTCTCATTCATCTCTGGTTTCTTCCATGGCTGGAAATCACATTTTTGCTTACGTAACACTTCCTTAAAAATCATCTACGGGAATCAAGTGGAGTGGTAGTTTGCTCCTGATTCCCAAGCACAGGTTGGAATTTTCTCTGAGACTTTCATAAAGTCACAAATTAAATAGAGGAAGGTGATTTTATTTCTCTAATCTGAAAATTAACAATTTTTAAAAAGAAACATAAGTTATTAGAATAGTGGGTGGAGTCATATAGATCATTAGGTCAAAAAAAATGAAGGGGGACAAGAACAGGAGACAAGCCTTCTAAGAAACTTGCTCTCAGTCTATATCAACATGAAGAGGTGGGCTTTGGAGCCAAAGAAGAAATTAAATAGTAGTTGATTATGCTTGTTCCTGAAGGAATCAGTCTTGCTGAGCAGTAGTAAGCAACAATTAAAATGTCCACATAGAGCACTAAGGTCTCTGAACAAAGAACCTTCTTCTAGTTTCTCTGGCTCTCCCCACCAAGAACATCCATTCACCATAAGACCAGAGAAGGACTCTTGGAGAGAAACGGTGAGTGGTCCCCACCAAAGGAGCTGAGGCTCAGGAAAGATAATTTTCTTGTGTTTCTATCTTGGGCTGATGGTGGGCTGATGCTGAAGTCAACTGGGCTACACCAATTCTGGTTTGAACATGAAACACCCACTGGGTATAACAAGGTACCCAGATGTGCATGGGTTGGTGAGGCAGGAGAAGCCAGGTCAGCACAAAGTCAGAGGCCCACTCTTCTAGTGTTGGGTCCACTTGATGCTCTTGAGGTCAATGCCATCCTGCACCATCTCCCAGAGAGGGCTGCCAAAGAAAAGAGACATTGGGTGAGTAAGGGCTTAGATAGGAAACAACAGACATTGGTCTCTGACCCCTGAGCCCTGAATTATCTCCATTCGTTCTTGTTTCTCTACTTTCTTGCCCTGACAGACCCAACATAGTGGTTAGCAAGTCTTTCCCAGCTCTCTCTCTCTTTTTTTTTTTTTTTTTTTAAGATTTTTATTTATTTGAGAGAGAGAAAATGCACGAGCAGGGGAGGTGGGGAGAGGGAGAAGCAGACTTCCCGCTGAGCAGCGAGCCCTATATGGGACTCGACCCCAGGACCCTGGGATAGTGACCTAAGCTGAAGGCAGATGCTTAAGTGGCTTCAACTGAAGCCACTCAGGCACCCTCCCTGACCTCTTTAAATCCTTGTCAGCTCTAGCCTCTCCATAGCTGCCAACAAATAATAACTGAGTACCCCAGGCTCAGCTCCAGTGGGGCCAAGCCAGTGTCATCAGGTTGTGGTCACATTCAAGAAGCTCTCAGGGGCGCCTGGGTGGCACAGCGGTTAAGCGTCTGCCTTTGGCTCAGGGCGTGATCCCGGCGTTATGGGATCGAGCCCCACATCAGGCTCTTCGTCTATGAGCCTGCTTCTTCCTCTCCCATTCCCCCTGCTTGTGTTCCCTCTCTTGCTGGCTGTCTCTATCTCTGTCGAATAAAGAAATTAAAAAATCTTTAAAAAAAAAAAAAAAGCTCTCAAACCATTCATGAGAGACTATGGACACAGTTTCTCTGGTGGAACCAAGACCCTTGGAACCTGTATAAGCAGCAAGTTTCAGCCTCTCTACTCATCCCCATCATACATGGACCACTTTTCAACACTTCTTTCCGGGTTTTGCTCTACCTCTCAGGTCTAGAGCTTAGCCCTAAATTACCTAGGTATGTAGCACCCTTAACCAATTCCTACCAGCCTCATCTCCCCAGAGTTGGACTGTGCTTCCAACAACCTTGGTTCCAATTCAAAGCATCTTTTGGATATTAGACCCGAGTATCCCATCTGACACAAGAACTGCTGCTGATAAATCTGTTAAGCTCTGATTCCCTTCATCTTGAACGCCTTAGATAATATTCCCAGACCACATATTACTTCAATGTATTATGACTATGGAATTTTGGTTTGGATTTTCCCAGTTAATTTTCTTTTTTTTTTTTTTTTTTTTTAAAGATTTTATTTATTTATTTGACAGAGACAGCCAGCGAGAGAGGGAACACAAGCAGGGGGAGTGGGAGAGGAAGAAGCAGGCCCATAGCAGAGGAGCCTGATGTGGGGCTCGATCCCATAACGCCGGGATCACGCCCTGAGCCGAAGGCAGACGCTCAACCGCTGTGCCACCCAGGCGCCCCCCAGTTAATTTTCTTCTACCCAGTTTTATTCTGTTCTTGGCTAACCCCTCTCCTTATGCCATGCATTCAGAGCATGCCTTTCTATGTATGACATTTTCCATGGCTCCTTAAAGTTAGCCATCTCCTTTCTGTCCTTTCTTTTTAGAGGTCACTTATTGTCATAGAGTGACATTATAAAGCTTTAGCTGAGGGATAATGAGACCAGGCTGAATTTAGTTTGTAAAGACCAGAAGAAATAGGGTGAAGATGCTGAAGCCACAGATAAGAAAAATAAGGCTTTGCAGCATTGTCAGTAGAAATGCCCCTTGAGTGTGCCAGATAGTACCAAAAAGCCAAGCCAACAAGGAATCTTGAGCCTAAGAAAACTAAGCAAGCTGTAGATATTTAAGCAATACAACTAGACCCTGGGAAGGAAAATCAGAAACCAGAAAGGCCTAGGAAAGTTCATAAAGGGAAGAAGGGCATATATCCAAACTTCGTCACTCTCAATAACTAGACCAAGAGAATCCTGAAAATTGAATTTAACCAGGATGGAGCCAGACTCTGAAAAAATCCAGAGGCCTCAATGTCCCCAGGAAGAAATGGAGCTCTATGGCTACTAAGGGAAGCCCTGGTGGCAGCTGGCTGACAAAGCATCTCTTGACCTTCCTTATGAAGCAACTTTACAAAGAACACGGGAGTAAAAGTTCTTAACCTTCTGAGAATTTGATTAAAACTATGAACTTTCTTTCAAAGAAAATGCAAAACAACACAATATTTAGCATACAATTTCAGGGCTATCATGTACCTCCTGAAGTCCAGCCACAGAACCCAAATTAAGAATCTGTATCTTCGGGGCGCCTGGGTGGCACAGCGGTTAAGCATCTGCCTTCGGCTCAGGGCGTGATCCCGGCATTACGGGATCGAGCCCCACATCAGGCTCCTCTGCTGTGAGCCTGCTTCTTCCTCTCCCACTCCCCCTGCTTGTGTTCCCTCTCTCGCTGGCTGTCTCTATCTCTGTCCAAATAAATAAATAAAATCTTTAAAAAAAAAAAAAAAAGAATCTGTATCTTAAAAGGAGTTTTTCTCTACTTAGTATACAAATCACTAATTTTGTACTGATATTAATACTATGATAATGAAAAACATCTGAATTTATGTAGTTCTTTAGTTTTTAAAAACACTTTGTCCTATTCTGAAAACAAGTAGCCAAGGAGATCCACTATCTGGCTTTGTGGAACTTTTTTTAATTTTATTTTATTTTTATTTATTTATTTATTTGTTTGTTTATTTATTTTTAAAGTAAGCTCCATGTCAAATGGGGGGCTTGAACTCACAACCCCGAGATCAAGAATCACATGCACTACCAACTAAACCAGCCAAGGGCCCCAACTTTGTAGAACTTCTAAATCCTAAAATCCAAGTTTTCTCAAAGGCTAGTTTCTGGCAGTGTGAACACATAGCCTGTGGACAAGAGAGGAGCCAGCACTACAATTTCTTCCAAAGGCTCTCTGGTGCATAGAGCATACCTCATTTCTCGAAGACGCTTCACATGGTGAATGCACTTCTCCACTGTGTAATCCACTTCCTCCTCTGTAGTGAAACGTCCAATGCCAAACCTGAAAAAAGGCACAAGAGAAGAGCTCCACATCTGAACTCTGGCACCAGGGTAAATTCATTCAGCAAATACTCAATGAGGATCTATTCCACAAAAGACTTGGAAAGAACATAGCCAGAGTTTTTCAGAATGTGGGTCTGTGGATCACCCACATTAGAGTCACCAGAGAAGTTTTCTATACCTCCTCCATTCCTAGTGAATCAGAATCTCTGAGTGTGGGACTCAGAAATCTTCACAACTTCCCAAGTGATACTCACTGAAGTCTGAGAACTGCTGCTCTAGAAACTTTCAAGAAGAATCAAGGGATAAGGAAAACAAGTCTGAGGAGACTATAATAGGAGATGAACAATACAAAAGAGGATGCTTTTCATATAAGTTGCAGCTCAACTGACTGACCTGATAGAAGAGTGAGCTAAATCCTCATCAGTGCCAATTGCTCGAAGGACATAAGAGGGCTCCAGGGATGCAGAGGTGCAGGCACTGAGGAGAAAGACAAGGAGCCTTGCTCAGTTCATCGTCAACATCTGCTTTTAACCACAAACCCCTGGTCTTGCTCCCACCCCAGGTCCCTGAAGTCATTACATGGAGATAAAAGAGACATTCTAATCTGGTAGAGCTAAAGGGCCTAATGCTGCCTGCATTTTCTGGAATGTGGACCTAGGTCCTCTGGCCCTTATGGAAGATATCCTCCTTAAGCAAGGACATTACCAAAGCATGACAGAACATGGTACCACATGAGCTGGGTCTGACAACCAGAAGCAGCAGAGAACCAAGTGCTCACTCCCCTATGATTGAACACACCATCAGTACCAGCCTAGATGGCAGCTAAACCCTTGGTGGCCTTTGGAGCATCCTTCAATTCTGGGGGTCTGCAACAGAACTGCTAGTATAACACTAGAACACATGCATGCACCTCCTGGGGCCACAAAAGGCACAAAATTCTACCCCAGGAAGCCCTCTTAAGGTGGCAAACTTTGGCCAGTGCCAAGCCAGCTAAATAATCAGCACTTACAAAATGACCTTTACACTTAGTCAAGAGCTCTTGTGCCGGTCATCTCCACACTAGGAAGCTTAATAATCTGTTACACCACTTAGAGGCCAGGCTAATGAGGCCTGCTATAGTTCCTGTCTCTCCTGTCCAACTCACCTCCCTGAGGATAAGGCGACATCCTTGAGTGCCATCAGCAGACTCTCCCCTTCCACATATGCAAAGGAGAGGTTGATACAGCCTGGAGAGAGAATCACTATGAGAGGAGGTTCAAAGTCTCGGGCTCTTCCAGAATGGCGACAGAAAGGGCATGTCCACACCTGGGTAATGGTGCTCAGGGTCCCCATTCATCACCACATCTGGAAGGCTCCTCATTATCTTCTGTGTCAGCCGTTCCGCTAACTTTGAGATCCGCTTGTGGTCGTACTGAGGAGCAGGCAAGGGAGGACTAAGCATAGTGACCATTAACAGCTCAGAAACACACAAAATGAAGAGCCCTGTTCCTGTGCTCAGAAGTGACTGTGCATCAGACCCACCTACCATCCTGTGTTACTCATGGAGACCACTGTATGCCCAGCACTGAGCACAGCACCCAGCATGCAAAGGTGCTCAGTAACTGGACACATGGTTCTAATAAGCTAGAAATAAATGAGCCGATAACTACTGAAAGGACCTGGATTTTGGGGCCCATAACACCTCCCTCAGAACAAGATGCCAGCAGCACTGGGACAACGATGGGTTTCCTAAACCTCCTCTTCCGGCGGAGGTCTGACTCAGTTGTGCTGAGAAGCCTCTAATAGGAGACCCAGCATGGGGAAGAAGTTGAGGAAGGGAACTGCTCTCCCCATACCTCCATCTCTTGCTGTGCCACCTCACATGCGGCCCCCAGCCCCACCACCAAGGGTGTGGGCACTGTCCCAGACCGCATACCCCGCTCCTGCCCCCCTCCACTCTGCAGGGCCTCCACACGCACACGGGGCCGGCGGCGAATGTAGATGGCACCAACCCCTGGGAAACAAAGTTTGTTATGAAAGAGAAAAAAAGAAAAACACAGATGAAACAAAATATCACTTTTGAAAGGGGTCAAAATATACTTTCAACTTTTCCTTAAGCTTGAAAATTTTCAAAATAAAAAAAATGGAGGAAAAGGAGAAACAGCAGTAAAAGCATAATATTTATAAAAATTATTCAACATCGGGAAGGTAAATACTAGGAGTAATGGTTTAAAGTGGCTCCCTATGCATTTCTGAAATGACATCATGCAATGCATCATTATTCATAAGAGCAAAATATCAGAAACAACTCAGATATTCATCATCAGGGGAATGGGCAAATAAATTATGATGCAGTCCACACAATGAAATACAAAGCTGGTGTATAAAAAAAAGAGGAAGCTCCTTCTATATTGCCCCTGTAAAATCTCCAAGATACATCGCAAGAAAACTAGTGAAACCTGAATAATCTGTACTTTACTTAAAATACATTAGGTGAAAAAAGGAAGATGCAGAAAAATGAGTACACTGTGCTATTTTTTGAATAAAAACAGATGGGGAGGAGGGGAAATATATATATGTGCTTATAAAGGCATAGAAAAATTCTAGAAAAATATTCAAAAAAGATCCTCCCCAGAAGAAAACTACATTAATGGTAGAAAGAGGTGAGAGAATTTCTGGCCTTGTACTTTTTTGTAGCTTTTGAATTTGGAACTATGTAAATATACTACCTTGTCTAAACAGAATAAATTTTTTTTAAGATTTATTTATTCATTTGAGAGAGAGAGAGAGAGCAGAGGGAAGAGCGAGAGGGAGAAGCAGGCTCCCTGCTGAGCAAATAGCCCGATGTGGGGCTTGATCCCAGGACCCCGGGATCATGACCCGAGCCAAAGGCAGATGCTTAACCGACTGAGTCACCCAGGCACCTCCAGAATAATTTTCTAAAAAAGGGGCGAGTGCCTGGATGGTTCAGTCAGTGGAACATGAAACTCTCAATCTCGGGTTTGTAAATTCGAGCCACACGTTGGGTGTAGAGAGTACATAAAAATAAAATCTCTAAAAAAAGCAAAACACAAAAAACAAAAACCTTTGAGGAAAAAACAGAGAAAGATCAGAGTGGAATTAAAAATTAGCACAATCTCCCAAAGTGTAGCAAAGCTTAAAAATGTATATAACTTAAGGGGTGCCTAGTGGCTCAGTCGGATGAGTGTCTGACTCTTGGTTTCAGCTCGGGTCATGGTCTCAGGGTTGTGGGATTGAGCCCCATGTCACGCTCTGCACTCAGCAAGGAGTCTGCTGGAGATTATCTCCCTCTCCCTCTGTTCATCCCCCTGTTTGTGCACTCTCTCTCGCTCACTCTTTCTTTCAAATAAATATAAATAAATAAAATCTTTTTTAAAAAATGTATATAACTTAAGACTTGGCAAACCAACTTATAGCAATTTCATGGCAAAATATGAACATGAATGTGCAAAGATGTTCACAAAGTAGTCACAGGTTTTAAACAGAGTGGCCGCTAGGTAAAGCTCATCTTCTTCCACACAGAACAACTTCTTAGGCAGAGATTGTAGGCACTACCAAACCTGAGGCAGTACTCCCCAAATTTATTACAAAGGACCCCAGTATTGAAATAATTTATGTAACAAACTACACTCAATTAAGACATATTTCATGTCCTCATCAAATTCAAGTATCCTCACTATGTGAATCTCTGCAGCTCCCAAGTTCAGAGAGCACATGCTCTGACCCCATGTCTGGATAGTGAAGGATTTACCATGTTATATAAATCCACTGAGATCCTGATTTCAGAAAGCAGGAGTTTGGATAGTGAGAGATACCTACACACATTTAAATCCTGATCAGAAATTCTGCTCAATTGGATTTGTCAAAATACACATACCTACAATAAAAGCCAATAAAGCAACGTTTTAATTAAAGATAGAATGCTTATTGGGTTTTTTATAATAATAGCTCACAGGAACACTCTATAACCTCTGGAAGCCTTGAGAAGAAGCCATATTACGTGTTTCCAGGAGCTATCACAGCTTTTTCCTCAGGGTGTATACCCCAAGGACATACCCTGCAAACACAGAAAGTGTACCGGCATTACCAACCCTCACAGGCTCTGACCCCAGAGACAGAGGAGTTTTATGGCTACCTTCATAAAATAGAAAACAAGATTGGAGTGGAAAGAATTCTAGCTAGGAAAAATTCCTGGGCCAACAGGACCATAGGGAACAGACAAGTATCCTTGAGAGACTAACCGGAACACATTAAATCTACGCATAAAGACCAAGAGATGTAAAAGCCCAATCTTCCCCTAGGCTACAGAAAGACACAGGTAATGAAGGATTCAAAGAACATTGTTCTAAATATCACAGTGGGGCAGACAAGATAGCTGAACTTATCTAGCTAAATTTCATATGACAAAACCCTTTGTTCCTCAACCAAATAAGCCTCTACTTGCTTTCTAAGGATTTTCTAAAGAGACCATGGAACAATGGACTGCTATATACAGTTAAGGGTAAGAGTCTACAAATAGGCAAGTGTTTTTGGTTATTGCTAAAGGACACCTGCATTCGGCAAACACTATGAATGTACAACTTCCTCTGAGAACAACGGTAGTCCGAAATGAGTTCAAGGAACATCTGTCAAGGAGTTCACTAGGAGATCTGAGAGAAGGAACTCTAGGAGAGGCTGGTACCTTTGGGACCATAGATTTTATGACCACTGATGCTCATGAGATCAATTTTCATGTCATTGACGTCAAGTGGGATTTTTCCAACAGCCTGGGCTGCATCGGTATGGAAATATACCTTTCTGGAACTGCAAATCCGCCCTGAGGAAACAACAGAAGGGAAGAATCATACCACAATATTGGCAAGTCACCTGACAGTGACCCGACAATGTACCATGAGTTCTAAGGCAAAACTGCATCTGGCATTAGCCTCCAGCCATATAGTAAATAACTTCTCGCTCTCTCTCTTCCCCTCTCTCCCTCCCACTCTCTCTGTCATTCTCAGCTAGCTTCCTTGACTAGAAAAAGTAAGGGCACGTACAAATCACCAAATCAAAACATCCCTGATAGGCGTAAGACTATTACCTCATTAACGCAGGCCTTTCGATATATCAGATGAACTTTTATATCCTTCTTAATTTAAAGGAAGCAAAGATTAGCAGAACTATTTGCTAATGTGCCTTAGAAGTTACAGGGTGATTCTCCGGCTCTAAGTGAGCATAATAAAGAGATCTACTAAAGTGACAAAGGTGAAAGAGGAAGAGAAAAAGGGATGGTGTTTTGTTTTGGGCAGCAACTGCAGTTAAATGAAAATAACAGAAGGAACACTAGACCTGGATTCAAATACTGCTATGCCCTACACAATAGGTCTTTGAACAAGGAACTGAAACTCCCTTTCCCTTGATCTCCCTCCCAGACCACTCTTGCTTCTCATATGGATCCCAGCGGTGGGCAAGCATCAAGGCCCACCCATGGTACTCACCTATTTCTGCAATGGGCTGCTTCACTCCAATCTCATTGTTCACAGTCATGACTGAGACCAGGCTGGTATCTGGCTGGATGGCAGCCTCTAGTTCCTAAGAGTATCAGGAGCAAGGAGACTATATAGTACCAACAAAGTCCTCCCTAACTCATAATGTAGGCAAGCTTAGTCTTGGAAAGGGGCCTTTCACCACCCACTTATCAGAATGGTTAAAATAAAAATAGTGACAACACAAAATGCTGGCAAGGATTCAGAGAAACTGCATCATTCACACACTTGGTTATTACTACTAGCAGGAACGTAAAATGGCACATCCACACTGGAAAATGGTTTGGCAGTTTTTGTCTCTTACTAAACTAAACATGAAATTACCATATGGCCGAGTAATTGCACTGTTGGGCATTTATCTCAGGGAAATGAAAACAGATTCACACAAAAAACCTATACATTAATGTTCACAGCAGCTTTTGTCATAACAGCCAAAACCTAGAAACAATCCAGAGGTCATTCAACAGGTGAATGGTTAAACTGCGGGACTTCCACCACATGGACTACAACTCAGCAATAGAAAGAACAAACTAGTGAGACATGTAACAACCTAAATGACTTGCCAAAGACTTATGCTAAGTGAAAAAAGCTAGTCCCAAAAGGTTTATGATTCCATTTATATTACATTAGTGAAATGACAAAATTAAAGAAATGGAGATCAAATTAGCGGTTTTGAAAGAACAACACGAAGCAGCACTATGGTGATGAAACTAATTTGATGGTGGTGGTAGTTACACAAACCTACACATGATGAGTGAGTACAAGTAAAACTGGGGAAATGAGAACAAGATTGACTGTGTCAGTATCGATACCCTGGTTGTGATATTGTACTATACTTTTGCAAGATATTATCATGGAGGAAAGTGGGTAAAGGGTACATGAGATCTCTCTGTACTATTTCTCACAACCACATGTGAATCTACAATTATTTAAAAATTTAATAAAAAAAGAGAGAGAGAACCTTTCCTACGTAAGGTTGTCAGAGTAAGCTGCAAACAACAAAGTAAGTAGCAAAAAACAAGGTCACTGGTGACAACACTGAGGTAGGGACCTCATTGGACTAAAACGTTTCTCTTAACAGAATTATTAATCAGCCTCCCTACATCTTACTTTCCCGGACACTCGTCTGTTAGAGGGGCTCAATGTCATGTTTCTCTCAGCTTCTTGTTTGCATCCTTCATAGCATTTATCCCAATTTGTAACTACTTCATTTATATGTTTGTTTATATGTTAACTGTCCCCTTCACTAGAATGTATGCTCCCTGAAGGCAGGAACTAAGTTTGTCTTGTTCCTCCCGCTATTCCTAGAGCCAAGCACTATGGCATAATAAATACTATTTATTATGGTGAAAGAAAAGCACATGGTAAGTATTTTTTCTTTTAAAGATTTTATTTATTTATTCGACAGAGACAGAGACAGCCAGCGAGAGAGAGAACACAAGCAGGGGGAGTGGGAGAGGAAGAAGCAGGCTCATAGCGGAGGAGCCTGATGTGGGGCTCGATCCCATAATGCCGGGATCACGCCCTGAGCCGAAGGCAGACGCTCAACCGCTGTGCCACCCAGGCGCCCCAGCACATGGTAAGTATTATGAGAAATAAAAAGCCAGAAAATACATGCTCTTAGTAGTCAAGAGACTTAACCTAGTGGAGAGATAGACATAAACATACAACAGAGCACAGTAGTAAAAAGCCATTAAGGAATTTAGAGAAAAAAAGACATTAATAGGGGTGAGGGCAGTCAAAAAGATATTAGCAAAGAGCTGAACTCGAGCTAAGTGGTTAAAAGAGGGAAAGAATTAAGGAAAGTGGAAAGGAAAGGAGAAGAGATCAAGGGTGAGGGGCTATGTGAGAACAGGCCCACAGCAGGATTGGCAACGGCCGATCAGGGAGATGTGAAGGCAGTGTGGTTGAACTGGACGGTTTTATGAAGGGGCACAGTGATCAACAATACTGGAACACTAGGTGACAACCACCATGTCTGTTCGGAGACCAGTATTACCCTGTCTTAGTACTGTCTTAGTACCCAGACAAAGATATCACAAGAAAACTACAGATCAGGATCCCTGATGACTATAGACACAAAAATCCTTAACAAAACACTAGCAGACTGGGGCACCTGGGTGGCTCAGTCATTTCAATGTTTGTCTTCAGCTCCGGGCATGGTCCCAGGACCCTGGGATCGAGCCCCACATCGGGCTCTCTGCTCGGTGGTGAGCCTGCTTCTCCTTCTCCCACCAGCTCTTGCTATCTCTCTCTTAAATAAAGAAAATCTTTAAAAAAACAAACAAACAAAACAAAACAAAACAGCACTAGCAAACCAAATCCAGCAACCTATCAATCAATGTATACACCATTATATACGTGTAATAAACCACATGACTACCTCAATAAGCACAAAAAAATCAACTGATAAAACCAAAATGCATTCATGATAACCAAAACAAAAAAACAAAAAAACAAAAAACCAAAACAAAAAACCAAAACAGACTTGGAGGAGAACTTCTTCAATCTAATAAAGGACATTTATGCAAGAATGGCTATAAAAAATCCACAATTTAGGGGCGCCTGGGTGGTGCAGTCGTTAAGCATCTGCCTTCGGCTCAGGGCGTGATCCTGGCGATCTGGGATCAAGCCCTACATCAGGCTCCTCTGCTAGGAGCCTGCTTCTTCCTCTCCCACTCCCCCTGCTTGTGTTCCCTCCCTCTCTGGCTGTCTCTCTGTCAAATAAATAAATAAAATCTTAAAAAAAAATCTACAATTTACATCATACTTAATGGGGAAAGCTTTTACCCAAGATCAGGAACAAAACGAGGGTGTCTGTTCTCACCACTTCTCTTCAACTTTGTACTAGAAGTTCTTGCCAGGCAATTGGGCAAGGAAAAAAAAAGGCATCCAGGTTGGAAACAAAGTAAAACTCTCTCTACTTGCAAATGACAGGGCTCCGTCCACAAACTGCATCTTAGGATTTGACTAGGGATGCTGGTATCCAAAACCTGGTGAACAAGATGAGTGAATTCACTACCCAAAATGTACATATAAGGATATGGGCCATAAAGGGAAATATTCTTCACAAAAACTACACCTCCTCTTAAGAGGGATGAGAAACATCAGTACAAGGGAGGAGGCCAGAGCTTTTCCATGGTGAGTGTTGAGTCCCTGGCATCCTGCACACACACCCAGTGGCCCTCAGACCAACCAGGAAGCACTGACAAAGCTGAAAGCTCCTCCAGAAAAAAAGAAGATAGTACACACTCAAGGGGAACATATGCTCAGTTTCTCTCCCAGGCCTATTTCTCTAAGCTCGCCCTCACCATTAGATCTAGTCCTTCAAGCTCCAGCTGAGGCTGAAGACAGATTTACAGGCTGAAGCCAAGCTCCTCCTGCTTTGCCCCTCCTGACAGCAGCCACTCCTACCTTCAGGTCGATGATCCCACTCTTCTTCACCGGGAGGTATGTGACCTGAAAGCCCTCAGCTTCCAGGGAACGGCAGGAGTCCAAAACACATTTGTGCTCTGTCTGAGTGGTGATCAAGTGCTTCTTCCGTGACTTGTAGAACCTGGCCACCCCCTAGAAATTAGTGGTGGTGGAAGGAAGGAAGGTATACTCAGAGAAACAGAAAGGACTTCAGGGGCGCCTGGGTGGCACAGCGGTTAGGCGTCTGCCTTCGGCTCAGGGCGTGATCCCGGTGTTATGGGATCGAGCCCCGTCAGGCTCTTCTGCTATGAGCCTGCTTCTTCCTNCCTCCCCCGCTCCCCCTGCTTGTGTTCCCTCTCTCGCTGGCTGTCTCTATCTCTGTCAAATAAATAAATAAAATCTTAAAAAAAAAAAAATATTTAAAAAAAAAAAAGAAAGAAAGAAAGGACTTCAATCCCACTTGAAAGAAAAAGTGGGAAAGAGTTGTATGCTCCAACATCATTTCTGTGACACCAAGTGTGTATGTCTTACAATTCAACTGAATTCTGACACTAACTACCCTGAGTTAGTACAAATTCCGCAGATTAAGGGGCTCAGTCCCACAAGACTAAGCCCACTTCAGATGTCAGCGACAAGGCCCAGTGTCACAAGTTAGCCTCTAGTACTTTCGCCCAGCTGGCTACAAATTCAATAATTTAGCCAAATGATGCTCAGAACTCGTTGAAAGCACTACACTATTACAGTTCTGTTATAAAGGATAAAATTCAGGAACAGCCAAATGGAAGAGATGCATAGGGTGAGGCCTGAGGAGAGAATGGGCACGAAGTTTCCATGCCCTGTCTTTGTTTTTTTAAATTTTTTTTTTTAAAGATTTTTTAATTTATTTATTCGACAGAGATAGAGACAGCCAGCGTGAGAGGGAACACAAGAAGGGGGAGTGGGAGAGGAAGAAGCAGGCTCACAGAGGAAGAGCCTGATGTGGGGCTCGATCCCACAACGCCGGGACCACGCCCTGAGCCGAAGGCAGACGCCCAACCGCTGTGCCACCCAGGCGCCCCTCCATGCCCTGTCTTTGTGAATCTAGGCATGCCACCTGCCCAGCACACCCGTGAGTTCACCAACCTGGAAGACCCTCTGAGCCTTACTGTCGAGTTTTTATGGGGATTGCATGAACAAGGTATGACCGATTAAATCACTGGCCACAGGACTGAGCTCAAGCTCCAGTTCCCCTCTCCCGCCCTGAGGGAAGTAGGGCTGAAAGTTCCAACCCTTTGATCACATGCTTTGTTCTTCTGGAGCGGCTAGCCAGTCCCTTGCAACTAAGAGTCCACCATGAGTCACTTCCTTACCATAAACTCAGGTATGGTCCAAAGAGGTTTATTATGAATAACAAAAGACATTTCTGTTATTCAGGAAACCCAAGGATTTTTGAGGCTCTGTGCCAGGAATTTTTTTATATAAAAAAAAATATATTTTTTATGATACCACAGGTAGAAAATAGGGAACATGACTATCCTTGCATCCTAGAAAATTACAGCCTATTTCCACTTACTAGTAAAACATGCAAATATGGCAACACTGATACCCAAAGCTGCCAGTGTAGAAGTGAAACTCATACACTCATTACTTGCTGATGGAAGTAATTATGCTATAATCTCTTCAGAAAATCATTTAGAAAGATGTCTTAAGGGGCGCCGGGGTGGCACAGCGGTTAGGCATCTGCCATCGGCTCAGAGCATGATCCCGGCATCATGGGATCGAGCCCCGCATCAGGCTCCTCCACTATAAGCCTGCTTCTTCCTCTCCCACTCCCCCTGCTTGTGCTCCCTCTCTCGCTGGCTGTCTCTATCTCTGTCAAATAAATAAATAAATTCTTAAAAAAAAAAAAAAAAGAGAAAGATGTCTTAAAAGCTGTATTCACACTATTCAACTATGATTCTTCATTTGGGGATTTACCTTAGGGAAATATTTCAAAAGACAGGTCAAGCTATAGATGAAATATGTTTTTGCTGTATTTACAATCCTTAAAAAAAATGGAAAGATTATTGCTAACTGAATTTAAATTTTTTAAAAAAGGGAAGATTTAAAACATCCAACAACATGTAAATGAATAGTAAAGTATGATAACACAACTCCATGAAAAGAAGGTAGTTATATTAAAAATAATGAAGTTTGAGGGACACCTGGGTGGCTCAGTCAGTTAAGCATCTGATTTTGGGGGCGCCTGGGTGGCTCAGTCATTAAGCGTCTGCCTTCGGCTCAGGGCGTGATCCCAGGGTCCTGGGATCGAGCCCAGCATCTGGCTCCCTGTTCTGCTGGGAGCCTGCTTCTTCCTCTCCCACTCCCCCTGCTTGTGTTCCCTCTCGCTGGCTGTTTCTCTCTGTCAAATAAATAAATAAAATCTTAAAAAAGAAAAAAAGCATCTGATTTTGGCTCAGATCATGATCTCAGGGTCCTGGGACAAGCCCCAGGTGGTCCTCTCTGCTCAGTGGGGAGTTGGCTTCTCCCTCTCCCTCTGCCCCTCCTCCCAGCTTGTGCTCTCTCTCTCTGTCTCAAATAAATAAATAAAATCTTTTAAAAAAATTTTTAAAAAGAAATAAAACGTGGTGGGGCACCTGGGTGGCTCAGTCAGTTAAGCCTCCAACTCTTGATCTCAGCTCAGGTCTCAATCTCAGGGTCGTGAGTCAAGCCCCACATGGGCCTCCATACCCAGTGTGGAGCCTACTTAAAAACAAACAAACAAAAACCACACAACCCAAATCCCCCCACAAGCTTATAACAGAGTACTACTTTAAAAGCAGAATATAGGGGTGCCTGGATGGCTCAGTCAGTTAAGTGTCTAACTCTTGGTTTCAGCTCAGGTCATGATCTTAGGGTACTGGGATCCAACCCCTGATGCGCTCCACATTCTTAGTGTGGAATCTGCTGGAGATTCTTTCCCCTCACTCTCCCTCCCCCTCTGCTCCCTACCTGCTCTCTCTCTCTCTCTCAAATAAATAAAATCTTTTAAAAAGCAGAATATAGGGGTACCTGGGTAGCTCAGATGGTTAAGCATCTGCCTTCGGCTCAGGTCACGATCTCCAGGTCCTGGGATCAAACCCTGCAACAGGCTTCCTGCTCAGCAGGGAGTCTGCTTCTCTCTCTCTCTCCTTCTGCCCCTCCCCACTGATCATCCTCTCTAATAAATAAAATAAAATCTTTAAATTAAAAAAAAAAAAGAATATAGGGGCGTCTGGGTGGCTCAATCGGTTAAGCTCAGGTCATGGTCCTGGGGTCCTGGGATCGAGCCCTGTGTAGGGCTCACTGTTCAGTGGGGAGTTTGTATTTCCCTCTCTCTCTGCCTCTGTCCCCCACTTGTGCTCACTCGCTCTCTCTCAAGTAAATAAATATAATCTTTTTTTTTAAGACTTTATTTTTTTATTTGACAGAGTGAGAGATAGAGAGAGAAAATGCATAAGCAAAGGGAGCAGCAGGCAGGCAGAGGGAGAGGGAGAAGAAGGACCCTGGGATCATGACCTGAGCTGAATGCTTAACCCACTGAGCCACCCAGGTGTCCCTAAATAAATAAAATCTTGGAAAATAAAAATAAAAATAAAAAATACAAAAGCAGAATATAAAATGAATTAGGCCAAAATTGTAACTACATAAAAACTGTACATTCTTGAGGATAAGGAACATAAAAAGGAAAACATTTAAAAGTTCCCCACCCCTGGGAAACCCATTCAGGACCCCTCTCACTGTAGAGAGCTTTTTTCCTTTCCTTTCTGTTCTCGCCTTCACTTAATAAACTTTCACTTCACTTAAAAAAAAAAAAAGAGTTCCCTACCCCTTTCTACTCTCTCCTATCTCAGTTACCCACAGTATTGAATCCTATAACAACAGATTTACCCATTCAGGAGACCAAGGGAAAAACTGTTACAACTATTCTTTTTTTTTTTTTTTTTAAGATTTTATTTACTTATTTGACAGAGAGAGAGAGAGACAGCCAGCGAGAGAGGGAACACAAGCAGGGGGAGTGGGAGAGGAAGAAGCAGGCTCCCAGCAGAGGAGCCTGATGCAGGGCTCGATCCCAGGGATCCAGGATCACGTTCTGAGACGATGGCAGATGCTTAATGACTGAGCCACCCAGGCGCCCCTGTTACAACTATTCTTAGCAATCCCTGGCCTCTAGGTTTGGGGACAGTAGAGATTTTCAAAGTTTTAAAAATGCTCCCCATTCCAGAAATCATCCCCATTTTTTGAAGGGATCTCCACCCTGGTTCTGTGGTATCAACATTCCAAAGGTAGGACACCTTCTGGCTAACAGAATAGGCTAACAGAATCAGGTAGAGTGCCGAAGACTCTGGAGCTCCTCCCAGGCCTCCTACACCCAGTCTAAACTCAGAAAAACAAATACTGGCAGCTCAGTTGAGAGACAAAGGTGAGAGGGGGTGGAGACAGTTGAACCTAGAGAAGTACACATTTTCTCAGAGCCTTGGTATTTACACAAGTGGTCCTGGCAACCAGGCCCAGTCCAATGTGATTAAGGAGCATGAAACACCAGCATGACTACTGAGAGTGGAATTTTATTTTTGTTAGCACCAAAGACCCAAAGATACAGTGACTGATCTCAGAATGGGTGATGAACGTAGAGGTTGCTTTTAGACAACAGGCTTGAGCAATGGAGACTTGATCAAGGTAAAAGGGCCCAGAGTGACTCCCTTGCTGAAAACAGACATCAGGAGACCCACCTCAAAATAACCACAGGCCCTAACTAAACAATGGACTACTTACAACCAGGCACAGTTGCTAAAAAAGGGGAAATTCCATCCATCCCCATACCTCCTCACCTTCCCCTTTAAAAAGTAGCCCCCACCCACTGCCTTCTTGCAGACCATCTCTCCTTTGCTGTCCTGCCCACCACTCCCCTGCTGTGTATTCAATAAACTTCTATCTCCTTTGTTCTGCCTCAGGTGAATCCTTTCACCACCTGTGACACCAGCCTTGACCCAACTGGTTGACCCCACATTTTGGGGGCCCCCATCTGATCTGGAGAGACACCACAATGCAGTAAATGCCTGCAGAAGCACAGCAACCAATACCTAAAAATGGGAACATCTAAAGAAACAGGAGGGGCACCTGGCTGGCTCAGTCGTAGAGCATGCAACTTTTGGTCTTGGGGTTATAAATTCAGGCCCTATGTTGGGTGTTGAGATTACTTGAAAATATAAAATCCTGGGGTGCCTGGGTGGCTCAGTAGATTAAGCATCCGACTCTTTAAGATTTATTAATTTATTTTATTTATTTATTTAAAGATTTTATTTATTTATTTATTTATTTATTTAAAGATTTTATTTATTTATTCGACAGAGACAGAGACAGCCAGCAAGAGAGGGAACACAAGCAGGGGGAGTGGGAGAGGAAGAAGCAGGCCCACAGCAGAAGAGCCTGATGTGGGGCTCGATCCCACAACACCGGGATCACGCCCTGAGCCAAAGGCAGACATTTAACCGCTGTGCTACCCAGGCACCCCTATTAATTTATTTTAGAGAGAGAGCGCAAGCACAAGCAAGTGCGGGGAGAGGCAGAAGGAAAAGGAGAGAAAGAATCCTCAGGCAGACCCCCCACTGAGTGGGGAGCCCGACATGGGGGTCAACTCAAGAACTCCGAGATCATGACCTGAGCCAAAATCAAGAGTCAGCCACTTAACTGACTGAGCCACCGAGGCGTCCCTTGGTTAAGCATCCAACTCTTGATTTTGGCTCAGGTCATGATTTCAGAGTCGTGAGATTGAGCCCTGCGTCAGGTTTCACGCTAGGCATGGAACCTGCTTGAGTCTGTCTCTCCTCTTCCTCTGCCCTTCCTCACCAACCCCCACTCATGCGTGCTCTCTCTCTCTCAAATAATAATAATAATAATAATAATTTAAAAAAATTTATTTATTTAACAAATTAAAAATTTTTAAAAAGGGGTGCCTGGGTGGCACAGTTAGTTAAACATTGTACTCTTGGTTGGACTCTTGGTTTCTGCTCAGGTCATGATCTCCAAGTCATGGGATCGAGCCCCATGCTGGGCTCTGTGCTCAGCATGGAGTCTACTTGGGACTTTCTCTCCCTCTGCCTCTCCTCACCTCCAAAATAAATAAATAAATCTTTTTTTTTTTTTTAAATAAATAAACCTTAAAAAAAAAAGAGAGAAACAGGAAAAACTTGTTACAAATAGATCTCATTAGAAAGAATAGGGAAGGCTGAGAGGAGGGCAGCCCTGAAATCACGTATATAAGGGTGAAGGTGGTAACCAGAAGCAGAGAAGCAAGCACAACTGCAAGTGGATTTTGGACTTCGCTGTGATTAGATCAAAAGGATGGTGAAGGGGCACCTAGCTGGCTCAGTCAGTAGAGCATGTGACTTTTGATCTTGGGGTTGTAAGTGGGAGTCCCACATTGGATGGAGAAGTTACTTAAAAAAATAAAATCTTAAAAGAAAAAAAGGATGAGGAAAAGGGTTGAGTTACCATTATCCACTTCCTGAAGTAGCTACCATCCAAAACACCAGTGGTTAATGGTTAAAGAGCTACACCCTTTCATGTCCAACTACCTCACTGAACTTAGTTCAACAGGAACGAAGATTTAAGATGGAGTAGATCGGGGCGCCTGGGTGGCACAGCGGTTAAGCGTCTGCCTTTGGCTCAGGGCGTGATCCCGGCGTTATGGGATCGAGCCCCAAGTCTGGCTCCTCTGCTATGAGCCTGCTTCTTCCTCTCCCACTCCCCCTGCTTGTGTTCCCTTTCTTACTGGCTGTCTCTATCTCTGTTGAATAAATAAATAAAATCTTAAAAAAAAAAATAAGATGGAGTAGATCACAGAGGGTTGAAGGAAGCTACAAATCAGAAAGAGCTATGTTTGCCTGTGTCTTTTTTCACAATAGGGTAGGAGAGGGTAGCTGGGAAATATATATATGAGCCCAAATGATGGAAGGACACCATCTCCCAAGTCAGGAAAGCCCAGATATATCCTCTGGTTCTCTTACCTTAATTGCTATGTTGTTAGATTCAGTAGCGCCACTAGTGAAAATGATCTCACGAGGATCAGCCCCAATCAGAGATGCAACTTGCTGCAAATCAAGAAACAGAAATAAATAACATCAGTTCCCCAGGCAGGAATGCCACTGCAGACATAGCTGGGACAGAGCTCTGGTTCAAGAAAAGCTCCACTGCATCCTATCAACTGCCCAAGAAGAAGCTCTGCACCCACCAGGGTCAGACAATGGGTAGATTCACTTCCAACCCAGATCTGAGGTTCTTTCCCTGTCTAATACAAAATAATAATAATAATGGTTATTTATTTTTAAAGATTTTATTTATTTTTCTTACAGATTTTATTTATTTAATTGAGAAGTGAGAGAACACAAGCAGGGATAGGGGCAAAGGGAGAGGGAGAAGCAGACTCCCCAGTAAGTAGGACCCTGGGATCATGACCTGAGCAGAAGGCAGAGGCTTAACTGACAAAGCCACTCAGGCTCCCCAAAGATTTTATTTTTAAGTAATCTCTACACCCAGCACAGGGCTCAAACTCACAACCCTGAGATCAAGAGTCACATGCTCTACTGACTGAGCCCCAATGTTGGCTTTTTATGTATGTATGTATGTATGTATGTATTTAAGATCTGTTTATTTATTTGAGAGAGTGCATGCACACAAGCGAGTGGGTGAGAGCGGGGGGGTGAGGGGGGAGGGTGGAGAAGCAGAGGAAGAGGGAGAGAGAATCTCAAGCTGACTTCCCACTGAGCGTGGCTGAGTGTGGGGCCCAACATGGACCATCTCAGGACCCTGAGAATCTGACCAGAGTTGAAATCACGAATCGGATGTTCAACCGACTGAGCCACCCAGGTGCCCCNGCCCCACGATACCTGGTTTTTTTTTTTTTTTTTTAAGATATTATTTCTTTATTTGACAGAGAGAAAGACAGCCAGGGAGAGCGGGAACACAAGCAGGGGGAGTGGGAGAGGAAGAAGCAGGCTCCCAGAGGAGGAGCCTGATGCGGGCTTGATCCCAGAACGCCAGGATCACGCCCTGAGCCGAAGGCGGACACTTAACGACTTAGCCACCCAGGCACCCCAATACTGGCTTTTTAAAAAGGGGCGCCTGGGTGGCTCAGTCAGTTTAAGCAACTGAGTCTAGATCTCAGCTCAGGTCTTCATCTCAGGGTCATGAATTCCAGCCCCCCGTCAGGCTTCATGCTGGGTGTGGAACCTACTTAAAAATAATAATAATAAAATAAAAAGCACTTATTGAGCTCTTAGTATGTATAAGCATTGTGTTAATAAACACATCATCAGCAGTGTCTCATTGAATCCACACAAAAACCCTAAGGAATAGGAACTAATACAATCTCCATTTTCAATGTGTGGAACTGAGGCTTAGAGAAATTAGATAACATTCCAAAGGTCATTTAGTTAGGAAATGTAAAAACTAATAAAATGCCTTCAGAGGGACTCCAAGACCTGCTCTCTAAATCTCTTCCTGAAAGAGCCCCAAACCACTTCCACCTCCACCCAGAGCTATCAAGAAAATGCCTCCCACAGTCCACCGAACCTCTAACATCAGAACCTTCTAGAGAATTCTATACTAACCTGGCGAGCATGTTCCATGGCTGCCTCGCTCTCCCAGCCATAAGCATGTGTCCGGGAGTGTGGGTTCCCATAGTAGTTCACTAGGTAAGGGAGCATGGCATCAAGCACCCGAGGGTCCTGGGCACAACAGAACAGATCAGTCTCCTTGAATCCATAGATCACTCAGGCCCCACTCCAGCCCCTCAGACCTGCCCAACCTGCCTCAACACACTCCCAAACCTTCAGACACTGCCTAGATTGAGCTTCAAACATTCCTCCATCCCCTCAGATACTAAACAAATACCAGCCTAATATACTCCCACTCTCAATCCACCTTAAATCATTCTACCAGATGATTATTCTACCATCTCCTCAGGTAATCTACAAACATTGCCTTGTCCTGACAGCTGTTTCCATTCCTGCCAGGAGATGTGATCTACAAGGGCCAGGACATGACAAGAGTCCACATGTTGATGAAATCTTCCACTAATATTGAAGTGCTTATCATGTGCCAGGTTCTGTTTAAAGGGCTGCTTTATGTCTTTTAATGCATTTAATACTTGCCTAAATTCACATAGTAAGTAGCAATCCAGCTAATTCCAGAGCCTATGCTTTTATTCCTACTATAGTGCCTATACTGCAGTGATTTGACCAAGGTCAATAGCTAGTAAGTAGTAGAGCCATTTCTAGTTTATTACAACTTAAATCTCCTGACTTCTGGCTCATAGCTTTTCCCAACACAACTTCGTAATGGCTCTCACTTCTGCAGGATCCAGTCATTTCTGTGCATTGTCACTTCTGCAATATAATTGTTATAAACAGCCTTGGGGAAAGCTGTCCCTCCATCCTTACCAGAGGAGTTGTAGCTTGCACATCCATATACAGAGGTCGCAGCACTGACTCCGCCTGTGGAGCGGTGGCTGTATCTGAGGGAACAGCAAACTGGGGAGCATGGTCTGCAACTGACAAAATAAAAAAAAAATTTTATAAGGTATGTAGTGGCCAAGCGTGAGAAAACCTATGCACACAGGGTATCCAAGACAGCAGAAGGCGAAAGCCGGACGGAGGGGAGATGAGCTGAAAGCATGCTGGGGTTGAAGCGCAATGGAAAAGAAAACAAAACATCAGAGAACTTAAGCAAACTGTAAAGGAAGGGAGAGAGACCATGATCTTGGAGGGGGGTGTTGGGACAATATTCGAACTGCTTTGTTGGGAGCGGGGAGGGATCTGAAAGGGCAAAGCCATTTGCAAGGACTGAGGAGACAGAATAAGAGCTCCATCAAAGATTACTGGGTGGACGACCCCCATCGCTTAAAGTTGGCCAGGAGGGGTTTGAAGGTCGATCGAGCTTCCAAGGATCCGACGGCCTGTGGGGGAGGATCTGAAGGGCGACGCGGCGAAGTCAACCGGTCTGAGGGCGGGCCTGAGGAAGTTTGAGGGGTGCAGCCAGAATGCAGGGTCGGGGGTCTGGGTAACGGGCGGAAGAGGGAGGCTCTGTAATATTCAGGTGCGTCGCCACGCCAAGGGGGAAGGTCCGCGTCTGCAGGGACGGTGGCGGCGAGCGGGACCCGGAGCGTACCGCGCAGGCGCAGCCCCCGAGTGGGCGCCTCGGACTTGGGCCCCGGAGCGACCGGCACAGCCGCGGCCGCCCGCCTCCAAGCGGTTCGCAGCAGCATGGTCCCGCAGGCAGAGCCCCCCGCCCGAAGTGGCGGCAGTCCTCAGCTACGCGCTCCCGGAAGTTCTGCTCGCGCCCCGGAAATAATTCCTCCGGCCACGGGCGCGCTCCGCCTCGCGTTGTATGTGAGACGTAGAGCTAAGCGACCGAAGCCGAGAACGAGGTGAGGTGGGGGACACCGCGGCGCGGGGACCCGAACGCTAAGAGGGTGATGGAGTCGGGCTACGTGCTTATTTTCCTCCCTGGACTTCCCCGAACCCTTGGATCCGCTCCTCACCCCTCCTCCTCTGGGCCCTGGCCGACTGGGGCAGGCGGCTAGGCCCATACTCCCCTAACCTTCGAACCCCGCAGATGCCGGTGGCCGTGGGGCCCTACGGACAGTCCCAGCCGAGCTGCTTCGACCGCGTGAAGATGGGCTTTGTGATGGGCTGCGCAGTGGGCATGGCGGCCGGGGCGCTCTTCGGCACCTTTTCCTGTCTCAGGTGAGGGGCGCGGGTGGCGATCTTTGGGCGGGACTACCGGACCTCCCTGTCCCGCGCCACTTGGCCGGCAGCCTGGATAGAGCCTACTTAGTTTCAATTCCCTCGCTGTCCTTTAACGACCGAGACTGATTTCCTACTCACCTTCAGTCTGGAAGGAAAGGTTGGAAGCCTCGGCGCTTGAGAATACGAGTTCTGACTCAAACTGAAAGTCAGAAAATTTAACTACTTCTGTAACCTTAAGCACGCTGGAGTCTGGGTTTCCTTCATTGTAGAAAGAGGTCAGTAACATCTGCCTCATAGAGTTTAAGGATCAAGTCAGAGCACACTTAGAACAGAATGTGGCATATATTAAGTGCTCAGTAAATGGTGGTTGCTTCCGTCGCTGCGGTTTTTATTTCCAGTTGCGCATAGTGGAAAAAAGTTGAGCAATTTTACTGTACTGCAAACAGGATATAGATACGGAGCAGATAAACTCTACACCTACACCCTAGGTTTTCACATGTAGGAGAGATTATTCTTCTCACTTTTCTAGTGTGTTACCATTTACTGAGCACTTACCCAGTGTGAATCACTGTTCTAAATGCTGCATTTGTTCTCACGTCCCGTGGTTGACCCCCCATTTTACAGTTAGCACAGTCTGTAAATTGCAGAGCTGGGGCACGAACACAGATCTGACTCCACAATCATTGCTTTACCACCAGGAAACCATCAGACAGATCCCTTTATTGGAGCATATGCGCGCGCGCGTGTGGAGATATATATATATATATATCCCGGAGGCAAAAGCAAAACAAAAAACTAGTTTGTGTACATCAGTTGCCTCCCACAAACTGAAGGCAGATCATAGGATATTCATCAGAATACCCCTAGAGACCCTGATGCATCGTTTTCCTAATAATCATTACCCACCTCAGGTGGAAAGAGAGATTCTTGCCAGACTTCAAGAGCGCTTGATTTACTATGAAAACAAATTGGAAAAGGGCAGTTAATGCCGTTTCTTGTATTTTTGTTCCCAGTTGGCCCCATCTTCGTTTCCTCCTCTCTTAGGATCGGAATGCGGGGTCGGGAGCTGATGGGCGGCATCGGGAAAACCATGATGCAGAGTGGCGGCACATTTGGCACATTCATGGCCATCGGGATGGGCATCCGATGCTAATCAGGGCAGTGGTTGCCCAGTACAGCTACCCCTTCCCATCAGTCCCAGCTCGTGTACTATAATAAAACAAAAGTCTTTGAGTAGTTGGAGTGTGTTAAAGGCATTTTTTCTTCTCTTTCTGCCTATACCCAGCTTAGAGAAAGCTTCTGAGGTGGGCCAATGAGTAGGTTTGAGGTCTGTTTCTTAAATCCTGTCTCTGTTAATTCAAAATTTTCCATGCCTGGAACTTTTCATAGATTCTAATAAACTCTTGTTATTCAACCCCATAAGGTTGATGCTGTTCTCACCATTTTGAAGGTGAAGAACTAAGTCTAGATTTCAAGGTTGCACTGCAAAAGGTAGTTAACCCAAGTCTCATTTCCAAAGATATGTTCATCCAGAACTTGTCCTTCAGATTTTGTGCAGACTTAATCAGAAAAAGAACAAATCATCCACTGGAAAAGAAATTCAAATTGACACAATGTAGCTTAATGTCATAAACCTCCCAATTTTCTCAGCCATCTGCAAAGATGTTAATTGTATAAAATGATCCCCCCCCCAATTTACACACAAGTCTGTTAATTAGTTTCATAAGGTAGGAACCTTGTAATAAGGTCAAGTGCCTCTCCACTACTCTGGCCACACAGTCCTTGACAGATTGTGCTTTCATTGCATCTCAAGGAAAATGGTTATGATAGACATAAGAAACTACATAGCATATTTGGGGGGTCATAAGGACTCTACCACAACAGCTACAGCAGCTGGATTTCCCAGTGTGAGATGTTGTCTCCAGAATGGATTACCTGTAAAATTCACTGAGAATTCATTTGAATTATTTTGTCACACTATTCAAATTACTTGTACCACATTTGTTTTAATATCGTTTACAACCCAAAATTCATTCTGTGGCAGTCAAGAAATTTTTACTTGTCTTTTGCCACCTCTTTTTAACATCTGAGATTATAAAGTCTACCTCTGCAAGCCCAGCTCCCTGGAAAGTAATGACAGAACAAAGCAGATAGGACATGAATCAAGAATAAAAAATTTAATTATGAAGATACTAGGAGATATTTTGGAAAGAAAAAAATGCAGACATGTCTGCCCCAAAGCCCATGGCTGCCCACTGAAAAATAAACTCGAATCTTGAAAATTTTCTTTAGGTTCAGTAACTGAAGCAATTAAGAAATTTTAAGTATCCATCAAAAGGGTTAGTATAAAATTGTGATGCCTCCAAATTCAACTGATTAAATATTCTGACATCTGAAAAAACCTATAAACCTTGTGCCTTAACACTAAGAAATCAGCAGAAATAAGCAGGGTGAGGAAATCAATACTGGAAGTTAATTATTCCTTTAGGAACAACACTGCCTACTCAAAGGGTCTAGGTAGATACAAAAACTTTAAGCAGAATTCAGAATATAAATGATGGCTGACTGCCCAAATTCAGTTAAATCAGTTCGGGAAATCAGTTGAATGTTTGAACTTAAAACCATTCTGTCTGGTATTTAAATGCTGAAACATTTTTTCAGAGATGCCCTAACACAGAAAAGACTTAAAAATATCCAGGTTTAAGTCCTAGGTGATTTGTTTGGTTTTCTTGTTGGAAAATCCCTAAAGGTTTTGATACATTACCCTAATAAGTACAGTGCTAAGATATGGTGAAATGGAGACAACTTGAGGGCAACAGTCTTCCCAGACTGCACACTAAGAATTTTCCCCAAGAGGCAAGTCTTGATTAACTACTAAAAGTCAAAGAAACTAATATTCTACTTTCAAGTTTCTATGACTCAAAACATTTCAAAAATGAAGATTTCTTGTGGGCTTTTTAAGAGAATTTTATTTGAGTGGTTCTTACAAAGGTTGTTGCAATATGAAAGTCATTTGTTTGATAGAAATATCAAGCTGTCTTGTCAAACACACTGAAGTAACCCAAAAATATATTTCAGAGCTCACAGAGCTTAAAAAGAGCAAAGATTATATGCAACCAGACAAAACCTATTTCTGCATTTCCTATTTCTTCCTCAGACTGCTTTGCTTACCAGACTGTCACTAAACATCTTGAGGAAATGCAGGGATCATTTTGTTTGGAATCTTAGACACACCAGAACACAAAGTATTTACAAAGAAACTTTTACAGATACATTAATTGAAAAGATACCATCCAGAAATGTAATCTTGAAAATTTTCTTGCCAATGGATCACAATGCAAGATGAGATGTTAATCAAACAGCCCTTTAGCTGTCTTGGATTTTCCATACACTAAGTGTGTACTCCAGAGAAACCTCTGATAAACCATTAGCCGAGTATCAACATTAGTGAAACGTGAAATGTAACTGCTGTGTAAAAAGTTAGGCTTCTGAAACATTAAAAACATAATTACATCCCTGTCTGCCTTTTTACATTAAGCACATTTGTTCCCCCCTAGAGCTATTCCTATAGATCCTTAATGTAAATTTCTACATGTACATTTAAAAGGCAGAACAAGAGAACAGCTTTGTATACAGTGGGATTTGCTAGTTAGGGATAATGAGCACACTGCATTCCTGTTGACATTTTTATTTTTTCAAGGTAACAGGAATTGTATACAAATGACAGTAGACCCTTGCCTCTTTATTTTTATCTAAATAAAAGATAACTCAAGATGAATTCTCAAAGAAAAAAAGCTATGTACATAAGGGACTATATCTTCCTTCATCGTCTACTTGGAACCAGTAGTTGTGTTGCTGTCATAGAATCAGGGAAGAGGTTGTGATAAGTTGGAAGAGGTACATATGCTGCTGTTATCATTTTACCTGTTGAAAGAAACAGATATGATGGTTTAGCATTTTCACTTAAATTACATCCTTCATAATAATCACTCAGAAAAACAGATCAGGGGCGCCTGGGTGGCACAGCGGTTAAGCGTCTGCCTTCGGCTCAGGGCGTGATCCCAGAGTTATGGGATCGAGTCCCACATCAGGCTCCGGCTGGGAGCCTGCTTCTTCCTCTCCCACTCCCCCTGCTTGTGTTCCCTCTCTCGCTGGCTGTCTCTATCTCTGTCAAATAAATAAATAAAATCTTTAAAAAAAAAAAAAAAAGAAAGAAAAGAAAAACAGATCAAACTCACCAGCAAACCACCTGCCATGCAATGCATTGACAGCAGCAATGGCTGCAGCAATTGATGGGCACTTCACATACACGTTGCCCTGAAATAAAACAACAAAAAGATAAGGGTGGTATACAATTTTTACAAATTGCCTGTAAAAAAGCCCTCAGAGCTCTATAACCAAATACGTGTTTCATTAGCTAATATGTACACCTAGAATTTTACTGAAGTCATTTTATCCTCCCCAAACTTGTATTTTCCTTATTTTTATGACTTGAAAGCAGCTGAAGAATGAATCAAGATGCCAGGATTTCATGAAAAACTTTAAACTCTAACCAGCAACACTGCTACATGACGGCCTAGTATAATCTTCAATTATTAGAGGAATCTCCTTATGTTGGAGAATGTATATTTAGTCACTATGTTAAAATTTCTTTTAACAAAACTTCCTGGGACAGTGGTATTATGTTCCAAGTATGTGTGAAGGCTAAGTTGTAAAAGAGACACAATATCCTATCTTTATTAGTATTACAACACCTGAGGTGAGGTGCATAAAGGGCAGATTAAACTTTTCTGACTTTAGGGGAAAAAAAATACCTGAGCTGAATTTTTGTCAACATAAATATGAATAACTCCTCCATGTTTATTACATTCTTCAATCACATCATCCTTAATCTCTGTATCCCATCCAACCTCTTCTTCTCTGTAAAAAAAAAAAAAAAAAAAAAGTATTAAGGTCTATTAGACACCACTGAAACTTCTAAAATGTTACATACTCAGACTCCCAGTTAATCCTGGAGTCCGACATACCAGGCTTGATCCCAGGAACCTGAGATCATCATGACTTGAGCCAAAGTAAGACAATTACCAACTGACCCAACCAGGCACCCCAGCTTACGAATTTCTTAACTCTAAATTAATATTTAAAATACTTATTAACATATATCAAATGATATGTATACCAAAAGTTTATCATTTCCCAGATAAAGCTAAAATAAAGAATTTAATGTTATCCAGATGCCTGGGTGGCTCAGTCGGTTAAGCATCTGCCTTTAGCTCCAGGTCATGATCCCAGGGTCCTGGGAATAAGTCCTGCATTGGGCTCCCTGCTCAGTGAGAAGACTGCTTCTCCCTCTGCCTGCTGGTCCCCTGCTAGTGCTTGCACTCTCTGACAAATAAAATCTTTAAAAAAGGGGTGGAGGGGGTGTTACAAAAGGAACACAAGAAATCAAAGCTCTCTTTCTATGATAAACCATGAATATAAACAATGCAAACAGCATGTGACAAATTATATAAAACAATGTTTCATAACATAATGGTTCATTTACCAAAATCAATGGGATATCCGCATTTACCTTGGAATGTATTGTAAATATGATTCATAAAACAAAACAGAAGAGTCTGGACTTATAAAATGGCATTCTGATCATTGTGTCTAAGCATTAGGAAAGAAATTCCTAATTCCTGGCCTGCATTAATCTAAGAAGAATATTTTAAAAGATCCTCTTTATCCTATATGATATTAAAATAATATTAAAATTTAAAAGCCAAAAACTGGTAGCAAAGTAAACTGGCAATAGAAATAAACACAAATACACATATGAACAAACAAAACAAGCAGAAACAAACCCATAGAGAACAAAATGGTGACTGCCAGAGGGGAGGAGGGTGTAGGGATGGGTAAAATGAGTGAAGGGGAGTGGAAAGTACGGGCTTTCAGTTACGGAAATAGTATGTCAACAACGATGAAAAGTACAGGATAGGGAATACAGTCAATAGTACTGTAATATACAGCTTTATATGGTGACAAATGGTAAGCTACACCTATGCAGAGCATAGCATAAGGTGTAGAGTTGAAGAACAACTGTTATGAGCCTGAAACTAATGTAACACAATGTATGTAAACTAAAAGTCATAAACAGATACAAAACTGAGAAAAGGATTTAGATATAACTGGTAAACAAAATCTGCATAACTTTTACTTCAATACCAATCTTACGAACACACTCAAAAGGATGTAGCAATTTAAAAAGCTATTAAAATTAATACCTTAGAAGGATGAAAACTGTTTACTCTTTGAACTGTAAAATATACTGAAGCATCCTAAATGTTAACTTAGAAAAGCTCAACATTAATACTTTCGCAGTAGTTAACCACTGAACAACACGGATTTCAAGTGCACAAGTCCACCTATACAGTATTCTATTACAAATGTAGTTGCTCTTTAAGATTTTCTTTTCTCTAGCTTACTGTAAGAATGCACTACAGAAGACATATACAAGATACAGGTTTATTAACTTGTTTATGTCATTGTAAGGCTTTCAGTCAACAGTAGTCCATTAGCAGTTAAATTTTAGAGGGGAGTCAAAATTTACATATGGATTTTTGACTGTGCAGGCAGGGGACTGCACCCATAATCCCCGCATTATTCAAGTGTCAATGGTATACCCTTTTCAACCTGATCAAAGTGTATTACTTACGTCTGAGGGTTAAACATGTTAGAAAGCTGGAAACACTGTGTTGCAAGAGGCTGAACAGAGGCAGCTGCAGCTAAAGCTGAAGCTAAAAAAAAAAGAGAGAGAAATTAGTTTCATGGAAAATGCATCAGAACAGCCCTGATGAGTAAAATAAAACCAAAACCCCCACTAACTCCAACTGTGAAACTAGGATAGTCAGTCACTTCCCTAATTTACCTTATTTAATAATGCTATCGAAGTGTGTAACGGTACTGGATTTGAGTTGCCAGAAAACTGAAGCAACCTAACATTTAAATTGCCAATCCCCAGGAAATGGAAATTTTATTTTTAGAAGAGAAATTAAACTTTAAGTGTAATCAAAACTCATTCAATTAGATAAATATCAATACAAATCAATCCAGAAAGGCAAAGGATAAAATAGAAGATTGATTTTGTAGAACTGCTTGAGTTTATACTCCAAGAAGCAAAGGATGATGAAAATACAATCTTTTCTTAGGTGTCTGCCCATGAATATAGTTCCATATTTTCTTTTAAAATAAACATCATAAACAGACTGTTTAACAGATAAGATGCAGAAAGCCATCCAACCATTTACAATTCAATATCCCAGGAATATAAACCCTATCTCAAAATCAAATGAGTATTTTTTAAATGACTAGGTCACAGCACAAGAAACACTAAAAATAGATCTATAATATTATAATATTCACTATTAAAAATAAAAAACTACCAGACACTAATATCCAGGAGGAACATTTAAAACCCATACTGGTTTTAGGTTTGAAGTAAGAGCACTGTCCAAGACAGCTGGCCCATTGCTTTTATGTGTGATTCACAAAACATTACCAGTAGCTGTTACAGAACTCACCGTAATCATTATATCTGACCAAATTTCATTCCAATATATAACAACAAACAAAGCTAAGGATAAAACAGTGCATTAGAAATTATAGTAATTAAAATTAACAATCACCCAAGGAAATACCAGAAATTATTTCACTGAATAAAAATTAGGGCCATGCATGAAATACATCATAAAAAATGATTATTTCTGTTATCATTACAAAAGTGCTTTTTGCTCCTTTATTACTTCAATAAACAAGTTTTTTCTTTCACAAAGCTTTGCACTAAAATATAAATGTTAAAAAACCTAACAGATGTCATATTCTAGTCAGAAAAGGTAAAGATGTAAGCATGCTTGTGTTACAATGAATATAAAAATGAGGCCCACTATGTACTTTATCACAAACAAATGGAAGTACTCTTGAAAAAAAACACTAGGTCATTACAAAACAACCGAGGAATACTTTATTTTTTCCATTTTCTTAAATGAATTAGGAATACTGAAAAAAATTAGGGAATATGTGATAGGAACATTCCAGCTCAACCTAGATGAATGCAGAACACAATGAATTCAGCATAGAAATATAGCTAATAGAAAAATCCACTAGTTATACTTTTTAAAAGGATTGAGTGCAACGGTCTCACTTGCTGGAAAAAAATTAAAATACGTATTTAATTCCCATCAAAGAACATGGTAGACCTTTTCATATAGAATCATTCTCCTAAACAACTTTTAAGTACAACCTATAAAAGACGGATACTGAATTAGCTCAACAGCAAAATGCTCTAAACAAATGGCAGAGATTTGGTAATCAAAAACAAGAAAAAAATAGCCTACTTTATAAATAATTATTTCAATCGTTGAAATATGCATGCAATTTAGTTCTGGATAACTGCCTCATTGCTTGGTACTGTTAATAGAAATCACTGACGTTAGGGTCCCTAACGTTATGTTAATTCAGACTCCTGAAAGATTTGTGTACTAAAATAACAAATTCCATTTTCTGACTTCTATATACAACTAACAATCAAAACACAAAGATAAGCATACAGACTAAAAATAATCCTAAGTAAACTAAAGCAAAGAAATGCACATGCACGGACATTTTAATTTTAATCCATGGAATAGTAATGATTTGGATCAAGCCAACTGAAATATACATTAAGAGATGGCTTACTGTATATACACAATAGGTCATTCTTCAAAAAAATCCAAAATCCAAAATGTAACAAGTGATATAAGGAACAACTATGTCTTGCTACACTGACATCTATTTCAAAGACAAATAAAAAGCTCAACTCACCTTCGGTCTGTTGAGAAAGTCTTGTTTGCAAATCTATAACAAAAGAGAATTCTACAGCTCAGTGCAGGAACAATGAAGAGCCTCAACTAACAGGGTAAATGTCAGGAAAGCATTAATAAAAGAGGACTACATAGCAGGGTTTATCAAAATAAACTTATAGTAAAACCTGGCAGCCAAACCTCCTTCCCCATTCCTCATTGACAAGGCTTTGGGGCCTTTTTCTTTCCTCCTATCCTAGAAAACTTACACTTATGCCTGTCTTCCTACTCCTAGTACTCTTCTGCATCTCCTATGTATTCCACTATACTACTCTTCACATGGGAATAATGGGAAATGGGGAAAGGGAAGCACACCGGTCAGAAAATCCATGAAAACCCTGATCTTGAGAATTCAATTCCAAGTACTTGGGATAGTCAACTCTGGCCGAAAAGATGACAGTTTAATTAGGTCTGATTTCCTGGAATAGTATGGAAATTTAACGAAGCAGGAATAAATTATAACCAAGTTTATTATTATCTATGAAATACAAGAAGAATTTAATCATCTAGTCACTATTAATAATAAACAGAATGGGGATTTTTACCAGTATATTTCCCCATATAGTTATTAAATTCTCCACTGGAAAGCAAGTTAACAGAAAGCTGCTTGGCACTGAAAATAGCAGCAAGTGTAAATAAAAAAGAAAATGTCATTGTGCTATCTTGAAGTTTAAAATTATAAAAATACAGGACATAAAAATTGTTTAGATCCAGTAACCTAATTTTCATTAACATGTGATTTAATTTCAACACTATCATCATCTGGGTGTCTTGCTAATTACACAAAAAAATTGAAAATGGGCAAAAATGGCACCTGGCTTAGTCAGTGGACAGTGCAACTTGATCTCAGGGTTGTTCAGTTCAATCCCCTCAATGGATGTAGAGGTTACTTAAAAATAAAATCTCGAAAAGGGGGGGGGGTCAGTGAAAAGGAAAAGGGATCGGTACCCCAAGTTATGCTGGCTCAAAACTGGTATCTGAGGGAGTTGAAGAAATGTAACTGGTGTAATACTGAAGGAACATGAAGACATGACCACAGAAACTGTCAAACTTTAAATTTTAACACAATTTGTCTTTTCTTTCCATACAATAGGAAAAAGGTATAGATATGAAAAAATCTATCCTATGGGATTCCTGGCTGCCTCAGTCAAGAGAGCACAGGACTCTTGATCTCAGGGTAGAGTTTGAGCCCCATGTTGGATGCAGAGTTTACTTAAACAAATGAAACCTTAAAAAAAACCACCCTTTTTTAAGGGTATGTAAATCCCTATCAAGATTTCAAAAATGACTTTATAGGTCACTTGTGACAAGTTAGGAAACAAAGCATAGATTTCATAAAGATAAGGACTCTTAGAAACAACTTGTTAAATTTCTAAAATAAAATGGATAGAGTGGTGACTCACATTTGGTTTTAAAAAATAGCTTTAAAGAATTTAGGAGAAAGGGCTTTGGACACATTAACACTCAGCAATTTATAGTATTTCAACAAAAAGTAAGGTTTTAATGATGACGATCTGGAGAAAATTACCCAGTTATGGAAATTATTACCTAAAAATTGAGTGATTATTAATTTGGTAGCAATAGCAATCTATTTTAAGTATAAGTGTAAGAAGACAGAATCAAACTTTATAATCATCTCAATTAACACTAATAACGGTGAATATAACAAATACAGATAACTGGCTGTTTAACCAATCCACATTCACCTTTACAGAGTTCTAGTTGATCACAATCAGCCCACCTTAATTATAAACTGCACAGTAAGTGTGCCCAAGAAGGTATAGCCATGTATTAGGCATCGAGACAAAATGGCTAAAAATAGTAATAATGTCAAACTTTCAAAAATCTTCAATTAGGTGAAGATATTGTTTATGAAGAACATCGAATAAACTATTTGATAGCGCACCCAGAATATAACATAAGACTGCTTAGAAACGAATCCTATGTTACTACACCAAATCCCTGAAGTCAGCGGATATTCACTAGCATCTAGTGAAATACCTAGAATATGATAAACAATCAAGCATTTTCTAAATTATTGAAAGAACGATCTGAATAGGAATTAATATGAGGCTACAGTTTTCATATTACATACTAAGTTTAAAGCCACAGACTGAGTTATATTTCTGGAAGGGCTGGGTTCCTTAAATGTCTTTGATTATAGCAAGTGGCATTCTTTGGCTATTTGCTCACTCAAGAAATTAAATGTCTAATATTTATAAATCAAAACAATTACATGGGGGAGTTATACAGTGACTCAAAATACATAAATCCATTAATGGTTACGATTTTTTCCCCCATAAGGATAAACTAGCATGGTTTTATCAGAAATTTTTAAAGATTTATTTGAGAGAAAGAGCAAGCCAGCATGAGTGGGAGGGGCAGAGGGAGAGGGGGAGAGAATCTCCAGCAGACTCCATGCCCAGTGTGAGGAGACCAACTACGACGTGGGGCTGGATCTAATGACCCTGAGATCACGACCTGAGGTGAAATCAAGAGACCAATGCTTAACCCACTGAGCCACCCAGGAGCCCCAGTTTTGTCAGAAGTTTTATAAACACCTATCAGATTTCAAAATAAATTAATATAATCTGACAGGAGAAACAGAAACACAAAAGGCACAATTCCTAAAGTTACTCACAAACTTATGGACATCCACTAAAATGAAACACTGAAGAGACCCTTCTCTCTTAATAACAAAATATAAAAGCAAAAGTGATCCTCTCCTTTAATTAATGAGTTTTTTATTTAAATGGAAATCATGAATCAACCACATGGACCTTTATGTATATTCAGATGCAGTACTATGGTCTTAAACTTACATACTGTCAGTTATAGAGTCTCACTTTGTAGATACAATTCATAATACAAAGTGTTATACTTTCTTGGGATATATATTTCCTGTCTACCAAGGTCCAAAATACAAATGGTTCTTCTTAGATGTTCTAAAAGCAAGGTCTTCAACATTACAAAATTAAATGCTACCCTAGCTCATAGCTTTGGGTTAGCATCAAGGTTTATAAAAGCAAATTTGAGGTACTTAAGCCATAAGAAAAACAATGTTTCATAAACTGAACCCCTTGTTACACAACTATAATAAACCACCACTTCTCTATTTTCCTGCCCTCTTCAGGAGCTCCCATTCCCCTAACTGAAAATCTCAAACAGCATGTACTATTTAGAGGAAACCAGTTTTCTCTGCACTTTTGATACTGTGATTATTTTACATAAAGCTTGACTTAAAGGCCCCTGATAGTTTTTCTGAACTCAAACACTACATAGAAACATTTTTTCAAACAATATAAATTTCGTGTTTAAGAAAAGTCGGTATGTTCAAAAAGGTCTAACAGGCGATTCAAACTAAAAAGTGGTATGCAGGGTTAAAAAAAAATTCCCTGATAGCCTATTATTAGTGAATAATTCTATTCTCCATCTCCAATTCCTTTAAATTTGCAGGCTAAAAAGTACTTGATGAATTGAATTCTCAGTAAGTCCTTTTAAATGCAAAAATTTGGCAAATTTTCGAATTAGGTGAAAAAACAATGATTTCAAATTAGAAAAGATTCAATTCCTACCTGCCACAGCACCAAATGCCAAAGAGCCACTCATTTGTAGAGCCTGCTGTGCTGCTGGTGGAATCTGCAAACCTGTACCTGTGTAAAAGAAAGAGACCTTATAGTCCTTACTGTGTTAAGGGCAGAAAAACCCAATTTTCTGGGCGCTTACTACTACCAAAGTCAGTTAACTGAAAGTATTTACAAGCAGGACATGGTATAATACTGGCAACTAAGTTTATTAAATATGAGAATATAATTATTATAAGAAAGCAAAAGGAATCCTATAATGTATGCTGTGGCACTCCAAAGGCACCACCATAAAGTAGATTCCATTACAACTTTAAGTAACCTCATCTATGAAACTGCATATACTGCCCAAGAATAATAAGGTCAACTCCAAAATAAGAAAAAATATTTTGTCAGTTATTAGTCTGTGTGGGTTACCTTTCTCTTACCCGCATCCAGAAGAAATCATTCTCAACACATGGAAAAACTTACCTTCTGCAAGTCTTGCCATTAACTGGAGACGACCAGTTGTTCCCAAGTCAATTCCAGTCCTTTCCAGTTCATCACTGTCCAAAAATGAGCTAGCACTGGAAGCATCAGTACGTTCAGTAACATGACCAACTTTCATTGGTCTTCCTGCTAACTCAAATCCATTAAGTTGTTCCAAAGCCTTCTTGGCACATTCTGAATCGGAAAACTGTATAATTAAGAGAGGGGTGAAAAGTAGAAAGTCCAGTAATGTTAGTTCACGCATATACCTAAGATAAAGAAATGCTTACTTATTAAGTCTAGTCTATTCAATAATTACATAACTGGGTGGATGATAAAGTGGAAATTTCTAGCTTTACGTTAATGTAACACACATCATCAGACCACAAGCTCATTCACATCAGCTTTGTTGATGTGATGGATTGAATAACAAGATATTACCAAATGACGACACCTAACCTTTGGAAATAAGGAATCTTAGTAACAGAATATCTAATTTTTCCAACATCAAAACACTTTTTAATGTGCTGGAATAAACTAAAATGGTGCTTTGTTTCCTTTCAGAAAAAAAGAACTTTTTAGAAAAATTAAAAAGTTCGCTCGGCTATTATTTTTATTTTTTCTTAAAGATTTTATTTATTTGACAGAGTGGCAGCCAGTCAAAGAGGGAACACAAGCAGGGGGAGTGGGAGAGGAAGAAGTAGGCTCCCAGCGGGGGAGCCTGATGCAGCCTGATCCCAGAACGCTGGGATCACGCCCTGAGCCGAAGGCAGATGCTTAACGACTGAGCCACCCAGGCACCCCTCAGCTATTATTTTTAATACAAAATTCTGGGGCATTTTATTGCCAATAAAATCATAAAAATTTTTTTCTTTGTATCATGAAAAATCTTAATTCCCAGGATGCAAACACAAACTTAGCTGCACGCTCTGATTTTCATTTAATGGGGGAAAAAAAAGACTCCCAGCAATTCCATAGCTTAGTATTTCATCAGTATGATTCAAAACATTTTCTCTTATTTACATAAAATAAGAAAAATTAGATACTTAAGAAACACCAACACACAGCACTATGTAAAAATTTAAATAATCTAGCTCTGTACACAGACAACTAAATCATAGCCAATAGTTCACACACAGCTGATATTAAAAATGTTTTTTAACAGGGGCACCTGGGTGGCTCAGTCGGTTGTCTCACCTGCCTTTGGCTCAGGTCATAATCCCAGGGTCCTGGGATGGAGCCCCATGAGCCCCATATATCCAGAAGCCTGCTCAGCACAGACACTGCTGCTCTCTCTGCCCCTCCCCCTGCTTGTGCCTTCTCTAATAAAATCTTTTTAATAAAATGCTTTGCAAAATATGCTTTATTCTTTACCTAACGTTTAATTAGATTTCTAGTAAAACTGCCTGCCTACTAACCAAATATTTAAGCACCAAACCTATTACATAAAAAAGTACTTTAGGTAACACATGATGAAATACTCAATTTAATACAAATTATGTGTAAAATCCCTTGACCACACACTTTGGGGAAAAAAGAAAATAACCACACACGTTATTAGAAACAAAATGTTATTGGGGCACCTGGGTGGCTCAGTGGGTTAAGCGTCTGCTTTTGGCTCAGGTCATAATCCCAGAGTCTTGGGATTAAGCTCCAAATTGGGCTCCCTGCTCAGTAGAGAGTTGGTTTATCCCTCCCCCTCCCCCTGCCCCTCCCGCTTGCTCTCAAATAAAATCTTTATAAAACAACTTTTCTCCTTTCGCCAGTATATAAAGATGAAAATCCCGATGACTAATCTCATGACCCTGAGATCATGACCTGACCCGAAATCAAGAGTCAGATGCCTAACCTACTGAGACACCCAGGCGCCCCAAATTTTATTGAAACTTTGATATAATACAATTCTAATTCCTTCATTTCAACTGGGACCTATCTGTATTTAAAATTGTTTTTCCTATGGCAGCAGCAATGGTGACAATCTGCATTTTACACTAGAAATAGCAGTTTTCAGAACCTTCCAAAAGTTCTAACACCATTTGAAAAACTGCTATTATGTAATTGAATTGCATCAGGAAAGAGAACATAAGAGGGTTTACTTTTGAAGGGGCACCTCCATTCACAGTTATTTCAGCTGCCACCTAACACTCTCATCAGGGAATGGGCTGCGATGGTTAGCCACAAACTTTTTTTTTTCTAGATTTCATTTACTTATTTATTTAGAGCACACATGTGTGAGCAGGGGAAGGAGCACTGGGAGAGGAAGAAAGAATCTCAAGCAGACTCCATGCCCAGTCCAGAGCCCAGTCCAGTGCAAGGTTATCAGGACCCTGAGATCAGGACCTGAGCTGAAATCAAGAGCCAGATGCTTAACCAACTAGGTCACCATGGTTCCCCGGCTCCGCCACCACCCCGACACAAACACTTACTTAATAAACTAATTCTGACTGTGGTTGTGAGATGCACACATATAATAAGAATTTTAAATAAAAAAATATTAAAACACTTTCACTCAACTGACAAAAACATATCATAGAAGTATTACAAAGCAAAGAACTCATAAATGGGGTCATAAACTTCAATTACATGGAGACTTAGCTATGCAAACTGACTATATACTGGATAACAGAAAACTGGCAAAACGCCAACATTTGGTAGGCATGGCTACTAAAGACAAACTAATTTAAACCATTCGAAAATATTAACCATGCAACCTTCCCCACTATCAATAACTGATAGAAGTTTTACTATGGTACTTTCATCTAAAACCTTGAAGTCAATCAATCAAACCTTTAAGTCATAATGTTAATAATGGTGATTGCTTACCGTAATAAATCCATATCCCTTAGATCGACCTGTTTCACTATCCATCATGAGTTGGATACTTTCAATCTAAAAATGTTAAGAACATGGTATTAGTGCAAAGGAGGAAGCAAAAGCATTTTTATTCCTTGAAATTTAAAGTCTCTCCCTCCCCCAAAACAAAACAAACCATTATAACCCCTCATTTCCAAAAGAATGCCTGAAAGCCTAGATACATCCCAAGCAAGAAGTTACGCACTGTGGAGCAGGAAAAAAAAAACAAACGTAAAATCTTAGTCTTTTGCCTCAAAAACAAACTACTAAATACCAGAGATCCTTTGTAAACCATAATCAGGTGTTAAAAATGAAATTAATATCGTTTCCTTTCCATTATGCTAAAAACACCAAACATTAATTCCCAACAATACCAGACATAAATTGTCCAAGATGTTAGAATAACTAAAATAGGGGCACCTGGCTGGCCCACTCTGTAGAGCATGCGACTCTTGGTCTCAGGGCTGTGAGTTCAAGATGCACAGTGGGTACAGAAATTACTTAAAAACAAAAATCCTGGGACGCCTGGGTGGCTCAGTCTGTTAAACATTTGCCTTTGGCTCAGGTCATGATCCCAGTATCCTGGGATCCAGTCCCGCATAGGAGTCCTTGCTCAGCAGGGAGCCTGCTTCTCCCTCTGCCTGCCACTCCCCCTGTTCCTGCTCTGTCTGACAATAGAATTTTTTAAATAAATAAAATAAAAAAATTTAAAATCTTACAAACTGGGGCACCTGGGTGGCACAGTTACATGTCTGACTCTTGGTTTCAGCTCAGCTCATGATCTCAGGGTTGAGAAATCAAGCCCTGCATCGTGCTCCACGCTCAGCCTGCTTGAGACTCTCTCCCCCCTGACCCCCCAAGCCCACTGTCAAATAAATAAATCTTAAAAAAAAAATCTTGAGAATAAAATCAACACTCAACATAGTTTTATCACTGCCTAACTCTGTGAACACATTAAAAGGCAATGAATTGTTCACTTTAATTAGATGAAGTACATAGTTTGTGTACTACATCACAGTTATCTCAATAAAGCTAGTTCATATATAGAAAAAATAAAAAATTAAAATACAGCATGGGTGTACTATATTTCTTCATGTCCTGGTAATTTCAGGAATGCATTAACTTTGTAGTGACTAACCAAAAAAAAAAACGACTTGTACACCACTAGCTTGTGCTATTTCTAATTTAATAAAACACCCACAATCAACACCCAACTTTTACCATTACTGATTCTTCAAACAGTTCAACAAAGGGGTTGAATGGAAATAGTGAACAAGTATATCCAAGAGCAATGAAGATTAGTAGTGGATACACTGTAACTATTACTAACATTTTTATTCATGGACACATAATTAATCTTTTAAACTACAGTGTAACTTACTAGCATTAACATTTATTCTAATATAAAATGTCCACACTAAATTGAGGACCAACTGGATAGAAACAGTCTAACTCCTTACTTTAGTAGCTAGAGAAGCTTCTCTACATACCCCAAAATTTTCAGTGAGGCAAAAAACAAGCATCCAAAAAACATCAACAGGGGGTGCCTGGCTTGCTCAGTCACAAGAGCATGCGACTCTTGATCTTGGGGCCATGAGTTCGGGCTCCCACAATGGGGAAGTAGATTATACTTAAAAAAACAAAACAAAAACAAAAACCAAAGAACATAATACCCCCCCCAAAAGACCCAACCAAGGGAAAAAAAAATCTCGTTACAAATGCACAGGATACTCTTATCATGCATGTTGACTTGAAAAAAACCATTGCTTCTAATACTCTATGCATTTCATTGTAGCATTATGACAACACTAACAGATTCGCTATCTTCAAATGTTACCTTCTGTCAGAGATACTATTTTAATCTAAGATGCCACAATACCCTTTCAGAACTACCCTTTCCCGTCTCAGTATTAACCTCACTGAAACATGACGAAGTAAGTACATGGAATTACTACGCAGTTGTATTTGGATCGAGAACCTACTAAAGGTCATTGAAGATATTGGGACTTACCCTTCCAAAAGGCTCAAAGATTCCCCGAAGCATATCTTCAGTTATGTTAAAGTGTAATGAGCCCACATAAAGCCTCATAGGTCCAGCACTTCCCTTTTGTAGATTGTTTGCCATTGCTGCAGCTCTGTTTTTTTCTGCCTACAAGTTGAATAAGACAAAATGCACATCACACAGCACTAACCCAAAGAATTTTAATCATAGAAAAATCCCATTCACTTTAGGTTTGCTTAATGACTAGTGAATTCAAAGTTGAGTGATGAAATTATGCTAAGTTTGGGGTGCCTAGGTGGCTCAGTCGGTTAAGCGTCTGCCTTCGGCTCAAGTCATGATCCCAGGTTCCTGGGATCAAGCCCCACATCAGAGAGCCTGCTTCTCCTTCTCCCTTTGCCCCTGCCCCCCCATGCTCTATCTCAAATAAATACATAAATCTAAAAAAAAAAAAAAAAGAAAGAAATTATGCTAAGTTTAGTAAGTCATACACAGCACAAATATTCCACTTACATGTGACTGTGTTTAATTGCCCAGAATGAGAATTTTAAGAAAATGGTTCAAATGCCAATTTGCTAAAGAAAACTTCAATATTTTATTCAACTTAATATATTTTGCCACAATAAAAACCTTTTAAGTTTTACAAGCATATGCAAAGCAATCATACACTCCATTTCATATGTAAAATGAAATCAATCCTAAAAGTACAGTATGCCATCTAAATAAAATGCATCCTGATACCAGGCATGCTAAATGTGGAAGAGAAGATTGTCTCCTCATGAATACACTTGTTATTTATTAAAATTGACGTACTCTCAAAATTATTGTCAGTGAAAGTACAGTACACACCACCTGGCTGGCTGCATAAATGGGCTTTTTTGTCAATATAAAATCAAATCAAGCAAAGCGTTTAGTTTAATGGTCATTCTTTCCAAAGAAGTCTTTCTCAAAGGTAATCGTTATCAATTCATATTCTACCACAAGCTCCTTTTCTTGTTAACTAACTTAGGCATTTTGAGTATCTATGTCCTAAGGAGGTTAAAGTTAAATGAATTCAAAAAGTCCTTTAATTTGAGGATTTTCAGCCGTCTTCATGCCAAGCTACACTCTATTAAATTTGTCCTCCACTGCAGGAAGTGAATCAAGGAACTAATTTTTCCCATTTCCTAAAAATTATTTTCCTATTGTTTAGATACATTCAAGTGGTAAATACCCAATATTAAGTACTTCTAAAATATTTAAATAGGACCTATTACTGTCTTGTAGTTATGGCAGAAACTACTTTTTTTTTTTTTTAAGATTTTTGTTTATTTGACAGAGAGGCTGCGAGAGAGGGAACACAAACAGGGCGAGTGGGAGAGGGAGAAGCAGGCTTCCCGCTGTGCAGGGAGCTTGACATGGGGTTCGATCCCAGAATGCTGGGATCATGACCTGAGTGGAAGGCAAACACTTAACGACTGAGCCACCCAGGCGCCCCAGAAACTACTAACTTGACCAATGTTACATACAGCTTAACAGTGAGAAAAACTGGAATTTCAAGTCAAAGCTGGTTCCAAAGCTTGTGCATAACTTTAAAATATCATGTAAATTTGATGAAATAACCAGATTATTTTGGAGTTACAGGGTACTTATTTCAGTGGTTTAGAAAGCTATCAACATGACTGTGTTATTATGTGTTGCTCAAAAATATTCTTCAAATCCTATATTCTCCATTAAAAAAACACCTGAGCTAGGCAAGCATGACAGGTATCAAAAATGGTCTTAATAAAAATAGCTACCGATAAGGAAACCTAAAAATGTTTTAAAAATTTTTTATTTCAGGGCGCCTGGGTGGTGCAGTCGTTAAGTGTCTGCCTTCAGCTCAGGGCGTGATCCCAGCATTCTGGGATCGAGCCCCACATCAGGCTCCTCCACTAGGAGCCTGCTTCTTCCTCTCCCACTCCCCCTGCTTGTATTCCCTCTCTCACTGGCTGTCTCTGTCAAATAAATAAAATCTTAAAAAAAAAATTTTATTTCTTTGACAGAGCGAGCACAAGCAGGGGGAGCAGGAGGCCAAGTGAGAGGTAAAGAGGGAGAAGCAGGCTCATAAAGCAGGGAGCCCAATGCAGGGGTCAATCCCAGAACCCTGGGATCACGACCCGAGCCTAAGGCAGACGTTTAATGACTGAGTCACACAGCCGCCCCCTAAAAATGCTCTTATAATAAAATGATACATCTTGATTTTTCCACATTTAAATGAGCTATTATTAAAACTAATTTCATTTCCCGAAGGCATAAAGTACCAGCAAAGAGGAATTAAACAGAAGACATTTTAAACAGAAAACATTCTCAAGAGTAGTTTGAAACATCTTACCATCAAGAGATGCTAGAAATGACAGCTGCTCAAACTACTCTTAACATTTTATAAAATCTTATCTAAGTTATGTATTTATAAAATACTAAACTTACTAAAAATGTCAAAATCACTCTATTTGAAAGAAAGGGTAATAAACATGTTTTTTTTTTAAGATTTTATTTATTTATTTAACAGAGAAAGACAGCCAGCGAGAGAGGGAACACAAGCAGGGGGGAGTGGGAGAGGAAGAATCAGGCTCCTAGTGGAGGAGCCTAATGTGGGGCTTGATCCCAGAGCACCGGGATCACGCCCTGAGCCGAAGGCAGACGCTTTAACGACTGCGCCACCCAGGCACCCCCAACATGTTCTTAAATGCTTATATCCCCAACTAATAAATTATCACAAATCAGTAAAATTCTAGACCAAATTCTCAGGTCTTTTTCATGAAATAGGTATTTACAATTCATATTAGAATAGGATGTTGCTAAGAATGTACTATCATCAAAGTAACCAAGACAAAGTTTAAAAAAAAAAAAAAAACACCAAAAACTATTCTGAGGGGGTGCCTGGGTGTCTCTGTAGTTAAGCGTCTGCCTTCAGCTCAGGGCGTGATCCCAGCATTCTGCGATCGAGCCCCACATTGGGCTCCTCCGCTGGGAGCCTGCTTCTTCCTCTCCCACTCCCCCTGCTTGTGTTCCCTCTCTCGCTGGCTGTCTCTCTGTCAAATAAATAAAATCTAAAAAAAAAAAAATAATAACTATTCTGAAAACATCTAACGCCAATAATGAATGATTATGTAAAGATACTGTAGCGTAATGCTACGCAACAGGTTTCTTGCACTATCGCTAATCAAATTCATAACCAAGAAAATAATTACCTGTGATGCTTGTACTATGATTGGCACTCCTAAAACACGTTGGCCAGTTAATCCTATTGCTAGAGGCACTGAGCTAACATCAACAAACTCCACATATGCAATTCCTTTGGAACGTCTTGAATTTCTATCAGAAATCATTCTCACATCTCGAACCTAAAAAGAAAACAGACACTTAACATAAGCTTCTGTTTATGCAACCATCCACTGTAAACCACCAAAAAAATTTTTTTTTACTGATCATGTGGTTTTACTTATAAGTAATCTCTACACCTAACGTGCGGCATGAACTCATGACACGTTTCTCTAAGTAAACCATCCAGGCGCCCCCCAATGTTTTAAATAAGTGAACTTGTCCGTCCATTTCTACTTTCGATGAATGTATGATAATAGTTATTAATTCCAACACTATTAACTTCCAATTGAGGCAGAAACAGAAATGTTACCCAAAAGTTTCTCTAACTGAATTCTTCTAAATCAAAAGATTTGGTGTTTAAATATTCTCTAATTTAACCTAGCAAACTGACAATTATTAAAATGTTGTTTGCAATTCCCTTTTACTCGACTTCCCTAAATAGACTAAAAACTTACCTTTCCTACTGTAGAGAAAAACTCTTCCAAATCCCTTGGCCGAATTCTTGCTGCCAGCTGCATGCAGAAAACTGTCCTTGCATCTCTTTCCTCAGGAGTTAGATTATCAATAGGTTCCCTAACAGGAATAAAAAAATAATGAGTTTTATAAATTGTATTCTTAAAATAACCTTATGAAGTTCATTTTCAATAAACAGAATAAACTTTACCAGTAGTCTGTCATTATTCCCAAGGCCGTTTTCTTTTTTAAGATTTTATTTCTTTGAGAGAGTGAGGAAGAGAGAGCGTGCGTGCGTAAGCAGGTAAGAGGCAGATGGAGGGAGAAGCAGACTACCCCCTGCTGAGCAGGGTGCCAGGTGGGACCATGACCTGAGCGGAAGGCAGACACTTAACTGCCTAAGCCACCGAGGTATCCCTCCCAGGCCCACTTTCACTAAGATTTATACAAAATGTCCATAAAATAATTCAGTATGACTCAATTCCTTCAACAAGATAGTTACTAAATGTTTCTTCTGCTAATATCTTACAGGGTATCAGGACGAAAGTCCATTAGCATCTCAATCTTACAAATGGTTAATTTCTACAGAATGAAAGACCAATCTGAAGCCCGAGAGTTTAAGAATAGTCACAGAAAATAACCACTTACTAGCTACAATGTCAGAATGGTCCAAATTAATGAAAGGATGGCTTTCCAAAACAAAACCATAAATCCATGAAGTGAAATAAAGTTCGACAATCATAAATGACCAACTTGAGATGATGGCAACTATTTTACTCTAATTTTCCCCTAAATTTTTATTTAACAAACTGAGATAGATATATGGAACCATGACCTGGTTGTTTATTCGACCAGTCTTATAAGACTCTACAAATTTAGTATCCAAAGCAATGTTTCTTGATGGTTATAAAATACAGAAACAGGGGCGCCTGGGTGGCACAGCGGTTAAGCGTCTGCCTTCGGCTCAGGGCGTGATCCCAGCGTTATGGGATCGAGCCCCACATCAGGCTCCTCCGCTGTTGAGCCTGCTTCTTCCTCTCCCACTCCCCCTGCTTGTGTTCCCTCTCTCGCATCTGTCTCTCTCTCTCTGTCAAATAAATAAATAAATAAATAAAATTCTTTAAAAAAAAAAAAAAATAAAATAAAATACAGAAACAATACCCATATACAAGACAAAAATGAAAAGCAGGAAATTAAATAAATGCCAGCAGTGGGATTCAATTTATTCATTTTTACAGACAGCCTTGAAGATCAAAAGCACTTCTGATTATATGGAAGAAACTAAAGAGCCCACGTAAAAGAGCACAAGAGACGAAACTTAATTTCACGAATTTCAAGGAAAAAAACAGAGTGCCTATTAACATTACTTAATACAAAACATCACTAAAGGTTAGGTCCTAAGTGAATCCCTAAAGATAAAAGCACAAACACGCTCTTATCCACGTTCTGGACATTTTCAGGAAGGTACTTTTGAGATATTCCACCTACAAAATTCTGGTACATTTCCTTGGTAAATCAGCAGGTAATTTTAAACTACGAAACAGAGGTACATCCAGAAAAAGAGAAAACAGGATTTCCTTACGAGAGTAAATACTGAAGAGTGTTGAAAAAAAAAAAAAGGCAAAAAAAGCTCAACGGGTTACAAAAAAGAGCTTTTATTTTTTATTTTTATTTATTTATTTTTAGATTTTTATTTATTTATTCGACAGAGATAGAGACAGCCAGCGAGAGAGAGAACGCAAGCAGGGGGAGTGGGAGAGGAAGAAGCAGGCTCATAGCAGAGGAGCCTGATGTGGGGCTCGATCCCAGAATGCGGGGATCATGCCCTGAGCCGAAGGCAGACGCTTAACGACTGAGCCACCCAGGCACCCCCAAAAAAGAGCTTTTAAAATCATTAAGGTTTTCATCAAATCCTAGAATTAGAATATACCAGATAACAAATGTAACATATAATGAACTCTAAATTAAAAGGTGCCCTTTAAGGGAAGTCAGAAAGAATATCAGTAAAGAACAATGCTGCCATTATCAAAATTTTCCCTAAACCAAAATAAATGGTGGACTTCATAAGTCAGTCTTAAGTTTATTTAAGAGGAAAAACAACATTTGATAACTAAAGATTACTTAGAAACAAGTCAACTTGGTATGGATTTTGGAAATTAAATACTTTATTCTCAGTAAAGAGAGCCAGATTAATAAAACTCATGATTGTTACAACCAATTTCCCATAAGGCTATTAGTAACTCAAAATTTATTAATTCCAAGATAAGCAGAGGCAAGTCTATTTAAAGTTTTCTGTAGTTACCATTAAAATTTAAAAGGGAATTAAGAGCACATGTAGTACCTTACATCTTAGAACTGTAATTACTGCTCCATTCTTATAGAACATTAAAATGAGAACTTACACATGCACATTGATTTAACACAGTCCAAATTATTAAATGTTAATAAATTTAACAGTAGCAGAAGTTGCAAAAGCTTTACAAAAGCTGAAAGTGCTAAAGAAAAAAAAATAGGGACAACAGCTACCTCACAGGGCTCTTGTCTTTTCTGAATGGACTTTTGCTTCGGGAGCGTCGTCTGCTGCAAAGTCAAAAAGTTTCAGAAATTACCCAAACAAGTACACCACATTAGTTCCTTGAAAAACAATTTAAACAATTCAGAAGTATGTTTAAAAACCTTAATTTGATGCTATGAGGCAACCCAATCTTTCCTCGGATGGCACTGTTAAATTTTGGTCCGGAGCTAAAAAGGAAACACAAAATTACACTAGTTACAGGGTTAGGGTCTTGCTAAGATCGCGTTCATGCGCTCTCCAGCAAGTTTAACATTGTTTAGGCTGATTTTTTCCACCTCAATTATGAAGAGGAAATAAGACTTTTTTCCCTTAACTCTATCCCAGGTAACTGCTCTTATATATAGTTATCCATCCTGGACCACTGAAAGGTGCCGAGACCAAAGGTTACAGCCTCAATATTATTAAGATTCTGAAAATTCTATCATTTTTCAGTCTACTGCTTTTTCTTAATTACACGTTTATGAATACATTCCTGAGATTTTTTTTAAGTGAAAATAAATCACCCTGAACTTCCCTCACACCAGGAGCAACTATAGTTAACAATTTGGTGTGTATCTTTGCAGATCCGTTTGCAGGAACTTATGTATTTATATATATGTATATACACAAATACACATATTTTGAGGAGTTTTTAAAATGGGACTAATTCTTTACTATCATGAAACTCCATCTTTTCCATTTAACAGTAAGTCTCAGAGACTGCATGAAAGCAGTTTGTGTATCGTACTTCACTTCATGACAAAATATTCCATAGTAAAGATGTAAAGAAAGTTCATTAGATTTCAAAGAATTTGTGAACCTGACATAATTAAGGAATGTTTTCAAGAGATCATAAAACTATCTTAAGATCCAGTTTCATTCTGAATTCTAAAAAGGCCTAATGGTTTTGGGGTCTTTTTATTTATTTTGAAAGACCAAATTAACTTAAAGGGACAGGTCAGATGCCCCTTAGTGCTCATCCTACTCTCCTTTTCAAGAAGGGTAGCAAAATCAAAGTATCTAAGTGGTATGTGATCCACATGTGGACTCATTTTCATGAACTCTAGGCATACCTGCAACACCCAAGCAGCTCCAAATAAAATTTTATATTAAATGGGTCCTTCACAGTTCAGACTAATAGTCATAACTAAGAATATAAATTTACTGAATAAATTAAAGATCACATGAAACCACACACAAGAACTAAATCATTTTTAAGTCAGACCAGGATTATAGGCCAACTTCAAGTATTCATCACCCAAAAGAGATATTACACAGAATTTATTAAGGTAATCCCTTTTCCCCCTATTTAATTAATTCTGGTAAAAACAAATACGGTAAATCTTAATAAATTAGACAAAAAAAGCATTAATCATTTAGAATTAAAACACTGTGGTCCTCTTTCAGCTCTTAAATGTTTGTGAAATAAATAGCTAGGAGGAACTCAGAGGACAAGGAGTTCAATCCCTTTTATTTTAAAGGTTAAAGAGTAAGAATCAGAACCCGAAGCGTTACTAACTTTAATGGCTTCAAATAATACCCAAACGTTTCATGAACAGCAAGTATTGTGGGTCCTTTACTTTCATTCTCTTGTCAATTCAATACTCATTAAAGTTCATGTCAGTTGTTACCGCTCAAAAGATGAGAAAACTAAAGCTTAGAGTGTTATCTTGTCCAAGTAAAAGAATCAAAACTTATTCACGTCTGTTTGTCTTTCAATTCCATCTCCAACCATTCAAGTTAGGAGTGCTGATTTTAATACATTCCCCCACAGTTTACAACAGAATACTCATTAAGAGGAAAGAACAAGGTGAAGGGCTAAGGACGGCTAGATTCAAACCTTTCATAAGAGTTGTAAGGTAGGTTCCTTCCAAACTTATTAACATTCTTTAAATGGCTATAATAAAACATGTTTCCAACTTGTTAAACCACAAATTTCCAGTGATTTCAAAGCACTTTTAGTATTTAACTGTTTTTAAAAAAATCTTAAATATAAATGTGATGAGCCCCAGAATTCATCATCAAGGAGCAGACGCCAAATTCACGAAGGATCTGTCATTTCAGCTGAAAACAGCCAGACAAGATTATTGACAAGTTATTTGACTAATTGTATGTATTTATAACATATCTGAGATTTAAAATTTTAAACAAATTTATGGTCAGCAAGGAATATCTGAAATAGCTCACATACTTCAAGCTTTCAAATATTTGGCACTGCAATTATCAAGTCTTTTAAGCACTCTAGTGCTTTGGTCTAGTTTGGACTGGCATACAGTTAAAATATTTTAGATGAAATAACAAAAATAATCTGTATGCCTACTAAAACAAAAGTTATGTATTGGTCCACACTTTGTATTTCTACTTTGTTAGAAATGCCAATATCCTCATTTAATGCTTTTCAACTAGTCATATTGAAAAACAAAATTTTACAATGAAATTACTCAGGTTAAACTGTTTTCTGGATACCCAGAGAATGACTCTCAAAACCAAAATCATCATAATTACAGTTACATACTAAGGACTTCTGTAGCGGCCTCTGAATCTGCGATCTCGACTTCTTGAACGGCTCCGTCTCCTTTCTTTGCTCCTACTTCGCTTCCTTTCACGGCTTTTGCTCTTTTTCCTTTCTCTATCTCTACTTCGTTTTCGTTCCTTACTTTTGCTTCTTTTTCGTTCATGACTACGACTTCTGCTCTTGCTTTTTTTCCTCCTGAGAAGAAAAAGAATTACCATTATCTTGCTGGTTTAAGAAACTGCCAAAATATACTTCCTCTTATGGTCAGAAATCTTTTAATCTTTTTGTAAATTTATCTTGCTATTTTTACTATTATACAATGATACATAATCATACTTATGGAAAAATAATTCCTAAGTAAGGTAAACAGCACCCTACCTTTGCCTTCTACTACTGATAATCAGCAGTCAGATGAAAATCAGTTGAGAACAGGAACTATAATCATCACTCCTGAGTCAGTTACAGCTTTAACAAGGAAATCATTTGTGGGGAGGTAGATAAAAACCTGAACTTTTAAATAAAGTTTGACCAACACGTAACTGGCCAACGAGTATTACTGTAATCCACTAGATACAGTAATAAAGTTACAACAGAATATGTTAACATTTAATAGTGGGTCATATGTAAAAATTTTCACTAAAGATGCTAACTTCCTTTATGTGAGCCAATTCGGACCCAATTTACACATATGAATATTTTCTACTTCAAAGGGCCATACAAGCATCAATACTTTGGTTTTCATGGGCAAACTTACAAGTATTGACAAAGAACAATAAAACTAATGCAATAAAATGCATTCTGACACACACCTAGACTTTTGTGACCTTTTCAGATATGTTCTATTTAAAGTTACAATGAGTACACCAGATAATGGAGCATGCCAAGTTTATACAAGCCTGTAGGGTGCAATCAAAAACAAGGATCAACACCTTTATCAATCTTTATAAATTATAATCTCAAACTCTGAAAGGTAAAAAAGCCAGTCAGTCATATCTTTCTGTTCATTTCTGTATTCTTCATAGTATACCACCCATTCATTTCGTAATTAAATCTTACCATCTGTACCTCTTTGTCATCACCCAAATTTTAGAGGTGCCTTCAGATATTTCAATATAAATTCAAAGACATTTAAAAATAAACTTATTCCGCTAAAATGTCAATTTGTAGTGGCTAAAAAGATAATTAAACATTTTGACAACTCTACATCATTTGGAAAATTTAATTAAACTGTTTAGTCCTTATCAAAGCAAAGTTAGCACAAGAGCAATTGAAGTCTGCCTCAGAGAACCTGTAAGCAGGTCATCTTAGAGTGCATTGAAAATAGAAAATGAAGACACCCACCTTCTGGAATCTTGAAACCCACACTCCAATCACAAGGAGATGTAGAGCTTTCCAAGGAGGCAGAAACTTTGTCTAAAATTTCAAGATAATCCACCTGACTGTCAGAAATGTATATGCTAGGTAGCACATGACAGAAAATTAGGCTACACTCATTATTTATATAGAAGTCATCAAAGCAATGCTCAGAAGGGCAACAGTTTACATTCCAACTTTGTTGCCTGAAATACCTGACACTGTATCTTAGCCTAAGAATTCTGTGAGATAGCTATCATCAAAAGTCCTACATATAATCCATCAGGGGACAAAGCAAAAAGTAACTCCATCCCCCACAAAAAGGACAGACAAATAAAGTATTGCTCTGCTCACAGATGGCCCACAGCAGAGAGGCAGCCAACCTCCCAATCTACTTCTTTTTAGGCCCAAAACTTACTCTGCCAAAGGACAGGACTGGAAAATTGGAGAACTAACTTCAACTAAAAGTCTTCCTAGAACTTTTTACAAATGAGTCCCCACCCACATCTGAAGGCAACCCCAGACAGGTAAAAAGACAGCAACATACTAAGACATTCAAAAGCACAATCCTCTTCATAAAAGCCCAGACAAAAATTTAAGAAAGCAATATACTTCTCTATAACAAATTGCAGCTTGAAAGAACATTAAGTTAACTTAAGAAGGGTTATCAAAATCCACACTAATAGTCAAATCCTGTTACAACTTAAAAGGGACTTTCCAAAGTCTTTAGTGGCAGTGGAATTTTGTACTGAACATCATTGAAGTAAATGGTCCACTGGGATGGGCCTTTGGACTTTTTGGTTATATGGCCTCTGCTGTAAAGGTGTTTTGCTATAACTGGATTTGACCTCTTCCATGTAAGAAGATCTAAAATTTAAATGCAAAGTACTCTGGAAAATAAGAAAAAAAATAGAAAAGTCATTTATTCCAAAATTTATAGATAATCCACACACAGTAGCCAATATATTTCAACTGTGTCATTTTATTGTTATCCTTTTTTGAGTAATTCCTAAAGAGCTTAACTGAATGGACGCTGGTTTAGACTTTCCAAAAATGGTTACACTAACAAATAATATTCCCATGAAGGCAAGCTCAGATACTTAAAAGTAATAGTTTGAGGTCTTGCCAAACTCAGGGGTATAGCTATTCAGAAAGCAGGCTAATTGATAACCAATTTATGTTATTCTCAACTTAGTTCCTGCTACTACTACCAGAATACAACTGAGTGTATGTACTGAGAATCATTAAAGAAAACATTTACTAGCTGGTTAACTTTCAATTTCTCAGAACGTGCATTTTCTTACCACCTTAAAACTATATCCCAACACTCAACTGCTTTTAAGGCAATGAAGTTTTAGGATGAAAAACGCAACATGGCATTTTCCTTTAAAAGAATTTATGCAGCACACTAAAGCACAGAACACTATTTGTTTTACATTTTATCTAACCTTAAATATGAAAATTTTCTTCTAGATAACTTTAAAATTAATCTAAAAGATCAATTCCCTTTAGAAAAATGGGTGAAAAGTTCCTGATTGAACAAAAAAGCCATTTATTTAAGCAGCTTTAACTGAGAATAAGAAGTATGACAGAAATAATCTGTACATTTAAAAAGATACTAGACAGTAGTTGGGATGTTTCAAAAGGACGGTCCCTTAAATTAGCTATCCTGTAACCAATGAAAGAAAATTATTCATTCTTCTATTCAGTGTCACAAGACTCTTTACATTAAATAAGGCCACAAAGCATCAGTCATGGAGAGCTTGATGCTTAATTTCCTGTAAAAAGCCTGGTAGCCTTAACGAGCTCAGGTGCAGAATGGAAACAAGTATAAACTGGAGATCAAGTTAGTAGCAAGGCGTGTCATCTGAGAATGGTCAAACAAAACTCTTGACACCAAAGTCCTTGTCCTCATCCTTTTGGCACTTGGGGTAAGAACTTTACCCACCCAATAGGCCTGATACCTAGATTGGATAACTTCAATTTATATGAATACTCCTTCCTAGGTTTTCATCACAGTTTGGGAATTAAAACCGTTAATTAGGAAACTCTTACTTTGGTAAAACGTCTAAAGCCAGGTGATATTAAACCATGCAATAACTGGTTGATTGCCTTAAACCGTAGCAATTCAAGACTAAACCCAATGTGATTAATTCCCACAATGTGTTGTGATTAGACTATAACAGACCCTCTACCCAACTTTGAATCAAAAAAAAAAAAAAAAGGTAAGACATTTTCTACAAGTTGCATCATTTTAAATTCATCACTACATTTTTAGGGGAATCTTAATAAAAAAAATCAGCATAACAAAGCCTGCATAATCCAATCTAAGAATTTTCTCATCTTTTTTGTGAAATTCTATTAACCTACCTAACAAAGTTGTTGTGAGGATGTTGACTTAGTGTATTATGAAGCATTCTGAGCTCTTATTAGGAAAAGAGCCAAAAGAATCAAGTGGCTATTTTATTTTGTTATCATCATTTTTCATTAGATGGAGTCATGTACATGACAAATTATTTTAATGACATCACAAAATAGGCTACTAAAACAATTTAATGCTTGTAACATGCCCACGTGATGTTAAGAATCACTAATTTTTAGAGCAGAAAGAATACTCCAAAAATAGGATCCAACTTTATAAAGTGGTCTGGCTTATACTGTCGAGACTGATCACATACTGTATTCTATACTAGTTTGTAACACTGAGTTCCTGTTACAGGTTACTCATTTAACCTAGTAAATTGCATTAATATGCACAATTTTTTTTAAAAACTCCATTTTCACTATTTAAGTATTTTAGAGTTTAAAAAGCTTAAGACAACAAAAGCCATGTAAAAGCCACCTAAAAAGTACTTAATATGCTATAATGTTGCTACAAAAAGGGCCTTTCAGCAGCAAGGCGCATAAATAATTCACAGCTCTGACTCCTTCCGTGATTTAGAGCAAACAATATTCTCCACTGGCTAGTTATTTGTTACCTTTTCTTCTTCCTAGCCCATCTTCAGTGGATATGAAAGTTTTATTGATAACACACCAAAATATTAAGCCAAAATTTATAAATTTACGACAAAAGACAAACTCTAATACAGGAACTCTCATCCAGACTGTAATGGACAGACTTGGAGGGGAAGGTGTCCAAAAGGTCCCTGAAACTATATCCCGAAATCTAGGTAAAGAATCCATAGTTTCATATCCTCAAATAGTTTCTCATCCCTTCAGAAGGTAAAGAATGACTTTTTAAAGAGAGACAAGGAAAAGCTTCTGAAGAGAACTTTTAGTTTGATGCTACAGCCACAGAAACACAACTTAAGATCTCAATCACATAAAGGTCTCCCCACCCTAGGTCCCTTCTTATAACTTACTTTTTGCTACGTTCTTCATGGCCGTTAGCACTGCTCAACTTGTTCTCATCCTAAGCAGGGTTGATAGAAGAACATCATGAGGACGAAGTGGTAACATTTCAAGTTGTCAAAGGGTAAAGGGAATAGGAATAAGAAAATACAAAACAATTTTAAAACTAATAACTTGTTTATAGTTTAACATGGAAGGCTATAAAAAAATTTAGATGGGTATGTGTTTAACCACTTTGTTGCTTACAATTAAGTCATCGAGATACAAAAATAAAAATGCACATTAACATGTTAAATTTTACTTTCTTATATAGTTAGATATTAAGTTATCCAGATTTACAGTGTTGAAGTGGTTAAATAGAATTTCTATAAAACATGAATGAAGTCCTGTTTTGAGTTTTATTCCATGTGCTATGGTCCCTTTGGTCAGTACCATGGCTCTATTTCTGCCTAAGCCCCAAGTGGCCATGCTAGCAGCCAGCCACTATCGATTTCCTGTGACCGATGCCATTCCTGAGATCTTCGCCCATTTCCGTTGGAGGGTTGGGACTGTAAGAGCTTGATGCCACCTCTGTCACACATCTCGCCCTGAAGCAAACAGGGATTCACACTGCTTTAGTAATGTTGACTCCCAAGAACCCAAGAAAGTCAATTAATAATCCACCAGTCCAGCCTAAACATTTCCTACTTCCATACCTGTTTACATGGAATTACATCCATGTTAAACTAAGACACAAGAATCTTAACATTAAAACAGAAAGTAGTTCTTCAAGAGTCTAAGCATTACAAAACTACACACACTATTTAAAGCTAAAAGAATTCATCCAAATTGGTACCACATGGTCGTGCTATACACTCCAAAACAGATGTATTATTTTAAAAGGTTTAGCGCAATGTTTATTTTTTAAAGTTTGATCACATCACTTATAGAAGTATAAGTGCTAACTTACAAAGCTTACAGTTTGCGACACCAGTGATAATGCATGCATACTGTTATTTTCACCACCAACTGGTGAAAGAATGAAAAGACACTTTTACTGTGATACTGAAATGGGTCAGACTATACTACTAGCCAAAATAATTCCTTTGTAGCTTTTAGTGTGAAATATTATGGCAGGGACTAATTAAAAATAAAACAATACGGAGCACAGTAAAACAGTCATCAAGTGACTCTTAAGTTGTGATACTGCCTCCTTTGCTTTAAAAAAAATTTTCTATTCAGGGATCCAAGAATTTCAGTAATTTTTAACTGAGCAGATCACCACCTGCCCGTTTCAATATTTACTATCACCAGTCATATGTATATAGAAAAAAATTTTTAAATCTCACCCATTTCTTCTTGTAAAACTTAAAGATTTGCTTGCCACAGACTGGTTATGCTTTGTTATTCTTGGACCCCTGCTATTTTCCCAAACCACTACATTCACCTTTTTGCTATACCAAACTGGAGCTGGTAATTCTTAGTTGAGTCATTTTACCTAGGGGACCACGGTACAGCGATAAGTCACTCAATTACTACCTTATGATTGACAGTTCACACTGGAATCAAAGGTGAATTCATGGGAGTAGAGGTGAGATATCGTTAGGCAAGTCTACAAAGAGAGATAGATGGGCATTTATTCATCACGCTGAAGTGAAACTACTGCACAATATTATTACATCAATAGCATATATTTACTTTTGTAAGTTACATGTAATGCATCTCTGATAAGATAATCAAGAGGGCTCCGGGGAGGTTAGTTTACATTTCAGCAGTAGTTTCGTGATAATGCTAAATTAAGAACTATATAAACCTCACCGACATGTTTTTTCTCACCTTCTTGTAAGGAGCCTCAAGCATTGCTTCAATATCAATATCGTCTGCCATTTTCTCTAAACGCCTAGAAAATAAGAGAGATAATTCAGTTAGTAAAAATTTTTTAATTCCGCTCAATCTCCTTCATACCCGACAAATTCCAAAACTTCAGAAAAATCTTCAGAAAGCCCTGGAATGGCCAAAGTGGCACGATGCACTTTACCAAGCTTTGTAATTAAATCTGAAAAGTCTCCAAGACTGAACACATGGAAATAAATGTACGATCCAAAAAAAAAAAAAAAAAAAGGCCCCCTATTAACTCCAAAAACCGAACCCAAACGCCGTCCGTAAGAGCGCCTCTTTCCGCGCAAAACCCGCGCTGCCATTTTAGGGGCAAAGGGAAACTCCCTCGGTTGGGAGGGGTTGTGTGCCATGGTAGCTTTCGGCTGGCGCCATGTTGGGAAGTCGCGGCCGGCCAGGCCTCCAAGGGACCGGTCGCCATCCGCCCGAAGCCTATCTGGGGTCCCTGCCACCCAAGAATCCTGAAATCCACACGACCGGAAAATAAGGGCGCGGCCGCCGAAATGGAGCCCATTTGTCGAGCCGCCCCCCCCCAAGTCGTTAAAGACCGCCGAAGGAGTTCCCCTCAAACCAGACGAAAACCAAACCTCTGAAAAACTCTGATATTACCCAGGCCCGCGACATCTCCTTACCTGTGCGGGCTTTCGGGCCCCTGGGGTGCTTGTATTCGGAAAGAGGGGGCTGCTGCTGCCGCCGCTGTTGCTACTGTTAAGCCGCTAGGCCCAGGCCGCGGTACCGCCCAGCCCGAATTTCGGGCTCCAAGGGCGGATAGGCCCGAGCGAATCTAAAAAAAACAATGGGATTAGAGGAGCCCGCGCGGAAGTTCAAGACGGCGGCTTCGGCAGCTCAGGATCCACCCCTGCGACAGCTTCGGCAAGCTCTCTGAAATGGCGGCCGCTGCTTCCCCGTACTCACATCCACCAACACACATACACACACACAAACACACGGGGCCTCACAGAGCTCTCAGCACGGGCTCTCGCGAGAAGCTGCCTCTAGTTCCAGACCGGAGCAGCTGAAATATCGCGAGATATAAGCAAGGCCCCAGCGACCATGGCCCAATCTCGCGCAATGATTGCGCCACAGATATTCCCATCCCCCACTCGGAGCGGTGCCTTTGACACCCCCTCCACCTAGACGTCCGTATCTCGCGAGACCGCGCAAGAAGCTAGAGCGAAGACAGTTGGTACACTTCCTGTCAATCCTCTTAAAAACTGAACGCTGAATGGAGCTCGATGGTCGCCTCCTCCTTGTGGCGCCTCCTCACAGCTATCTGAGGGTTTCTCTCCCAGAGCCGACCGCCTCTCCCCTCCCCCGGGCTTCCCACCCTGGTGTCTGTCAAGGTCGCCATAAGGAAATCTAGTCCATATGGCGATAGAAAACAACGAAAACTATCATGTATAGGTTATCCGCTAAGAATGAAGAAGCGAAAAGCGTGTAAGAGAGAAGGCAAGAAGAGACCGTAGGGGGCCATGGGCTATGGGTGTAGAATAAAAATAAGATACTCCGGCCTTTTGAAGCCAGTGGGCTAGGCACGGCTAACTAAACACCCTTGGAAATAGTGGAGAAAGGCAAGGAGGAGGTGAAAAAACAAACTGCTTCCCTTGGCAATGGATCAGCTTTGTGCCACAGATTTTATAGTCTGGCCTTCTGAGGGGGTTGCTATTGTTTCTTCAAAAATGTCCTCCATTACCCTGGGACTTGGCTTCTCAACCCCTTAAGTTTCTCAGATACCTGGCAGTTAGTATAAAACCACCACCGGTTCTCTAGTCAACACTGTGAAAAAGAAGGGGCAGCAGAGAGGTTGTTGACTATAAGGCTTTCTCCTCCAAGATAAAAACACTTGAAAAAAAAATAAAAGCAATAAAAATCTTACAGATAAGTCTACTAACAGTTTAGTGACTGAGGGTCAAGATTTGACATGAGATAATTTGGTTCTTGTAAGCTGCTCCAGCACTGTGTGACCTTGGACAAGTAAATTAATCTCTCAGAGCCTATCCTCCCAATTCCTCTTAGGAAGAAGGGTAGCATAATTACTAGGCTAAGCTTCTTGAGACTGACCTAGGCTGATAATGCTCAGCTTGATCATGCTTACTACTGAATTCTCAGTGCTTAGCCTGGTGCCCAGCCAGGTGGACACTCAATAAATGAAGACCTAATAGGAGTATAGTGAGGATTAAATGAGATACTGTCTGTAAAGTACCTGACAAATAGTTAATCCTCAGAAAAGTTAACTTCTGTTATTGCTAAACAATTATTTGAGGGAAATATAAGTGTAAAGGGACTTTACATTTCTGGTTAATTTTCCGCACAGGTGTTTCTCTTAGAGGATTAATAGATGTTGCATAGTTAGTGATATTCCCTTACTCCTTTTCCTAAAAATTCGGATCCTCTTTTAAATGTTTTAAGTGTTGAAAATCAGCACAGAACATTAAAGCATATAAAATGCTCAAACTAACAAAAAACCAAAGCTAAACTTTGCCTTCTCTTTGCACCTTTAATTCTATTACTGGGACTTGTTAATTGTGCAAATATCAAACCACAAAGGTGGCCCCTTAATAATTTTTTTGTTTGGGAACATGACAACACAGAATTTGACTTTAACCTCTAGACTTATTTGGGAATAGGAAGGTTTTAAGCTTTTGGTCACTTGATTATTGAATATTTCTTAAATTGTTTTCTGTTCAAGGATGATCAGAGTGAACCTGGAAATTTAGAGCACAATCAAGAAACACCAACTGGAAAACTCTCTTCTAAAACAAGAGTATTTTTGGGGTGCCTGGGTGGCTCAGTTGGTTAAGCGTCTGCCTTCAGCTCAGATCATGATCCCAGAGTCCTGGGATCAAGCCCCACATCAGGGGCTCCCTGCTCAGCGGGAGTCTAGTTTTCCCCTCCTCATGTTCTCTCTCTCAAATAAATAATAAAATCTTTAAAATATATGTATATTATTCTGTTTTATAACTTATAGAGAAGAGGTCACTGAGTAACCAAAAGCCTGGAATAGAGGAGGTAATAGATACTATTCTTAAAGAATTTTAATTAAAATTTAAAATATTTTGCCGGGGCGCCTGGGTAACGCAGTCGTTAAGCGTCTGCCTTCGGCTCAGGGTGTGATCCTGGCATTCCGGGATCGAGTCCCACATCAGGCTCCTCCACTGGGAGCCTGCTTCTTCCTCTCCCACTCCCCTGCTGTGTTCCCTCTTTCGCTGGCTGTCTCTCTGTCAAATAAATAAATAAAGTCTTTTAAAAAAATAAAATAAAATAAAATATTTTGCCAACGTCAGGACACCTGGCTGGCTCAGTCTGTGGAGCATGCAATTCTACATTTCGGGCTTGTAAGTTCAAGCCCCATGTTAGGTGTAGAGATTAATTAAATTCTTAAAACTACATTCTGCCAATGTTTTTTGATATCAGTGTATGACTTTTATGGACAGAAAGTGCTATTTTTGATGCTTGCATTTTTTTAAATTAAGTAGGTTCCACACCCAGCATGGACTGCAATGCAGGGATTGAACTCACAACCCTCAGATCAAGACCTGAGCTGAGATCAAGTCAGATGCTTAACCGACTGAGCCACCCACAAGACCCTGCATTTTTTTTTAAACAAATGTCTATTTTATTTTATTTTTTAAAGATTTTATCTATTTATTTGACAGAAAGAGAACACAAGTAGGCAGAGCAGCAGGTAGAGGGAGAGGGAGAATCAGGCTCCTCTCCGAGCATAGAGCCTGAGCCGGGCTCCATCCCAGGACCCTGGGATCATGACCTGAGAGGAAGGCAGACATTTAACCAACTAAGCCACCCAGGCACCTGCATTTTTTTTTTAAGTAGGCTCAACACCCAGCATGAGGCTTGAACTCATGACCCCATTGCATGCTCTACAGACTGAGCCAGCCAAATATCCCCTGATACTTGCATTTTAAAAATTAATATTCAATTTGTAAAGTAAATGCATTTTAATAGTTATCTTTAAAACCTTAAGACTCAAAATTTAAAATTTTATTTATGAATCAAAAATTCTAAAATCGGGGCGCCTGGGTGGCACAGCGGTTAAGCGTCTGCCTTTGGCTCAGGGCGTGATCCCAGCGTTCTGGGATCGAGCCCCACATCAGGCTCCTCCACTATGAGCCTGCTTCTTCCTCTCCCACTCCCCCTGCTTGTGTTCCCTCTCTCGCTGGCTGTCTATCTCTATCAAATAAATAAATAAAATCTTTAAAAAAAAAAATTCTAAAATCACCTTCACTTTATCCATTGAGTTAATTCAAGTTGAACATGGGACACATGGGTGGCTCAGTCAGTTAAGAGTCTGTCTTCAGCTCAGGTCACGATCCCAGGGTCCTGGGATGGTGCCCCGGGTGGGGCTTCCTGCTTGGTGGGGAGTCTGCTTCTCCCTCTCCCACTCCCCCTCCTTGTGTTCACTCTCTGGCAGTCTCCCTCTCTCTCTCTGTCAAATAAAAAAAATCTTTAAAAAAAATTTTTTTTCTGATGTAGTCTCCTATATCTTTCACATAAAATCATGAATCTTAATCACTCAGTCATACATATTTAACTAGAATCTTTAATATACAAAAGTCTCTTAAACATTACAATTTAATTATAAATATATACAAAGTATCTCTAAACTTAATATACAAGTTTTAAGGGGCAGCTGAGTGGCTCAGTCAGCTGTGTGTCCGATTTCAGCTTGGGTCATGATCTTGGGATCATGAGATCCAGCTCTGTGTCCAGCTCCACGGTCAGCAGAGAGTCTGCTTGAGATTCTGTCCTTCTCCATCTGCCCCTCTCCCCCACTTGTGCACTCTCTCTCGAAAAATAAAATACATCTTAAAAAAACATTTAATATAAAAGTTTCAAGACATTAAATTTAAACCTCTCTGTATAAAAAGACACCCATAGGAGAAAGATTTTATTATCTCAAAAAACTTGTGATTGACCTTACAAAAGAATGCAGATATGCAGACACTAACTCAGAAGACCAAGATTTCTTTTTGACCAGAGCCTTTGACCTGGACCAAAGACTACAGTTTCATAGTCTGCCTAATAATTTCCAGCAATATTATTGAGCTACTGACAGGCACAACGAACTTTTTTCCCCAAAGTCATTTTGACAGCAAGAAATTCAAGCCTCTTCATACAGATGGAATTAATTTTGCCACCCACATTCAGGTGTATGAAATTATCATTCCCCCTTTAGTACTTGATTATCAAATCAATTTACTGATTGAATTTGGCGTTTGTCTCTACTGGCCAAAATGTCAGGGGCATTTTAGTGACATATCCCAGAGGAATTTTCATCAATTTGAGAATGATTAGTCCTTAAAAGAGGAGGAGATGTTTCAGGGGTACATCACTAGCCACTTATTTAAGTCTGATACCATGAACTGCAACTCTCATAATTTTGCTTGGTTTCGCCAACAGAGAATCCTATTCCTCAAACTCAAGATGCAGTTTCATTTTTTTTTAATTAATTTTTTAAAGGTGCAGTTTCTAAAGAGCCTACGTGAACTAGATAAGGAAACAACAATTGATTTTCTTTTTTTAAAGATTTTATCCATTCATTTGAGAGAGAGAGAGAGAAAGAGAGAGAGAGGTAGAGAGAGCACAAGCAGGGGGAGAGGCAGAGGGAGAAGGAGAAGCAGACTCCCTGCTAAGCTGGGAGCCCGACATGGGGCTGGATCCCAGGACCTGGAGATCATGACCTGAGCCGAAGGCAGATGCCTAACTATCTGAGCCACCCAGGCACCCCAACAATTGATGTTTTTGCCGGAGTTTAATATTTTGTCAAAAACTACAATGTCAGGATGCCTGGGTGGCTCAGTCGGTTAAGTGTCTGTCTTCAGCTCAGGTCATGATCCCAGGGTCCTGGCAGCCAGTCCCAAGTTGGGCTCCCTGCTCAATGGGGAGCCTGCTTCTCCCTCTTCCTTTGGTCCTACCCCCAACTTGTGGTCATGCTCACCCTCTCTCTCTCTAATAAACCTTTAAAAAAAAAAAGTACAATGTCAAAAACTCCCATATTTATGGGATCAAGAAAATTAAGGGGTACTCATGAATAAGGTAATAATATAGCCCATCCGTCCGTTCCACGGGCAAAAGGATTATCCAAAACATTATTTTAGCTTGAAAATAAAAGTGATAAAATTCAATACACTATAACAAAACATAATTTAGAACACTCTTTTGGAATCTTATTAGTGAAATATGCCATTTACTAATTCATTCAACAAATATTTAGTAACTTCAGTATTTTCAGCATTCTGCAGGATAATTTGTGGGTACAAAAAAAAGCACAGTCTCTTTCCTTCAAGAGTTTCCAGTTTAAGGGGGCTCCTGGGTGGCTTGGTCCCTTAAGTGTCTGCCTTCAGCTCGGGTCATGATACCAGGGTCCTGGGATCGATCCCCACGTCAGGCTCCCTGATCAATGGGGAGCCTGCTTCTCCCTCTCCCTCTGCTGCTCCCCCTGCTTGTGCTCTCTCTCAAATAAATAAAATCTTAAAAAAAAAAAAAGAGTTTCCAGTTTAGGGGCACCTGACTGTCTCAGTCAGAACAGCATGTGACTCTTGATGTCAGGGTGGTAAATTTGAGCCCCACATTGGGTGTAGAGATTACTTAAATAAATATTTTAAAAGTATAGTGTCCAGGTTAGTTAGAAAACACCTGAAGGAACAAAAATCATGTTCAAGATAACATTCTGGACGGGGAGTCTGAGTGGCGCTGTTGGTTAAGCTTCAGACTCTTGGTCTCCACTCAGGCCCTGATCTCAAGGTCATGAGATCAAGCCCCACATTGGGCTCTGTGCACAGCGTGGAGTCTGCTTAAGACTTTCTCTCCCTCTCCCTCTCCCCCCACCCTGTGCACTCTCTCTCTAAAATAAAATAGATCTTGAAAAAAACCCCAAAAACCCTGAAGTGACTGGGCCCAAGGGCTGCTATGGGGAAGGTACTGGCCTGATGTAAAACCTTTCCTTGCCTCCCCTCAGTGTGACCTGTTAGCAGATTTTTTTTTAAGATGTTTTTATTATTGGGGTGCCTGGATGTCTCAGATGGTTAAGTGTCTGCCTTTGGCTCAGGTCATGATCCCAGAATCCCAAGATTGAGCCCCACTTTGGGCTCCCTGCTCAGCAGATAGTCTGCTTGTCCCACGGCCCCTCCTCCTGCTCATGCTCTCTTTCTCAAATAAGTAAATAAAATCTTTAATATATATATATATTATTATTTTAAAGTTATCTCTATATAAACATGGGGCTTGAACTCACCATCCCAAGATAAAGCATCACATGCTCCACAAACTGAACAGCCAGGCACCCCTTTAATGTTTTTCAAAATAAATTACAGGTATTGGTATATTTATCACTAAACTTCAGCATGGCTTCTTTCTTTTTTTTTTTTTAAAGATTTTATTCATTTATTTGAAAGAGATAGAGACAGCCAGCGAGAGAGGGAACACAAGCAGGGG
>NC_048230.1:67936259-68069347 GCF_002007445.2 Ailuropoda melanoleuca | reverse complement strand
TTTCCTCTCCTGCTCCCCCTGCTTGTGTTCCCTCTCTCGCTGGCTGTCTCTATCTCTGTCGAATAAATAAATAAATAAATAATCTTTAAAAAAAATAATAAAAATAAAGTGAAGTAGTGGGACTCCTGGGTGGCTCAGTCAAATGTCTGCCTTCGGCTCAGGTCATGGTCCCGGGGTCCTGGGATCAAGTCCCACACCCAGCTCCTTGCTCCAAAGGGAGCCTGCTTCTTCCTCTGCCTGCTGCTCCCCCTGCTTGTGCTCTCTCTCTCTGACAGATAAATAAAAAAACAAACAAATAAATAATCAATCTTATAAAGTGAAGTAGGGGCACCAGGGTAGCACAGTCAGTTAAGTGTCGGCTCTTTCAGCTCAGGTCATGACCTCTCAGAGTCCTGAGATCAAGCCCAGAGAGGACCTCCATGCTCATCATGGAGTCAGCTTGGGATTCTTTCCCTCTTCCTCTCCATCCTCCTCTGCCCCTCCCCTCACTCAAGCTCCCTTGGGTGCTCTCTCTCAAGTAAGAAAAGAAAGAAAATCTTAAAAAACTAAAAAATAAAGTGAAGGAATGGTAGAAACAGACATAAAGGACCAGGATAAATATATATTTATCCTAAAATATCCTAGTTTGACCACCAGAGAACCAAATAAAACATTGCAAATTAGGAGGCAGAGTATTGTCCTTTTTTTTTTTTTTTTTTGTACATATTTATTTACCTAGCGGCTCCTGGGTAGCTAATTCAGTTGACCATCTGGCCTTTCGCTCGGGTCATGATCCCAGGATCCTGAGATCGAGCCCCACTTCAGACTCTGTGTAGCAGGAGTCTACGTCTCCCTCTCCCTCTGCGCCTCCCCCCCAAATCATGCACTCTCTCTCACTCTCTCTCTCTATCAAAAAAATAAAATATTAAGGGGTGCCTGGGTGGCTCAGACGGTTAAGCGACTGCCTTCAGCTCAGGTCGTGGTCCCAGGGTCCTGGGATTGAGCCCCACATTGGGCTTCTCCTTCTCCCTCAGCCTGCTGCTCCACCTGCTTGTACTCTCTCTCTCTGTCAAATAAATAAAATATTTTAAAAGATAAATAAAATAAAATATTAAAAAAGATTTATTTAGAGGCACCTGGGTGGCTCAGTAGGTTAAGCATCTGCCTTCAGCTCAGGTCATGATCCCAGGTCTCTGGGATTGAGCTTGGCATCAGGCTCCATGCTCAGTGGGGAGCCTGCTTCTCCCTCTGCCTCTGCTGCTTCCCCTGCTCATGCTCTCTCACTCTCTCTGTCAAACAAATAAAAAAATCTTTAAAAATAAATAAATGAAAAAGATTTGGGGTGCCTGGGTGGTTCAGTGGTTTAAGCGTTTGCTTTCAGGTCAGGTAATGATCCCAGGGTCCTGGGATGGGTCCCCACGTCAGGCTTCCTGCTCAGTCGGGAGTCTGCTTCTCCCCCTGCCCCTCCCCCCTTCCACTGATCATGCTCTCTTTCTCTATCTCTCTCATAAATAAATAAAAATTTTAAAAAAGATTTACTTATCTATTTGAAAGACAGAGAGTGTGTGCACATGAGCAAGGGGAGGGGCAGAAGGAGAGGGAGACAAGCAGTCTCTCCAGGGGAGCCCGACGCAAGGATTGATCCCAGGACCCTGAGATCATGACCTAAACTGAAATCAAGAGTCGGATGCCTAAACTACTGAGCCACCCAGGAGCCCCAAGTATTGTTTAAAAACATCTGCTAGACTCTTAACTATAGGAAACAGAGTATTGCTGCAAGGGAGGTGGGAGTGGGGGGAAGAGGTAACTGGGTGTATGGCATTAAGGAGGGCATTTGATTTAATGAGCACTGGGTGTTATATGCAACTGATTAATCAAATTCTACCTCTGAAACGAATAATACATTACATGTTAATTAATTGGATTTAAATAAAATTTAAAAAATAACTGCTAACAGGGGTGTTTGGCTGGCTCAGTGGATTCAGTGTCCGACTCTTGGTTTTGGCTCAGGTCATGATCTCAGGATCCTGAGATTGAGCTCTGTGTCAGGGTCAACGCTCAGCATGGAGTCTGCTGGAGATTATCTCCTTCCCACTCTCCCTCTGCTCCTCCCCCTGCTCATGATCTCTCTCTCAAATGAATTGAAAAAAAAAAAAAAGATATCTGCTAACAGGGGGGCACCTGGCTGGCTTAGTCAGTGGAGCATTTGACTCTTGATCTCAGGGTTATAAGTTCAAGCTCCACATTTGTGTAGAGATTATTTTAAATTAATAAAAAAAAAAATCTTTAGAAAAAAATCTGCTAACAGGTCACCCTGAAGGGAGGAAAGGAAAGGTCTTACATAGCAGCCCTTGTGTCCCAGTCACTTCCCTCAGGAGCCTCACTATTTTCTGGGAAATGGGCTTGATGCAGGATGACCTGTTCATTTGGCTGGCAGACATTTATGGACACTCAACATTGGCCCTGGGGCCGAACAGAGCCTCACACTGCAGTCACTGCCTACTCTCCTCCTGTCCCTTTTTTGCAGGGCCTAGGGGGGAGGATGCTGTAGGGTTGAAACTGGCTCATGATGGATGTCAAATAAACGGTGGTCGAGTGGGGGAAAAATTGTTAACAGAAGCAAAAAGAAATGCAATCAAATATAACATTCCAAAAGATTTGGGGTTTAAGCCAATCTAGCAATAGGAAGACCCTGTTGACAAGACATCACAAGATGGAGATATACCTTGAAAATGTTGGATGAAAAGCAAAAGAAGCATCAACCCACAATGATTTTGAATGAAAGCATGTGATTACATGATATGAGTGAATGGCCCTGTACAATGAATAGCCCAGAAAAAAAGGATGTATTTAATAGGCTCATTATTTTCTGGAGCCAGAAAAAATAGGTCCTTAACAATTATTTTCTGGAGAAGAGCCAAAGAGACATTATTTGTCTGAATATTTCTTTTTTTTTTTTTTTAAAGATTTTATTTATTTATTTGACAGAGATAGAGACAACCAGCGAGAGAAGGAACACAAGCAGGGGGTGTGGGAGAGGAAGAAGCAGGCTCACAGCAGAGGAGCCTGACGTGGGGCTCGATCCCATAACGCCGGGATCACGCCCTGAGCCGAAGGCAGACGCTTAACCGCTGTGCCACCCAGGCGCCCCATGTCTGAATATTTCTAAGTAACCAGGTCCTACCTCCATATATTTATATTTTTTTCCTACCTCCATATATAAACTTTTTTTTTTATTTTAAAGATTTTATTTACTTATTCGACAGAGATAGAGACAGCCAGCGAGAGAGGGAACACAAGCAGGGGGAGTGGGAGAGGAAGAAGCAGGCTCATAGCTGAAGAGCCTGATGTGGGGCTCGGATCCCATAACGCCGGGATCACGCCCTGAGCCGAAGGCAGACGCTTAACCGCTGTGCCACCCAGGCGCCCCCCTACCTCCATATATAAATGAAGCATCTGAGTTGGAATATATGACTTGTATGCAGTGGTTGTAAAAGAAAAAGAGATCTCAGCAAGAACACAGAAAAAGTTGACCCCTCAGACATTGCTGGTATGAATGTGAAATGGTGCAACTCCTGTGGAAAACACTTTGGCAGTTTCTCAAAAAGTTAAATATGGAATTAACATATGATCCAGTAATTCCACTCCTAGGTGTAGACACAAGAATTGAAAATATATTTTCCCCAGTGGCCCCTGGCTGGCTCCGTTGGTAGAGCATGTGACTCTTGATCTTGTTTAAGGGTACATATATTATCTATGTACATATAACATATATATGTATATATAATATACATAAAATATGTACATAGATTATATATAATTTTAATATATGTGCATACATAGTAGATAATATAATATATAATGCACAATATATAATGTATAATATATAATGTACAATATATAATGTATATAACATAATATATAATGTATAATATATAATGTAATATATATATTACATATGTATATGTAATATATGTGAAAACATTTATATATTTTCAAACAAATACTTGTACACAAATTTTCATAGCAGTACTATTCATAATAGTGAAAAAATGGACAGGACCCCAATGTCTATCTACTGAAGAATGCATAAACTAAGGGTCATATAGCCATACAATGGGATATTATTCAGCCATAAAAAGGAATGAAATACTAATATGTACTGCAAAGTAAATGAACCTCAAAAACACTATGCTAAATGAAAGAAGCCAGATACAAAAGCTCACATATATAGTATGAAACATTCAGAATGGGTAATTCCATAGAGATGGAAAGCAGACAGTGGTTGCCGGGGAATGTGGGGAGGGAAGTATGGGGAATGACCTTTTTTTTTTAAAGACTTATTTATTTGTCAGAGAGAGAGAGAGCACAAGCAGGGGGAATGGCTGGCAGAGGGAGAAGGAGGCTCCCTACTGAGTAAGGAGCCCGACTTGGGACTCAATCCCAGGACCCCAGGATCGTGACCTGAACCGAGGGCAGACACCCAACCATCTGAGCCACCCAGGTGTCCCAGGGAGTGACTATTTAATGGGTATGAGATTTCCTTTGGTATGATGAAAATGTTCTGGAACTAGCTAGTGACGATGGTTGCACAACATTGCGAATGTAGTAAATGCCAAAAATTAGACACATTAGCATGGTTCATGATTAATTTTATGTTATGTGAGTTTCACCTCAGTCAAAAAGAAGGGAAAAAAGGGATCTTCTATGGACCTCTAGAGTCTAGAGCAAGATGCTGGAGGGAGGGGCGCCTGGGTGGCACAGCGGTTCAGCGTCTGTCTTTGGCCCAGGGCGTGATCGTGATCCCGGAGTCCTGGGATCGAGCCCCACATCAGGCTCCTCCGCTATGAGCCTGCTTCTTCCTCTCCCACTCCCCCTGCTTGTGTTCCCTCTCTCACTGGCTGTCTCTCTGTCAAATAAATAAATAAAATCTTTAAAAAAAAAAAAAAAGATGCTGGAGGGAGATAACGGAAATAAAAAGACCCTAAATATTTGCTTTCTAGTACACATCTCTCATGTTATGGCTTCATTCTCTATTTTCAGGATATTGAAATAATTCCTTAAGCAAATATATACTGAAGTTTTACAATGTGTTAGTCACTAAACTAGGCACTAGGAAAACAAACAATGGAGTACAAACACAGTCATGGCCTCTGCCAGACTCTGCCCTCCTGGAACTTAAATCTAGTTGGAGGAGGCAGGCATTGATCAAAAGACCATATCTGTAAAAAGATGTACAACTGTGACAAATGCTACAAGAAAGGTTATGGTGTTATGAAAACATCTTAAAGGAAGATTTAGTGTGAGAAAGAGCATTCAATAGATGAAGAACATTCCAGTCACAGAATAGAATATGCAAAAGGCCTTGTAGCAGGAGGAAGTATGCTGTCTTTAAGCATCTGCCAGAATGTCATGTGGCTGTAGCAAAGAAGCTTATGAAAAGCCAGGCCATGCTAAGCCTTCTGACCAGGTAAGGTGAGTCGGTTACTAGGTATTTTCTCACCTCCAAATCCACCCTCTGCTTTAGGATTTTGGAGTTGCAACTCTGCAAATATTTCTCCTTTCATAGTGGCTCTCTATTAAGGTCTGCCAATAGAGACTACTAGCAGAACACTGCAAGGCTCAGGAGGAAGGATGGAAGCCTCCTTCCTGTTTGCTTCCTGTTCCTATCTATGGCGTCCAGCAAAGCTTCTCAATTCCAGCAGTGGCAGTCCCTTCCTATTACAAGCAGCTGAATCAGAATGCAGTTTTTCCAACACTTACAGAACCAGTCTCATTATTCCTTCTTCGGAGACACCAGCACTAACTGCCCAGTGCTTCCTACTCACAGGTCTGGGTCTCAACCCCATGGGGCCCTTCCTCTGAATTCAGAGACACAAGCACCTGTCAAGCAGCACCTCCTCTTCAGACATCCAAATTTCAGCTCTGTTTGGCCCTTCTTTTAATTTTTTTTTTAAGTTTTGCATTTTAGTAATTTCAACTTCTATCCTTTGTTTCCTCAGCCCTAGGCGTGGTAGCTGTTCCTACAATTACTACCGCCATGATACCTTAGATTTCTCCTTTTATTTCTTCAGTTATGTAGTTAACAATCCATTATATTACATTCTCTCTCTTTCCTAACATGTGGTTTGTAGCTCCTTACATGACTTTGATGTAAGGATCTGATATTTACTCTTCAAGATCCAGTTCAAATGCTACTTTCTATGTCTTTCCCGATTTCTCTCAGTTAAAATTATTCCTTCAGTTAATTTTTTAAAGATTTATTTATTTATTTATTTTAGAGAGAGAGAGAGAGAGAGAGCTCTCAAGTGGGAGGAAGTACAGAGGGAGAGAGAGAATCCTCAAGCCAACTCCCCGCTAAGCATGGAGACTGATGTGGGGCTTGATCCCAGGACCCTGAGATCATGACCTGAGCCGAAATCAAGAGTTGGATACTTAATTGACTGAGTCACCCAGGCGCCCCTCCTTCAGTTAATTCTTAATACCTTTCTTAAGGCCTATAGGCTTTTGTTTTTCTAATCATATGCCAAATCACACCCACATGCCTAATAACACCCTTCTATTGCCCTACAATTACACTGAAACCCCATCACTCAAATTAACTCTGTGGATCTAACAAATTCACCTACCAACTCTAATAGAGAATGGTAGGTATAGAGCAGGCAGGAACAGACATGGGTTCTCATCCATTCTCCTACATATTGTAATTCTGTGCAATTTACTTAATCTTTTAGCTAAGTTTCACTTTTTGTAGCCTCAAAGATGGCTCTGAGGATTAAGTAAAATAATATGAAAAAGATTAAGTAAGATAATGTATGTGAAGACCTTAGCACCATTCAAAAACATGAACTATTACTTTTGTTACTAGTTTACAATTTATCCAGCTATGAATACCAAGACGTAATTTTTGTTCATGTTAAAAAAAAAAAAATGCCAGGTGCACCTGGATGGCTCAGTTGGTTAAGCATCTTCCCTCCGCTCAGATCATAATGTCAGCGTTCTGGGATCAAGCCCCACATTGGGCTCCCTGTTCAGCAGGGAGTCTGCTTGTCCCTCCCTCCCCACTTGTGCTGTCTCTGTCCCTCTCTCAAATACATAAATAAAAACATTTTTAAAAAGATGATTAAATACACTTATCACGCTCTTCCTTGCAGATTCCCCCTTACTCTCTCTGTTCTAGTCAACTGGCTTCTTTGTTGTTCCTTAAATATCCAATCTACATTTGTACCACCAGAAGCCTTGGCATTTGCTGGAAGTTTTGCCTAGGGCATTCTTCCTCAAGATAGATGCAGCTCTGCCTCCTTCCTATCTCAAGGTCATTAATCAGATGTAACCTTCTAGGTGAGGCCTTCCCGGTACATACTATTTAAAATAGTGGCTCTCTGGGCACCTGGGTGTCTCAGTTGGTTAAGCGTCTGCCTCTGGCTCAGGTCATAGTCTCAGCAGGTCATGTCCTGGGGTGGAGCCCAGTGTGAGGCTCCCTGCTCAGCAGGGGGGCCTCCTTCTTCCTCTGCCCCTCCCTCTGGTCCTGCTTTCTCTCTCTCTTTCAAAGCAAATAAAATATTTAAAAAAATGTTTTTAATAAAATGCTTTGCAAAATATGCCTTCATTCTCTCTCTCAGATAAATAAAATAAAATTTTAAAAAAGGTGGCTCTCCCTAACTACTTAGTCCCCTTTCCTGCTTTATTTTTCTCCACAGCATTTGTCATCATCTGACATACCATATATCTTACTTATTTGTTCATTGTCCATCTCTACCATTAGACTATAAATTTCATGAAGGCAGGGATTTTTCTTTATTTTGTTCTTTATTATATCCCCAGGGCCTGGACTAACAGCTGAGACTACCAGTGGTATGCTGATAAACTTTCTCTCATCAAAACCACCCCCCCAAAAAAAAACCCTCAAAAAACAAACAAAAACTGTTGTTGTGTACTGTTTGCCATAGTGTAAATATTCCCACTATGGCCTATTTTAAACTACCAAGTGAATATTTATTAGCTCTTGCAAACCAATAGAAACTGGCTCCAGCACTCCATTGTATGTCTGTAACATGGAGTGAACTATGCAAACTGTTTTAAGTCTCAGTTTTCTCATTTGTGAAATATCTGTGGGATAATAATTAAACCTTTTATAAAACTGAGACAAAAGTTGGGGCACCTGGGTGGCTCAGCGGGTTAAGCGTCTGTCTTCAGTTCAGGTCATGATCCTGGAGTCCTGCGACCACGCCCCACATCGAGCCCCACATCGAGCCCAGCTTTGAGCCCCACTTGGAGCCCTGAATTGGTCTTCCTGCTCAGTGGGGAGTCTGTTTCTCCCTCTTCCTGTGCTCCTCCTGGACTCGTGCTCTTTCTCACTCACTCTCTCTCTCTCTCAAATAAATAAATAAAATCTTTAAAAAAAATTAAAAAACTGAGGCAAAAGTTAAATGAGTTAATGTAAGTAAGGCACATAAATCAGTAGCTGACACATAGTGTCAACTTCATTATTTTTATTATTTATATATTTATCATGTGTACTTTTCTCCATATGCCACCAACATTGGTTTGTCATTTCCGATGTTTTCTGCTACATTTTCCAATGTTTGTATTGATTCAAACAGGTCTATCAAGTTCTGTGTCATTCTTGGATCTAGCAACAGAATACCTAGTTTGCTGGCCATGGATTTGATGATAACCAACAGGTATAAAATCTTGGCAAACATTTCTCAAGATGTTGACTTATTATTGTATTTCTTTAAAGATTTTATTTATTTATTTGAGAGAGAGAGAGGGAGAGAGAAAGCACAGCAGGAGCAGGGGCAAGGGTAGAGGGAGAGGGAGAAGCAGACTCCCCACTGAGCAGGGAGCCCCACATGGTGCTTGATCCCAGGACCCTGGGATCATGACCTGAGCTGAAGGCAGAGGCTTAACCAACTGAGCCACCCAGGTGCCCCTAAGATTTTATTATTAAGTAATCGTTACACCCAATGTGGGGCTTGAACTCAAAACCCTGAGATCAAGAGTCCCATGCTCTACTGACTGAGCCAGGCAGGCACCCCATTTATTTTTTTTAAAGATTTTATTTTTAAGTCCTGTGTTCATGATCTACTCATTGACTTTAATTATTTTCCTGTTGGAGATTCTGCTATAATGGAGTGCAATAGTTTCCCATTGAAGGTTTTGGGGAGCAGATAAGAAGCCTTATCATCTGTCTTACCCCACTTTCTGAATCTGTTCACAAAGTCTCAGATGGCCTGTATCTACCTGCCTAGAAAATATCTGTTCTTAAAGATGTTTGTGTTTTACCTCCTCTAGGAAGTTGGCCTTTATCCCGACTACCATGGTTAGACTCAATCAATCTCTCATTATTTCTCTTACTGGATTGTAATTCAATTTACACATTTGACTTCACTACCATATTGTGAGCTACTCTGAGAACACTGATTGCTTCTCTTCTATCTCTCCCTCCCTCCCCCAGCTCCTAGCATCCTGCCTGGAATGTGCTGGTTGTTTAACAACTATTTGTTGAATTGGCTGGGGTTGCTTTCGAGATGCATCAGTATAAAGCCAGGATGTAAAGAAGAAGGATGAAAGAACTCAGAGATAGAGCATGCTGCCCAGTGACAATTAAGTACAGACAAGCAGGGCATGTTCCCACACAGACAGGAATTCTGTATGATTTCAAAGTCGGCTGCGTGGGTGAGTTGAAAAGTCAGAGAAGATTTTGTTGGAAAGGTACAGAAGGGCTAATTTGTGAAAGGTCTTCAGTGCTCTGCTAAGAACAGTAGCCAGTGGTGTGCTGGAGTGGCCTTGGACCAGCTTATGAACCAATTATAACATGTCCGGGAATTTTGTGAGCCAGTTGATCTCACGTTGGTAGTTTGAAATCAGCCACAGTGTGGGTATTTACACCACAAATAGATCTGCAAATGCTGAAAATCAACTTTTTTTTTTTTCCTCTCAGAGACACAGTTGTTGATAGGCCGCTGGAAAGTTTGTGGGTTTTTTTTTTTTTTTTAAAGATTTTATTTATTTGAGAGAGAGAGTGTGAGCAAGAAGGAGAGAGAGAGAGAGAGAGAAGGAGCAGGAGGAGGGGGAGAAGCAGACTGCCCCTGAGCAGAGAGCCCAACATGAGGTTCAATCCCAGGACTCCGGGATCATGACCCAAGCCGAAGGCAGGTACTTAATCAAGTGAGCCACCCAGGCACCCTGGCCACCAGAAAGTTTTGGACATCACATTTAAAAGGTTGTTAAATCTTACAAGGTTGTTATAAAGATTGGATGAGAAAATAAATATGTAAAGAAGCTTAGAGTACCTGGCATAACAGAAGTACTCCAAAAATATTGTTTGATATTATCATGAGAAATTTTAAGTACTGATTTCATGTTGGACATTATTCTATGGGGATATAGCAGTAAACAAAACAATGTCCCTACCCTTATGAATTTTGAATTCTAAGGATATGAAACAATTTTTTTTCAAGTTTTATTTATTTAAGTAATCTCTACACCTAATGTGGGGCTCGAACTCATGACCCCAAGATTAAGAGTCACATGCTCTTCTGACTGAGCCAGGCTGGCACCCCTGCGCTTATATTATTCTTAGCAATGTGACCTTAGACAAGCAACTTAACTTCTCTGGGCCTCCATTTCTTCAGCTGCAAAATGATGATATTAAATAGGACCTCTCTCCAAAGGTTATTGTTTTAAATGAAATAATTCATGTAAAGTACTTAGCACTGTGCCTGGCAAACAGTAGATGTTCACTAAATATTATCATTATTATTATTTTTTCTGAAAGGGATGAAGATTTGATGTAGAACAGGAAGGAGAGGCAGGCAAAGGTGAGGGTGTAGGGGTGAAAGAAAAATTTGGAAAATCTATAGGGATATAAATATAACTTTTCTTTGGTCATCTGGCCTTTGAACAGTTGGAGGTCTTACTCCAAGTCATGTGGTGGGAGGGCAGAAGCCCAATGGGGTAGGGAGAGTTAAATGTGGGCAGGATCCAGCTTTCTTACAGTAGTCAGGTTTTGTCATTTGGGTTTTTATGGCACCTTTCACTTCTACTTTAGCCAAGTATACAAAGGTTTCTGCCTCTATTTAACCTCCTGCAATAAAAAGTGTTCCCTGAAAACAAGAGGAGGAGGAGGGATGATGATTTAGCAACTAGGATAAATAAAAAACATAGGGGCTCCTGGGTGGCTCAGATGGTTAAGCATCTGCCATTGGCTCAGGTCATGATCCCAGGGTCCTGGGATGGAGCCCCACATTGGGCTCCCTGCTCAGTAGGGAGCCTGCTTCTGCCTCTGCCCATTATCCCACTCATACTCCCTCTCTTTCTGTCTTGCTCTCTCTCTCAGATAAAGAAATAAAATATTTGAAAACAAAAACAAAAACAAAAACAGACTCTTAAAGACCCAGGGGCACCTGGCTGGCTCAGTGGGAGGAGCATGCAACTCTTCATCTCGGGTTTGTAAGTTTGGGCTCCATGTTGGGTGTGGAGATGACATACATACATACATACATAGGAAAAGTATAAAGACCTGAGAAGGTTTTATGAAGTTGCAAGGAAAGAAAAGAAAAAAAGACAATAATATAGACAAGGAGAGCAGAGAAAATGGAGTGAGTTGTGAGAGTACTTGTGACTACCTGTTTCTCCATAATTACCATCCAATGACTTTCTTTCGTGTGCTATTTAGAGCCTGGAATTTGGAATCCAGATTGGATGTCAGATATGGTTTTAGGCCCAAGGGAAGTGTGGGTTGAGCTGGATAGGGTAAAGTCTAGGAGGTGAGATTTCAAATGTACAAGTGTGGGGCAACAAAAAAGGGGGAGAGAGCTTTCGGGTCTTAGTGAGTCAATAAGCAGGCAAGAGGGAATCCAGTGGGGTTTGAGCAGCAGAATGTCAATTACTAACATTCTTCACCACCACTACCACTTTTTTTTTTTAACATCAAATGTGCATAATTACAGATATACTCATATATTTGTTTCTTGGTGCAATTTCCATTAAGGCAGACATAGCCCCACTTTTTCTCTTTTTTTCCTGTTTTGAACATACAAGGTTGTTTATTGAAGCATTGTTTATAACAATTGGAAACGTTGTGAATGATCATCAGTGAGATAATTATTTATTGCAACATTGTTTTTTTCTCTTTTTTAAAATAAAATCTCTCCCCAAACCATCATCACCTTTTTACACTTGATCTTAGCCAAAAGGCTGAGAAGCGATCATCATCACCTTCTTAATCCTCCCCAGACTGGGCTTCATTTTAGCTAAAACCATGTTCTATCTTAAACTGGTTTTCTTCCCCCCCCTTTTCTTTTTCTTATTGCAACATTGTTTATGAACATTGGAAACAAAGTGAATGGCCCCTCCTTGTTTGAGTTACACTTCCTTAGCCTCCACTCCCACTCTCATTTCCCTACATACTGCAAACCATCTGTTTATATATATGTACATTTGTCCATAGAATAGAATTTTTTTTAGCCCCACCTTGATAGAATAGAATTTTTCAATGTTGTTGAATTTGTAATATTTTCCTTACTGACTTGTCCTTTCATGCTCAAGGATACTTTCCTTTACATTAAGATCATTAAGATAATCTCCAATATATCTCTTTTAAAGACACACAGGGGGACATTGACATGTGTGATATACACTGTTGCATAGTGGGTTATACACATTTCTAGCTAGAAACTGCGACATTGCTCATTTCTTTCCTTATCAGGAATGAAAGTAAATTAGAATTAACATAATGGGAAAAATCTTGAAACTGCTTCTATTTCTTAAACTATAAATAAATGGCTGGATTTTAATTATTACAAGTAACAGATTACTTGTAACATATTTTGCAACTGTGGAGTTACATCTTTGGGGAATCTACAAAGGGCAAATTGCAATCTCTAACGAAGTTATAAATGCATATACTCCTGTGGCTCAGAGTTTCCATTTCTGAGAATTTGGACTATAGTTTTGTCTGAACACATGTGCTTTACTATTTATAAATGGAACATTGTTTTTAAATTGCAAAAGATGGAAACAACCTAAATGGCCTTTGATAACGGACTGATTAAGCAAATTACAGTATAGCCACACAAGAAATACTATGGAGCAGTAATATAAAACAAGATAAAGAGGAAGCTATTTTTATGCCATTGTACAAAATGTATTCCAGGGTGTCCAAATATGTTGTTTAGTGAAAAAAGTAAGGTGGAGGACAACTATATAAATGCTTCCTTTTGGGGGCACCCAACTGGCTCAGTCAGTAGAGCATATGATGCTTGATCTCAGGTTTGTAAGTTTGAGCTCCACACTGGCTGTAGAGATTACTTAAAAAAAAAACAACAAACTTTAAAAAAAATGCTTCCTTTTGTATAAAAGAGTCAGATATATTTGAACTTATATTTGTTTTTTTTAATTTATATTTGAATTTGCTTATTTATGTTTGAAGAAATCCTAAAAAGATTCATAAGAAAGTAAGAATAGTGGTTAACCAGTAGAAACAGAACCAATGAGGGACAAGAATTTGAGGGAAACTCTGCATTGTATACCTTTTATATAGTTTCTGGGATTTGAACCATATGGCATAGCATTAACTATTTAAAATTAAATTATAAGACATTAGGGGAGTGGAGTACCAGCAGATTTAGAGACTGTTCATTTAATCAACTTCTTTAACCTCCATTCCTTTAGTCCCTAGGGCTAAATTCCTCCCCCTTTCTCTTTATCTCTGGATTGGCATGAGTTTCAACCCACAAGAAATATGCATAAAGTATGCTTAAATTATAGAGAACGGTGCTAGGTACTGGGGCTCCCAAAGGACAAAGTAGTATAGGACTCAGTCCCTTGAAGTGGTTCAGGTGGATTTTATTACTCTTCTTTAATTTTTTTTTCTTTTTTTTCTTTCTTTTTTTTTTTTTTTAGGAGGCTCCATGCCCAGTATGGAGCCCAACATGGACCTTGAACTCACAACCCTGAGATCAAGACCTTCACTGAAATCAAGAGTTGGATGCTTAACTGAGCCACCTAGGCGCCCCTTATTATTCTTTTTAGTGTCTAGGACAGGAATTAAAAATGTCCTCCTCTCTTTTTCCTCTTCACCCCCCTACTTATAATCTTGCAAAATGCTGGAAATATGTTAGAATTCCTACTTAATTCTCCTCCCCCTCACTTGGAGAGCACTAAGGTTTGGGGAGCTCAAGAACCTTCCATCAGGTCCAGACTGAAAGACCTCAGGCCAGGGCCAAGACTCAACTTGCTTCCCTTAGGCCCCCGGGCGCCTTGTGAAGGTTCTTGGACCTCTCAGATGCTGCTGTGACTGTGGTTTCCGGCTTCCTGAGTTCTCACACTCAGCTGGGTGCTGCAGATACCATACCCCAGTTCCTACTTTAGAGACTGACATGCTCGAGCTTGGTGATACTCTGAGTATATGGGGTCTGTGAGTGTGAGACACAGCTGAGGGGCTTGCTTTTCTATTTTAGTTTTCCCCTTTCCCCTAGACAGACTCATTGTAAATACCTTGGGGTTGCATAAGGACAGAATATAAAGGTTTGCTGGCTGGAGGCTTAGAAAGTTCAGTTTTCTAATTGAATATCCTATCTCACGTCAGGCCTTTAGTTCTCCTCTTTACCCAAGGACATTTTGAATAGTCTAGATGGTGACAAACCTAGTAAGAAAGCAATCAGAACATCATTTATATAGAACTTTGCAGTTTATAATAAATTTTCTCATATGATATTTAACTTAAATGTGACAATTTAAGAAGAAAAGTGATGCATAGGGAGTGAAAGGACTTTCCATGCAGTTACTGCCTGCCTCTTGTGCTACTGTATACCTTGTGTGCATGCCAGGGTTTCCTTGTGGATCTGTCACTTTACAGGCTGGGACCAGAGTTCTGAATTGGTTAGATACTTAGCTGGAGAGATTCTCATGGAATTTAGGCTGCTTTACATTAATTATTTTACTCATTCATTAACTACAACTATTAGTTGAATGCTTACCTTGTACAAAGAAAGGCTCTACCTAAGATATAATTGGGAGGTTGAGACCGACTACTAGTGAGATGCTGGGGGGAAAGGTGGGTGCTGCTAAGGAGGCAGGGTAAAACTGGGGCTTTAGATCAGAATTTTGCCAAGTGGAGTTCTGTAACTAGCAGCTAGTGAAGGTCCAGTTTAGAAGAACCTGGCAAGCCAGGTTTCTGCAGGAATCAGAAAGAGCTTAACTCCCAAGGTAATTTTTTCATATCTGTATCAAGTTATTTTTGCCTGGGCAGCAACAGCTCTCCCCTCTTCCCAACTCCAGGGAATATCCTTAGGGGCAGATTGCTCCTCTTTTCTTTCTTTCTCTGGCAGCCTGGACTAATCCATGTGACCTGAGATTGACCAATCAACAGCGGCTCCGAGCCAAGATTTTTTTTTTTTTTGCCTCTTAAGTGAGTGACTCAAAGACAAAAGGATGTAGGATTGAATCCCAGCTGTGGTGTGTACTGCTGTTGGCAGTAGCAGTTGCTTCTTGGTGAAGCTGTTTTCTGTCTGCTTGTTTTCCAAGCTTGCCCTCCTGTTCATGCTCTAGGCCTCTAATATCCTTGTAGCGTATTTCTCTTTTGCTTGTACCGGCAACAGTGTCAGTGCCTGTACTTGCAACAGACAAAAAGAACTCTAACTTACAAATTGCAATGATTTATTTCCAGGCTGTGAGATCCTTGAGAGCAGGGTCTACATCTCATTCTGCCCTGTGTCTTTGGTGCCCAGCTCAAGCCTGGGTTTCAATACATGCAGGCTGAATAAGCGAAGAAACATGTTGTATTTGTGTGGGGCTATTGAGTCTGGGATTCTTGGCATAATTATGGTTGTGGGACAACAAATCCTCTATATGCTACAACAGCCACTAACATTTTTTTTTTTTTTGAGATTCCATTTATTTATTTGAGAGAGAGCATAAAGGGAGAGTGAGAGGGAGAAGCAGACTCCCTGCTGAGCCTGATGTGGGGCTGGATCCCAGGACCCTGAGATCATGACCTGAGCCGAAGGCAGACACTTAACCAACTGAGCCACCCAGGTGCCCCAGCCACCAACATTTGAACAATTTCATGTTAAGAAACATAAACCAAGAGGATCCTGGGAGGGCCCTTTCTTACTGTATTGGAGCACTTAGGCTGAGTTTATGCAGGTGGTTCTGGTCCTCAAACTCCTGAAGTGGTTTTTTTTTTTTTTTTTTTTTTTTTTTTTTTTTTTTTTTTTACACATATGGAATATTTCACAAATGTGCATGTTATCCTTGCACAGGGGCCACATTAATCTCTGTATTGTTATAATTTTTGTATATGTGCTGCTGAAGGGAACACAGCTGAAGCTTTTGTCCCTGGTTTCCCAGAACCTCTTCCTCTGCCCTGAGGTAATGCCCTCTTTGATCCTGATTTGAAGAACACCTCTCCTATGGACTTGGGCCATAAAGAAGAATCTACCAGTTGTTTTTTTTTTCAGTATCATTTTCTTTCCTTTCATTCCTTTGACAGATATACATTGAACATCTATTATTTGTCAGGTTTGACAATTCAGTTGATGTAAGATAGCTCCTAACTCTAATTTAGGAAACAGACAAATACAATCAAGAGAACAAACAAATGAAATAATTAAAACTGTATTAGTGCTCCGTTGAAAATGAACAGTAATAAGGTAGAGAGTAATTGCCATGGGGCAGGCATTTGATTGAGTGAAGCACTTTTAGATAATGTAGCTAAAGAGTGTCTCACAGAGATGACAAGCAGACCTGCATGATGAAGAGTCAGCTTTGCAAAAAGCAACAGCTTATTCAATGATCCAGCAGCTGGAAAGAATTTAGAAAGAACCACAGAAACTGACAGAAAGTCAGTGTGGCCAGGGGATGAGCAAGGGTGAAGGATGGGCTGTTTTAAGCGGGGCAGTGACATGATTGTATTTACATTTTAAGAAGTGCAATCTGGCTGCTTTGTCTTTCCAATGTAAATTAAAGTCCACATGGCCCTCATAAATAACAAATGTTCAGCCTCTCTCCTTGGGACTTCCCAAGTCCAATTGGGAAAACATTTCATACCCTTTTGTTGTGGCTGCAACTCCCACCTTGGTCCCCCGAGGCAAAATACAGCTCCTCTCCACACCAGCAATTGGAATCTTTTCCTAGGAGTTAATGAGGCAAAGTGGAGGAGGTATTAGTGCAAAGACCCTGAGGCTTCAAGGAGCTTGGCTAGAGCACTTGATAGAGGCCAAGAACGTGGGAAAGCAGGATGTGTGAGAATTTGAGAGAGGCAGGTTAAGTTCAGAAGAGCCTGGTTGATAGGCTACAGTAAAGATTAAGATTAAGATTTCAACCGGAAGAACAGTGGGCAATGGGTTTTGAGCAGAGTTTGGCTGTGATTATACCTGAGTTTTGAAAAGCTTCATCGCCTGTGTATGAAGAATGGATCGGAAGGGGAAAGGGTAATGGGATGGAGGGCACCACCATCATCTAAGAGAGAGGTGGCCTGGCCTGGAGTGTCGGCAGCGGGATGGAGAAAAGTGGGAGGCTTCGAGATGCACTTAGGAGGCAAAATTAACAGGTGATGGGTAGTGTCCACTCCCAGGCTTCATGTTACCTCAGTGGTTATGGGTAAGTGGGGACTTCGTGCTGTGGATCAGGGCGCCGGCCTGGTTCCCGCGCGTCAGGGCAGTGGGCGTGGCCCGCAGGAGCCGTCTCCACGGGGATCAGGCGGGGCGGGGCCGAGGGCGGGGCAGCTGGGGCGCTGCGTCACTCGGTGGTGGCGATGGTGCGTGTGTGTGGGGGGCGGGGGATACGCTGGGCGCGTCCCGAGGGTCACGTGGTGCGCAGCACGCAGAGTCCTTCTGTCGGTTGGTCCTGGAGCGGCGCAGCCGGAGCGGGGCTGTGAGGTGAGCTCGCGGCGAGGCGCGGCGAGAAGCCGACTGGCCGGGGCTGGGTTGGGCCGGGCCCGCGTCGTGCGCGCGCTGTGCTATCGGGAGCGGTGACGGCCGCCACCGCTGCTCCGGTCCCCTGCCCGGCCTCGCTCCCCGCCCGGCCCCGCTCGCCCAGCCCGGAGGGAGGCCCGGGGACCGCTGCTGAGAGCGTGGCGGGCGTGCGAGCGGCGCCCAATCCTCAGGGCTGCCCGAGGGAATGACGGCGGTCGCGGCCAATCAGCGCCGCCCGAGGGGGCTGGGCCGCGGGGTGCGGGCTCGGGGCGCGGAGCGGGCCGTGTTGGGGGTGGGGGGTAAGCGCTAGGGCTAGAGGCTGAGCTGTGTGGTCCCCGGGAGCTCCACCACCAGCTGCTGCTGTTACCTTGTGCTTTGGGAACGCGTTTTCTTTTATTGACTCTTTTTTCCTATTCTGGGGAGCACACCCCTTTCTCAAGCCCCTGACTATGGGAGTGTCCCCTTTCTGTATAGTTTAGAGAATGTGGTGCATCCCTTTTCTTAAACTCCAGCCCTGGGGTTTTAATCTTAATTTCCAAAGCTCCTCAAACTGAGGATGTACCCCATTTCTAGGGCACCCCCCAAATTGGGAGGACACTCCCTTTTCCGAGTCTCCAATCTGAACACGCACTCCTTTCAAATTTTGGGGTTTGCCCCATTATTGAGTCTCAAATCTGGGATCCAGTAACCAAAGTTTTGGGGGTGCTTCTATTCCCACAAATCCAAGAAAGACTCTCCTTCTCCAGGCCCCAGATCTTGCAACATGCTTTCCAAAATTTCTTAAATTTAGGGGCTACTTCGTTTCCCCAGCCCTTAAAATCTGGGGGTGCGCCTCATTTCCAGAGTCTACTGAAAATGCGATCAGAATCCTCAAGTTTGAAGGTAGAGGTTTGCGGTTGCACAAATAAAGGAATTCACTGCTTTTTCTAGTCACTGTGTTCTTGGGGTTGCACCCATTTTCATGAGTTCCTCAAATCGAACTACTTTATTTCCTGGGGGAGACTCATTTTCATATCTGAGAGTGTATTTATTTCCTGTATTTCCAAAATGTACAGAATCCACCCCTTTTGGTTGCACAGTTCTCAGGGTGCAGCCACCTTCCTGATACTTAAATTGGGAGGACACACATTTTTTTCTAAGTCCTCTCATTCTGGGGCCATGATCCTTGGTTCTTGAGCATGCCTCCTATCCTTTTTAGCTTTTCTTCTATCCAAGACATTTTCATTCCTCAGTTTCCTTTCTTCTTTGTAACCCCATTTCCCTTTTAGGTGCTCTCCCTGCGTGGTCAGGACACCCATTTCCTCTTCCTTCCTTTGGTGAATGCGTATCTTTCTTCAGCACAGCACTTTCTCTGCTTCTGCGGTGTTGTTTCAGAGCACACTCCCTATAGTCACGCCTCCTGAATTCCCCTCCCCTGAGGAAAAGATCCCCCTCCGCAAGGGTGCCTGCATGTTGTCTTTTATATGTCTACTTTATCTTTTATCTTTCTGCTTTCTACTAACAGAAACTCTTCTATCTTAGCTTGCCCTATCCCATTTTCTGCATTTTTCTGGTTTCTAACTCCCTTTGGACACTGCTCTGCTTACTGACGTCTGTAGAGATTTTTCCTTTTCTACTTACTCCTTGAGCTGGAGGTGGCCTCAAGTCCAGGACTACTTGACCCTCCAGCACTGGATTTAAACTGGAAAGGAATCCTCTTGCATTTCTTTGGTTATTCACAGGACTTTTAATCCTCCGGGTGGTTTTCTTCCTGTAAGTTTCTGGTTGGGTGTGTATTGTTTTCTCCTTTGCTTTTCCCCCCTATACTGGGAAAAAATTCTGAAGGGATTCTTCCAGTCTTGCTTCCAACTCATAGGCTTCCTCCCTACATTGGCTTTCTTCCTTCCTTTTATCAAGAAAAGAGGTCATTTGGAGGAATCTCTTCATCACTCTTTTTGTTCTTGTCCCTGAGGTGCAGGTGGGGGATGGATACTTATCTCTCCCCATCATTTTCTCACATGTCTGCCAGGGCTTGCTCCCGATCCCCACCATAAAATCTCCAAATATCTCATACCTCTTGTCTTTTAAAAGCCTCTCAGTAGGTTCTTTCTTTTGTATTTCTCTCTGCTTTTCCAGATCTTACTTAGGGCTTCTCTTCCTGAACCCCTAACCGGATTAATTTCTCCACAGCTGGAATCCCGAGTGCTTATGGGATAATGATACCTCTGACCTTTCTCCCTTTTGGGAAGTACTTGAGTGTGCAGCTGTGAGGCCTCAGTGGGGGAGAGAGTTTGGGCCTGAGAAGCTATACTGGCAGGATGGGGCAGGAAAGTACTGCATTTTCAGGACCACATCCTTCTGAATCTCATTTGGAGATTGGATGTTTGCCCAGCACCTGCTTCTTAGGGATGCTGGGGGATTTAATGATACTCCCAGGGACCTGTAGGAATTAATGGGGCTTGTGGAGAAGTGCTCTGAACTCAGTGTTGGAACTTGCATAAAATTAACCATTATTATATTTTCAGAACAGCTAAGCTGTTTTATATTTCATGTGCTTGAAAGCCCTAGAGCTAAGGTGTTTTATTTCAGGAAGTGAAATGGATCCCACATTTAGATCATGTCGTTAGTAAATACCAAATTGATTAAAAAACACCGGAGGTCTATCTGATCAGTACCTAATAAAATATGATATACAGAAAGTGAGCAGATACTTGGTCTCTTGATATGCCTGTTTGGTACTTTTATCTATTTGGTACTGCTATATACAGTGCACCCTTAAAGTATTCTGTGTCGATGCTTCTTAAACTTGAATGTGCATTTAAATCACCTCTGGGGGGAGGGTCTTGCTAACATGTTAATTTTGATCTCGTAGTTTAGGGTGTGTCCTCAGTATCTGCATTTCTAATTCCCAGGTGATACCAATATTACTGAACTACATACACTTTGAGTATTGAAGTTCTATACACAAAGCCAAGGATATCTCTGTGGAAGTAGGAAAGGTGGTGGTTAGCCTTATGCTGAGGTATTATTTTCCACTTTCTCTTTATCCAGACATATCCTCTAAAGTTTGTACAAGGCCATGGTCCCCTTCTGAGGACTATAAGTTATACATAATTACAGTTAGTGTAGCATTTAGCTTTTAAAACCATGACAAAAATTTCTTTTTTTTTTTTTTTAAAGATTTTATTTATTTAGTCGACAGAGATAGAGACAGCCAGCGAGAGAGGGAACATAAGCAGGGGGAGTGGGAGAGGAAGGAGCAGGCTCACAGCGGAGGAGCCTGATGTGGGGCTCGATCCCATAACGCCGGGATCACGCCCTGAGCCTAAGGCAGACGCTTAACAGCTGTGCCACCCAGGTGCCCCTCTTTTTTTTTTTTTTAAGATTTTATTTATTTATTTGACAGAGGGGGAGAAAGAGGGAGCACAAGTAGGGGGAGCAGCAGAGGGAGAGGGAGAAGCTGACTTCCTGCTGAGCAGGGAGCCCAACACGGGGCTTGATCCCAGGACCCCTGAGATCATGACCTGAACCGAAGGCAGATGCTTAACTGACTGAGCCACTCACATGCCCTGAATGGCTAAAATTTCTTAAGGAGTTTGAATTTTTATGTATTTTGTCAAATTAAAATGCTTAAATATTTTTTGCCTAATTGTGGACATATTTTTTTTTTTTTAAGTAAACTTTACACCCAACATGGGGCTCAAGCTCACGACCCCGAGATCAAGAGTCACATGCTCTCCTGACTGACTGAGCCAGCCAGTTGCTGCAGTTGTGAACATAATTTTTTTTAAAGATTTTATTTATTTTTATGAGAGAGAGAGAGAAGAGTTGAGGGGAGGGGCAGAGAGAGAGGGAGAGGCAGACTCCCTGCTGAGCAGGGAGCCCTGTGCAGGGCTGATCCCAGGATCCTGTGATCATGACCTGAGCTGAAGACAGATTCTTTTTTTTTTTTTTTAAAGATTTTATTTATTTATTTATTTATTCGACAGAGATAGAGACAGCCAGCGAGAGAGGGAACACAGCAGGGGAGTGGGAGAGGAAGAAGCAGGCTCATAGTGGAGGAGCCTGATGTGGGGCTCGACCCCATAACGCCGGGATCACGCCCTGAGCTGAAGGCAGACGCTTAACCGCTGTGCCACCCAGGCGCCCCTGAAGGCAGATTCTTAACCGACTGAGCCACCTAGCTGTCCCTGAACATAATTCTTGACATAGAGTCTTTTTCTTCTTTTTTTAATTTTTAAATTTTTAAAAAATTTTAAATTAAAAAAATTTTTAAGATTGTTTCCTTTTTTGAGTGGGGGAGAGAGTTTGTGCATGTGCAAGAGCAGGGGGAGAGAGAAGCAGACTCCCTGCTGAGCAGGGAGCCTGACCCGGGACATGGGGCTGGATCCCAGGATGCTGGGATCATGACCTGAGCTGGGTGCTTAACTGACCCTGCCACCCAGGTGCTCCTCTTCTCTTTTTATGAAGATTTATTTATTTATTTTGGGGGGGTCACAGGAACGAGGGTGCATGAGATCGGGGGATGGAGAGGGAGACAAGCATACTCCCTGCTGAGTGGGGAGTCAGATGTGAGGGTCTGTCCCAGGACTCTGACATCATGACCTGAGCTGAAATCCAGGGTTGGACGCTCAACCGACTGAGCCACTGAGGTGCCTCTTGACATAGAGTCTTCTAGTGAATACTGCAGGGTTTATATAGTGGTTGGCCCTCTCATCTCTCTAGGTCCTCACTTGTCATCCTACCATGGGTAGGGAGACTGAGATACCCTAAATGAGCAGGGTCATATGTGTTGGAATTTCCAAGGAGGCTTTGGTTTTCTAGGTTCTTTGGAAATGGGCCTGGGAAAGGCAGGTGCCTGGACCTTGAATAGAAGCTGCTGGCTTATCTCTGTACCAGAGCTTCACAAAGGTGAATGCTGGTGGGAAGATGATATTCTTTGATGGCAATCAGTGCTTACAATGCTCTCTTTTTGTATCAAATAAGTCTTAGTGGCTTTTCCTTCCCAAATGTCTTAAGTCATCTGCACCTATTTCCCTGGCTGTCTCCTGTCAAGGCCTTTTTTCCAGCATGATCCTGTTCTGGGCCCTAATCAGGACAAACCTGAATGACTAGAGTGTTTTGTGTCCCGTGCCTCCCCCTCCCCCCTCATCCCTCGCATGAATGTCAGATCCTCTTCAGTAACGGATTTGATCTGGATTTGGCCCTAGTCCCAGCTCTCCCACTCACTGTGAGACCTCAGGCAAGTCACTTAATGCTACTGGGCCTCATTCTCCCCAGTTGTAAAATGAGGGGCTGCTTATCTCCAAGGTCTACCCTGCTCTGAGTCTTTGTCAGTACCTTGCTTAGAAACCCAGTGTCTGTGGGAGCTTGTTGTTAGCAGATCTGATTTCCTTCACGTGCTCTGTTGGGCGGGCTGCCAATCATTCACTCGTCCAAGTCACTCCTGTCACTGCCTCTTTTCTAACCTAGGCAGGCAGCTTGTCCTCACACCCAACTTCAGCATACTTCTGCCTCCATGTCCTCTGACAGTTTCATGCTTAATTTCTTTCAAAATTGCCTAAACTTCTCACTGTTATTCAGTGTTCCTTCAGTGTTAGGTACTTCCTGAGTCACTAACAGGGAGTCTTGTAGTTTATATACAACTATGTTGGTAAGTTCTCTCACTATATATATATATATATATATATATATAAAGTGTTTTCTCCTCCCCACCCCAGCTAGCTTGCTTGCTTGCTTGCTTTCTCTCTTACAGATTTTATTTATGAGAGAGAGAGAACTCTAGAGAGAGGGCAAGCAGGGGAAGAAGCAGGCTCATAGCGGAGGAGCCTGATGTGGGGCTCGATCCCATCACGCCGGGATCACACCCTGAGTCTAAGGCAGACGCTTAACGACTGCGCCACCCAGGTGCCCCAGATATGTGTATTTTTAATTTAAGTAATCTCTACTCCCAACATGGGGATTGAACTCATGACCCTGAGATCAAGAGTCGCATGCTCTTCTGACTAAACCAGCCAGGCGCCGGATGTGTATTTTTGTAGGTAGTGCCAAGTTGCCTCTAGAAAAGCTTTTCCAATTTATGCTTCTATCAACAGTGCATAAGGATGCTTTTTTCTCCTCATCCCTGCAAACACTGGTTATCCTACCTTTAGATTTTTTTTGCCTTAGAACTGAAAAATTGTTATTTTGATTTATATTTCCTTTAATTTAGGGTGAGTTTACATAGATAGAATATAACATGCTATTAGACCTTTCTATTATCTCTCCACTCCCCAGTAGTCTGCCAGTTCTTATACTTTGCCCACTTTTAAGTAAGTTGACTTTTTTGTTCTTGGTTTGTGTGCACTCTTTCTTAATATAGGAAGTTAGCTCCTTGTCATATGCATTGTAGCTATTCCCCCCCCATTTCTGAAAGTGCATTTTAAACATTATTACACAGCATATACTTAAAGCTTTTATTATTATTGATAACAGGGGCCTCGACTATGAATACTGTATTTAAGGAAATAAGGCTTTATGTCTTCTTTGTGGCAGTGGGTTCCCATTGTAGGAAAATTTAAATGTGAAGGAGTAATTTAAAGTTCTGTCAAGGTCTTTAAAATGGAATCCTGTATAAATACAGATTGCATAAGATTTTTTTCTTTTAATTTTCCTCCATGTTCTTATTGAATGTATTCCCTTTAACTTTTAATTCTGGAAGCTGGAGATTTTTGGAAGAATAAGCTAAGGCCCTGAAGAATGGATAAGTTGAAAGCTATGGAATCTTCCCCTTTTTGCATCTTGAGAACAATCTGTGTTTAAAACTAAATGTGAGAAGTTAAAAAAAGGTACTTCTTAGGTAACTTTTTTTTTTTTTTTTAAATTTCTGCTTCTGTCTTGAACTCTTTTTTATTTGTTAGTGTTGTTGTCAAATTAAATTGAGGCTTTGTGGTGCGTGGCTGTCTAAGTCCGTAGATGGTCTCAGAGGGCTGTGAGTGCAAGCCCATGTTGGGTGTAGAGCTTATTTAAAAACAATAACAACAAAATTAAATTGAGACTTTTAGATGATTTCTCAGGCGTCATTCCCCTTGCCCCTTGTTGGAGTTTGTTCATCTCTTTCCAGTGTTTGTGTTTGTCTTTTTGGGTGGACTAGAGCAGGGACTGAATTGGATTTCTTATTCCTAATTTCCAGCACAATGCCTTACCGATAATACTCACGAATGAATTGTTGAATGATTTAATGTGAAATCTAAAAACAAACACTGCCACCCCAGAGGAGTGGAGGGATGACTGGGGATGGGACACAAAAGTCAGATTAATCCTTCATCTTATTCTTTGTGGTACTGATGTAGTTTAGGAATGTAGGTGAGGTTTGGTGGGGTGAGGTCTGGAGCCAATGGCCAAGAAAGATTCTTGAGACGTTCTTGGTGCAAAATGGTGGTTTTATTAAAGAACTGGGATGGGACCCATGGATAGAAAGAGCTGCTGCAGGGGTTTGTGAGGGGTGGCTGATTATATACTTGGGAGTTGGGGAAAAAGGGAGGTGTCCAAAATGATTTTCATATGCTAAAGAAGACTCTCAGGATACTGGAGGCCTTGCTATTTTCAAGCTATGGTTGTTTTTCCTTCTAGTAAAGCATTAACATTATGTTGAGAGCTTCCTGGAAGAATGTCACATTTATCCTACCCAGGAGTGGGGGTAAGGGGAGAGGTTGCAGGGTGTCAGCTTATGCTTTGTCTTCAGCTAGCCTTCTGCTCCCTCTCAATACCAGAGTGAAACTTCAAACAGGTGGGTCAGAGTTAGAATGAAACAGGTTTTGGTTCATGATAAGGAAGACCTTCTGACAATTCAGCATCAAGAGGAATTGTTTCTTTCTTTCTTTCTCCCCCGCCCTTTTTTCCCCCTTTGAGCCCCTGGGAATAATTTGCTCATCTTCATTCATTTACTGCCTTCCTTCCACACTCCTGTATTTTAATGGAAGGCCTCCTAGGATACCTGGGGAGAATTTGTGTGGTGAAAGAATTACTTCAGAAATCAAGCAGACCTGAGCTTTTGTTCTGGGGCTTGTCACTTAGCACCAAATTACTTTAAGCATAATTTCTTCATTTGTGATAATAGAATTATTAACAGTTAATAACTCCTTTATAGTTCTTACTTTGTCCAGTCCTGTGCCCCTTAAATGGATTATCTTATTTAATCCTCACACGCACTGCCTGGAGATACAGGTACTGTTATCACCGATAACCCTTTTTAAGGAGTGGAAACAAATTCAGAGGGGTTAAATAATTTACCCAAATTCATTCAGCTAGTATGGGGTGGATTTGGGGATTGAGGCCAAGCATTTAATCCCATTGCATTATATACATAGCATCTATAAAAGGGAGCTGTGTCCCTCTGCTGACAAATAGTAGGAGCTCAGTGAGTGTTCAGTGCCACTCTTGCCTTCTTGTTTGGCATCGCTTCTTTTTTTTTTTTTTTTTTAAAGTAATCTCTACACCCAACGTGGGGCTCTAATTTACAATCCTGAGATCAAAAGTTGCGTGCTCTACCAACAGCGCCAGCTAGGCAGCCCTGGCATTACTTTTTCATATAATCTGGGAGGCCAAACTATTTTTTATGTATGTATGTATGCATGTATTTATTTGACAGAGATGGAGATAGCCATCGAGAGAGGGAACACAAGCAGGGGGAGTGAGAGAGGAAGAAGCAGGCTTCCAGTGGAGGAGCCTGATGTGGGGCTCGATCCCAGATTGCCGGGATCACTCCCAGATTGCCGGGATCAGGCCCTGAGCCGAAGGCAGACGCTTAACGACTGAGCCACTCAGGCGCCCCTGGGAGGCCAAACTATTAATCTGTATGTTACTTATGCATGAAGTAAGAGATAAAAGGATAATTTGAGGTGGTATTTGTCAATCAAGCCAAAATGAAAACTTTTTTGGGGGGGTTAGATTATTTATTTATTTATATATTTGTCAGAGGGAGGGGGGAACACAAGCAAGGGGGAGCTGGAGAGGGAGAAGCACGCTCCCCGCTGAGCAGGGAGCCCACCCATGCGGGGCTGGGACCATGACTTGAACGAAGGCAGACACTTAAACGACTGAGCCACTCAAGTGCCCCCAAAGTGAAAAATTATACTGATTGGATTTACTTATAAGATTTAATGTCTCATTTTCCTGGAGAGTGGTAGGTAAAGCCAGTCAGACCTCTGGCTCTCCCTTTCCTAGGGTTCTTATACTGGAAACACTCCTTAACATAGTAACTTTTCAGTTTATTAGAATGTTTCAGCTTCCATAATACAACTGTCAACCATTTCCTGCCTTCATTTCACTTGCTTTGTGTGTTCCCTGGTATCAGCCCTTCTGAATTGGTTGTTTAATGGATAGGTCATCCTTCAAATTACATGTTTTTGTTTTTCTTATGGAAAATTTCCATTGTGAAAATCTTTAAATTTACTAAACTTTATGTTTTTCAAAGATTTTATTTATTTGAGAGAGAGAGCGAGAGCCCAAGCAGGGGTAGCGGCAGGCAGAGGGAAAAGCCGACTCCCCGCTGAGCAGGGAGCCCAATGCAGGGCTGGATCTAAGGACCCTGGGATCATGACTTAAGCCAAAAGCAGATGCTTATTAGCCAGCTGAGCCACCCAGGTGTCCCTATGAAACTGTTTAAAAGGAAAAGAACAGGCACACCTGGCTGGCTCAGTTGGTAGAGTACGTGACTCTTGATCTCAGGGTTGTGAGTTCAAGTCCCATGTTGGGTGTAGAGATTACTTCAAAAAATTAATAAATAAAAGGAAAAGAACAATCACCTACAACCTGTATTTTTCTACCAGCTTTTTTTTTTTTTTTTTTAAGATTTCAGTTATTTTTTTGAGAGAGAGAGAGAAAGAGCGCACAAGCGGGGGGAGGGACAGAGGGCGAGGGAGAGAGAATCTTAAGCAGGCTGCACACCCAGTGCAGAGCCTGATGTGGGGCTCGATCCCATGACCCTGAGAAAATGACTTCAGCAGAAGTCAAGAGTCTGGTGCTTAACTGACTGAGCCACCCAGACACCCCTAAACACACATGAGTTTTAAAGATTAATTTATTTTAGAGAGAGAGAGTGTGTGCAGGTGGGGGAGGGGTAGGGATAAAGGGAGGGGGAGCCCAACATGGGGCTTGATCCCAGGACTCTGATCATGACTGAGCTGAAACCGAGAATTAGACATTTAATTGACTGTGCCACTCAGGTGTCCCAAACATACGTGAGTTTTAATGTGAGCTCAAAGTGGTGTATTTTCGGATCCTGCCTTTTCAAGTAATGTACTGCAAACGAATTCTTCCTAAGATGTGATGGCATTACACATCAGATATGAGGATCCACTTGTGTGATTTTTCCACATTTGGTCCACTACAAAGATTATGTTTCTGGTATGAGGCAGATGTTGACTTGGCAGAGTTGTGGTGTTGCTTGGGCAGTATCAGCTTTTGAGACCCAAAGTTTAGTGCAGGAAAGTGCAGTTTGAGGTAGCCTGCTGTGTGAGCGTCTCCTGCTTAAGTGCCCCAACAGCTCAGAGTGGCTACATTTCCATCAGAACCATGTCTGGTCCCTAAAGATAAATTTTATTCACCACCATCCCAGTATCCAAAGATTTGATGAATTACTTAGGAAAATATAAGTTGTCAGAATGAACTCAAGAAGAGGCAGAAAATAGAACAAAAAAGTATAGTTCTTCCTTGTCCAGCCTTCCAAATAGGGCCAGAAATCAGTGTCTCAGCTTTTGTTTACTTCTTTTGTATTACTTAAAATTCATAGGAGTTGCAGCTTGTAGTTATTCATCTGTTTACTGGCTACATTTTTGTCTCCCCCCAGTGGACTAGAGGCTTCATGAAGACAGGAACTGTGTCTCTTTTGGTCTTTACCGTTTTTCTAGTCTCTCAGCAGATACTTGTTGAATGCATTAGCAAATGATTGTATTTAATGTGGAGAACAATTGTTTTTTTGGAGTTCTGAGGGGTGCCCCTTATTCGTGAGTCCTTGGTCAGCAAGGTTGAGTGGGGGGTCTCCTCATGGTTTCTGGAACTACAGATTGCTGCATAATAGAGAGGGAGGAGCCAGTGGAGGGCACACCTGTGTTAGGATGAGAGCAGGCTTAAAGAAGCCACTGGCAGTTTCCTGGAGCTTTTTGTTTTGAATAATGCCTGTTTGTCTTTTATGTGTAGTGAGCGATGCTACACTCTGGGCAGACTTTGCCTAAGTTTCATAAATATTTAATTGGCTTTTTCAGGAGAATAAAGGCAGCCCCGCTGATGACTGAAAATGACAAAGCATCCACCTAACAGACGAGGAATCAGCTTTGAAGTGGGAGCCCAGTTGGAAGCCCGGGACCGATTAAAAAACTGGTACTTTTACATTTTTCTGTTAATTAAATTCCTTCAGTAAAGGATTTTTGCTAGCATTGATAAAAAGGGGTAGCCTGGGCTTTTCTCTAGTGTTTTCCTGCTCCCTGACTCTTGGAAGGTAGAAGGAGACTTAAGCCTAGAGCTGTGGAAATGTCCTTTCTTTTTGGTGCTGGGATCCCTCTGTCATGGAGACCATCCAGTGACTACTTGTTAATACTTGTTTCTCCTTTCTGCCTGTTTGGGGGAAGGACTGATGGGAAAAAGAAGCATGGATGGCTACAAGGCAGGGAACAGTTAAAAGTGGCAGCTCTCTTGTTCTTGCCTGCCTGTCTGGAAGAAGAGAGGAAAGATCAAGGATGGAAGAATGAAGGAAAGGGATTAGATTGGAATAGTTTGTGTGTTGTGAACAACACCTCCTGTTTTCTGGGTGTATGTTATGGTTGAAATTTAGTCATCACTCTGTAGGGGTGATTAAATTTAGAGCTGAGGGGTTGTAGTCCTGACTTGTCATTGACTTGTGACCTCTGGGTGGTAATCACCACTGTGAGCATCAGCTTCATCTGTGAATGTGTGGGTAGTAGTAATATCAACCTCAGAGTTTTTCTGAGAATCAAATAATGGAATATGTGGAGAAAGGCCTTCCTTACCAACTGTAAAATGATGGTTGTTGTTGAGAACATCCTAGAATTTGGTCATTTGATAATGCTTAAGATAAAGATGGGGGTTTCAGAACTCAAGCCTTTCTGAGTTTTCATAAGGAAGAGTGTAGTCTTTTTGAGGAGTTTTCTCAAAATAGACCGACCAGTTCCTGGGGTGTAGGAAGAGAAAAGAGAGAAAAAGAGAAGCAGGGAAATGTTGGCAGGAGCAGAAAATGTCTCTGCTGCCTTTTGGGGCTAGAAGATTTGATATATGAATTATGGACATTTTGAACACCTAGTTGTTTTAGGCTGTTTGTATTATCTGTAATTATTTACCTTTTTTGTTTTCCGTCAGCTCTTTTTAAGGCAGCTTAATCAAGGAGGGAATTCTTTTTTAATGTGGAAAAAATTAAAATATAGAAAAAGTAAAAAAGTACAGCTAGCCATAAAATAATCTGTATACTTATCACTCAGAATAAAAAATATTAATAAATATTAGCAAAACAAATTAGTGTGTAAAATTTAATAATAAAATTTATTAATAAATTAATGAATGTTACTCAGAATAAATAAAACATTTTTGTTTTATTTATGTTTAAAAAATTAAGGGCATAAAACATTTCTGATTTAATACAAGTATCTTTTATACATTACCGATTCAGTTCCCCTTCTGTGTTCCATAGAGGCAACCAGCATCCTGAAGTTGGTTGTATCCTTTCTGTCCGTGTTTTTACATTTTTACTATATATATATGTTTCATAAATAATAGTTAGAATCACTTTAGGTATTTTAAAAGTGAATATAAGTGATATTATATTGTTTGTTCTTTTCTAGCTTATGCTTGTATAATTTACTCATAGTGATATATAAGATACTCATCCTAACTTTTGTGTACAGTTCTGTTTATGAATATACCATATTAAAAAAATATATTTTGTTTATCTAGTCTCCTACTGGTAGACATTTAGATTCCAATTTTTCACTTTATTTATTTTTAAAGTAAGCTGTAGGCCCAATGTGGGGCTTGAACTAATAACCCGAAGGTCAAGAGCACATGCTGTACGTACTGAGCCAGCCAGGCGCCCCTCCAATTTTTCCACTTTATTTATTTATTTAAAGATTTTATTTATTTATTTGACAGAGAGAGACAGCCAGCGAGAGAGGGAATACAAGCAGGGGGAGTGGGAGAGGAAGAAGCAGGCTCTTAGCAGAGGAGCCTGATGTGGGGCTCGATCCCAGAACGCTGAGATCACACCCTGAGCCGAAGGCAGATGCTTAACGACTGCGCCACCCAGGCGTCCCCAATTTTTCCACTTTAAACATGATGTTGCTATGGTTAGCTCGGAAGAGTGTGCCACTCTTGATCTTAGGGTCATGAGTAAGAGCCCCATGTTGGTATAAAGATTACTAAAAAGAATAAATAAATTAATGGGGCGCCTGGGTGGCGCAGTCGTTAAGTGTCTGCTCTTCGGCTCAGGGTGTGATCCCGGCATTATTGGATCGAGCCCCACATCAGGCCCCTCCACTATGAGCCTGCTTCTTCCTCTCCCACTCCCCCTGCTTGTGTTCCCTCTCTCGCTGGCTGTCTCTATCTCTGTCAAATAAATAAATAAAATCTAAAAAAAAGAAAAGAAAAGAAAAAAAAGAATAAATAAATTAAAAAAGAAAACCATGGGGCGCCTGGGTGGCGCAGTCGTTAAGCGTCTGCCTTAGGCTCAGGGCGTGATCCCAGCATTCTGGTATCGAGCCCCACGTCAGGCTCCTCCGCTGGGAGCCTGCTTCTTCCTCTCTCACTCCCCCTGCTTCTGTTCCCTCTCTCGCTGGCTGTCTCTATCTCTGTCAAATAAATAAATAAAATCTTAAAAAAAAAAAAACAAACCCAACACAGTGCTGTTGTGAACATCTCTGTAAATGACTTTATTGTATGTCCATTTGCTAGAATATTTCTTGGGCAGTGGCTTTCAAACCTTTTTTATGGCAACTTATAGTAAGATATTTTAAATCCAGTGTAGTACCCATCCATATGACATATAAATTTAACTGAAGCAAAAATTTTTAGAAACAGTTCTTAACCTTAGGACATGCATTATATTCTGATGTTTTCCCTCTAGGTTGTATGTATGTTTCCTGAATATATGCACAAATGCTGGTCTAGAATCATTAATTTGATTTTATAATCTAATGGGTCATGAATTGCTGTTTGATAAGCCCTACTCCAGTGAATTTGTTGAGTGATATGATATACACGTTTTCAGTTTTACTGGAAGTTGCCAAGTTTATCTCCAAATGCTTGAACTAAATAAATAACACCTCCACAGTAGTGCATAAAACTTCCTGTTTTTCCACATCCTTATCAATCTTTGCTTTTTACAGACTTTCTGGTTTTGCCAATCTGTTGGTTATGAAACTTTGTTTTATTCTTTGTTGCCTGTACTTCTAGTGAGGTTGAGCATTTTCTGTGTGTTGTGTGACTTGCTTTTGACTATTTTCCTATTTGGTTGTCTTTTCTTAGTGATTTATTAGTGTTTTACTAATACGTTACGGATTCCAGTTGTTTGTCGGTTTGTGTTGCAGAAATCTTCCAGTCTGTGAGCTTGTCTTTTCAGCTTGTTTCTGGTATCTTTCGTGGCACATAATACTCTCCAAAATTCTTCTAAAAGTTTTAAAGGTTTGCTTTTCATATTTTGATCTTTATTTACCTAGAATTGATCTTGTGTATGGGATGAACTTGGTCTAATTTTTTTTATTCGTTTAGATAATCAGTTGCCGCAACATTGTTTATAGGACAGTCCATTCTTTCCCCACTGATCTTCAGTACCATGTCTGTATACCAAGTCCCATAACATGGGTCTCTTCTTAGCTCTTTATTCTGTTCTATTAATTTATAGTTACTCTGGTGCTAATGGCAACACATTATCTAATTCATATTGCTTTAAAGTAAGTCTTGATAGCTGTTAAGACAGATTTTGCTCCTTTGTGCTTAATTTTACTTGTTGTTGTCTTAGACCTTTACTCTTATTTTTTTTAAAATTGAAGTATAATTGACATTCAGTGTTACATTAGTTTCAGGTGTAGACCATTACTTTTTTTTTTTTTTTTAAGATTTTATTTATTTATTCGACAGAGATAGAGACAGCCAGTGAGAGAGGGAACACAAGCAGGGGAAGTGGGAGAGGAAGAAGCAGGCTCATAGCGGAAGAGCCTGATGTGGGGCTCCATCCCACAACGCCGGGATCACGCCCTGAGCCGAAGGCAGACGCTCAACTGCTGTGCCACCCAGGCACCCCTAGACCTTTACTTTTGATGTAAATTTTTATTTTAAATTTTTTAAAAAATTTTAAATGATTTATTTATTTGAGAGAGGGAGGGAGGGAGGAGAGTGTGTGTGTGAGTGGGGGGAGGACAGAGACAGAGAATCTCAAGGCGACTCTGTGCTGAGCATGGGGCCTCATGTGGGGCTCAGTCCCACCACCCTGAGATTGTGACCTGAGCCGAAACCAAGAGTCAGATGCCCAGCCTACTGAGCCACCCAGGCATCCCTGGATCTTTTTATATTACATTTTCTCTTTGGTTATTGGTGATGTTTAGTCATGCTGTTGAGTTTTGTTATTGTTGACCAAATTCAGTGTATGAACTTTACTGAGAACATAGTTTAACCGACTGAGCCACCCAGGCGTCCTTCTGAGATCATAGCTTAAAAGCAACTGCTAAACAAAGATTTATGACATTTGTGAGATTGTTAAAAATTTGAACATTGATTAATGATATTAAAGCATCATTGTTAACTCTTTTAGGTATAGAAATGATATAGTTATGTTTTTAAAAAGTCTTTTTTTTTTTAAGATTTTATTTATTTATTTGTCAGCGAGTGAGTGCGAGCAAGTGAGCACAAGCAGGGGGAGTGGCAGGCAGAGGGAGAAGCAGGCTCCCCCCTGGGATCATGACCTGAGCTGAAGGCAGATGCTTAACTGACTGAACCACCCAGACATCCCTAAAAAGTCAGGACCCTGGGATCATGACCTGAGCTGAAGGCAGATGCTTAACTGACTGAACCACCCAGGCATCCCTAAAAAGTCCTCATTTTTTAGAGATTACATACTGACATATATGAATAAAAGTATTTGTTGTCTGGGACTTTCTTCAAAGATAATATGAAGGGAGGAAAGGATGGGAGGATAGAGGAAGCAAAAGTGGTCGTAAGTCGTGGGTACGTGAGAGTTTATTGCTGTATAAACGGTATAAACTTGTATCCAGAAACCTTGCTGCATTTTCATACTTGTCATACTAGTTCTTATGGATTTTCTGCGTAGATTATTATATATATGCAAACAGGTATATTGCCTCTTACTTTCCAGTCCTTAAGCCTCTCTTTTCCTTCCTTCTTTACTGCTTTTTCTTTCTCTCTCTCTTGCACATTTTCATTGACCAGGACCACACTGGCATGGTGTTAAATTGTAGTAGCGGTGATAGTGGCCTTCTGTGTCTTATTGTTTGATTAACAGGAGCACATGTGAAGGTTCATCATTAAGTATAATGTTTAAAGTTAAGATCATGGTAGATGATTTAATCAGATTAAGGTAGTTTCTTCCTGTTTATTCCTTGTCCGCTGGAAGTTGTTTCTGTTTCTGTTTTGTTTTTTTCCCCTGGCCTGAGTGACTGTTGAGTTTCATCTAATGCTTTCTGGACATCTGATTAATTGACCGTATACATTTTGGTCTCTTCATTGTGTTAGTATGGTATATGACATTAGTAGATTTTCTAATGTTGAACATTTCTTGCCTGCATGCCTGGATAGACCCTGTTAGGTCATTTATATAATAAATTGTGGGATTCAGTTTGCTGATATTTTATTTGGGATTTTGATATCCATGTTCACTAGTACTTTTGGTTTTGGTCTTTCCTTGTACCATCCTTGTCTAGTTTCAGTCTATTGTTATAGAAGTCTTAAGGAAATGAGGTAGTTTTTTCTTTTTTCTTTTCCCCCCTCTGGAATAGTTTTTTTTTTTTTTTTAAGATTTTATTTATTTATTTGAGAGAGAGAGAGCATGTGTGGGGCTGGGTAGAGGAGCAGAGGGGGAGGGAGAGGGGAAAGCAGACTCTGTGCTGAGTGCAGAGCTCTATGTGGGGCTTGATCCCAGGACCCTGAGATCATGATCTGAGCCAAAACCAAGAGTCATATGCTTAACTGACTGAGCCACCCAGGTGCCCCATCTGGAACAGTTTCTTGAAGCTTTGCTAGATCTTGCCAATAACCCCTCCCCCCTTTTTTTTTTTTTTCTTTTTACGATTTTATTTATTTGTCAGAGAGAGCACAAGCAGAGGGAGTGGCAGGCAGAGTGAGAAGCAGGTTCCCTCCTGAGCAAGGAGCCGGATGTGAAACTTGATCCCTGGCCCTGGGATCATGACCTGAGCCAAAGGCAGATGCCCAACCAAGTGAGCCACCCAGGCATCCCACCAATACCCCTTTTTATAAAAATAAATTTTAGACTTCTAAATCAAATACTTTACTTTTTAAAAGTTTTTATTATTTTTTTAGGTGGGGCGGAGCAGAGGGAGAGGGAGAGAGAGAGAATCTTAAGCAGGCTCCACATGGAGCCTGACGTGGAGCTTGATCTCACAACCCTGAAATCATGACCTGAGTTGAAATCAAAAGTCAGACCCTTAACTGACTGAGCCACCCAGGTGCCCCTCAAATATTTTAATTGTTAGTCTTCTGCTATTTTCATTTTCTTGAGTCAAGTATCTTGATTTTATTTATGCTTATGTCATATTTTTTCAAGTATGCTAGCAATTTAATTTATATAATATATAGTAAGTAACATAGGAAAAAGTTACTTGTAATTCTACCAACCTAACAAGATAGTCTTTTTTGTAATTGCTTATATATAAAATAGGCATGATCATGGGGCACCTGCCTGCCTCAGTTGGTGGAGTATACGACTCTTGATCTTGGGTTATGAGTTCGAGCCCCATGTTGTGTGTAGAGATTGCATAAAAAGTTCTGTTTAGGGGCGCTTGGGTGGCTCAGTCATTAAGCGTCTGCCTTCGGCTCAGAGCGTGATCCCAGGGTCCTGGGATCGAGCCCCACATCGGGCTCCATGCTCTGCTGGGAGCCTGCTTCTTCGTCTCCCACTCCTCCTGCTTGTGTTCCCTCTCTCGCTGGCCATCTTTCTCTCTGTTAAATAAATGAATAAAATCTTAAAAAAAAAAAAAAGTTCTGTTTAAATGGGCATGGGGCACCTGGGTAGCATAGTTGGTTAAGCTTCGGACTCTTGATTTTGGCTCAGGTCATGATCTTATGGTTGTCGGATTGAATCCAGGTCAGAGTCTGCTTGTCTTACTCTCACTTTGCCCCTCTGTACGTGTTCATGCTCTCACTCTCAAATAAATAAAATAGGCATGATCTTTGTGTACATAAGATTTTTATATATTCTTTTACTTTTTTAGTTATTATGATAGTATAATGTAATAGATAGCTTCTCTTAAGTGGATAAACTATCTCAGATGGTTATTCTACCTTTGTATAGAACTTTTTGCTTCCAATTTTTTTTATTTTTAAATTTTATTTATTTTTAAAAGATTTTATTTACTTATTTGACAGAGCAAGAGAGCACAAGCAGGGGGAGCAGCAGAGGGAGAGGGAGAAGCAGGCTCCCCGGTGAGTAAGGAGCCTGATGCAGGGCTTTATTCCAGGACCCTGACATCATGACCTGAGCCCAAGGTAGAATCTTAACTGACTGAGCCACTCAGGTGCCCCACCTTCCAATTTGCTTTTAAAGATTTTGTTTTTAGAGAGAGAAAGAGAAAGTGGGAAGGGCAGAGGGAGAGGGAGAGAGAGAATCGCAAGCAGACTCCACACCGAGCACAGAGCTTGGGGCTTGATCTCACAAGCCTAAGATCAGGACCTGAGTCCAAACCCAGGAGTTGGAGGATGCTCAACCAGTTGCACCACTCAGGCACCCCTGCTTCCAATTTTTTTCCCACAGTTCCACAGAAAGTGGTTTATATTGCTTTTAGAAGAAATTAAGATGCGTTCAGAACTTTCATTAGTGAAGAAAACCTGTTAGAACTAGAAATCTTTTCTAAACATTATTTGGCAGCTGATAGAAGGCTTCCCACTTGCAGCCTGAGCTGATTACAGCCAACTGCTTAGAAGTGGGGCTTGTGCTTGTGGCTGGTGTACCAAGTGTCAGGTCTGACCTCCTTGCCCTGTTGCCTGCAGTGCTCCTTCTTCTCCAGCACCCACTCATGGCTCTTCCTCACCACCCCGTGCCTTGCTGTCCAGTATGGACCCTGTTTAGGTGTGTTTGTTAGGTGTTGCCTATGGGGCAGGCAGTGGGCCAACCTACTTTGGTGGCAGCACAGGCCAGGATCAGCTTATGAGAGCCTGGCACTAAGGACAGCCAGAAGCCCCATTACCAGTAGTGTAGAGATTACTTAAAAAGAAATAAAGAGGTGATGATTAAAAAATAATGAAGGATTTGTTTTATTATCTTATTATCTTTAGTGGTTGTTTTTTCACCCTGAGAAAGTGATCATTTACATTACAATAAGGGGCATTTCTTCAGGGTGGAGCCTCATACTGAGTTTTTAGTATGCTGAGGTAAGATGTGGTTGTGGGGGCTAGGGTCTAACTCTTCATCACTTATTTCCTTTTGATTTTTAACTTCTGAATCCTTGGATTATTTGTTCTTATTTTGGGGATCCTAAAGTAAATGAGCTTCAAGCTTTTTATTATGAAAATTTTCAAACATAATGAAAAGTTGAAAGAACAGTGTAATAAACACTGTACCTTCCACCTCTGTTCATGAATAGTTAACATATTTACCCAATTTGATTTATATACTTTTTATAATGTAATTAATCACAATTAGTGGTAATGTTATATTTAGTATCCATAATATTTAGTATCCGAACTGTATTCAGATTTTCCTGTTGTTCCAAGAATGTCATTTTTCAAAATTGAGATCAGTAATCAAGATTGGTCCATTAAATTTTTTTTAATGGCAGAGAATCTACTTTTCCTTTTATTTTATCTTATTTTTCTAAGTTTATTTTTTTAGTAATCTCTACACCCACCATGGGGCTCAAACTCAGTGCCCTGAGATCAAGAGCCATATGTTCTTCTGTCTGAGAGCCAGCCAGGTGTCCCTACTTTTTTTTTTTTTTTTTAAGATTTTATTTATTTATTAGAGAGAGAGAGAGAGAGAGAGAGAAAGCATGAGCAGGGGGAGGGGCAGAGGGAGAAGCAGGCTTCCCACTGAGCAGGGAGCCAGATGCTGGGCTCCATCCTAGGACTCTGGGATCATGGCCTGAGTGGAAGGCAGACACTTACCCAACTGAGCCACCCAGGCGCCCCAATTTATTTTTTTTTTAAGAGTTCTGAACAGTTGTTTTGTAGAATATTCTGCATGCTGGGTTGGTCACATTGTTTTCTTATGGTGAATTTCCCTTGTTTCTTGTATTCTCATGTTTCCTGTAAACTGAAAGTTAGGTCTAGACATCAGAATTAACATTTGTTTGCAGAATGTTTCTTTGGTAATGGTGTGTGTTTCATATTGTATCACATCAGGGGACACACAAAGCTTAGGTTTTCCACTGTTCCATGTATCTCTTCAATAAGGAAGTGACTGTCATTTCTCACCATTTTAAAGGTATATTTTTCTCTGTGAAAGTAGTAAATAATTTGTGGGGATGCTTTGGTGCATGTCATTATCCTGTTAAGTCACACCCTTTACCTGATGATTTCAGCATCCATTGATAATCCTTGCCTGAATTTATTATTATGCTGAAAGTGGAAGAATAGTGATTTTCTACCTCTGTCATTGGCTTTATGTTTTGTGTTTTATTAGTGACATTCTTTTGCAAGAAGAGCTTTTTTCTCTTTTTTTCTTTTTTAAGATTGTATTTATTTGTCAGAGAGAGAGAGTACAGGCAGGAGGAATGGCAGGCAGAGGGAGAGGCAGACTCCACTGAGCAGGGAAGCAGATTCAGGACTTGATCCCAGCACCCCGGGATCATGACCTGAGCTGAAGGCAAACGTTTTAACTGACTGAGCCACCCAGGCTTCCCTTTCTTTTTTCACTTTTAAGGATCACCAAAACTCGGGTACCTGAGTGGCTCAGTCGGTTAAGCGTCTGCCTTCAGCTCACGTCATGATCCCGGAGTCCTAGGGTCGAACCCCATGTCTGGCTCCTTGCTCAGTGGAGAGCCTGCTTCTCCCTCTCCCTCTGCCTGCCGCTCTGCCTACTTGGGCTCTCTCTCTCTGTCAAATAAGTAAATCTTAAAAATAAATAATCTTAAAAAAATAAAATAAAATCTTAAAAAAAAAAAAAGGATCACCAAAACTCAGATTATTTAGTGTGGTGTTATAGTCGGTTACATTCATTATTCTCTGGTGCTAAAATTATCCCAAATTGAGCTAGCGGGAGGCCCTTTAAACCCGGTTCTTTGTTCTTTTGACACACTTCTGTTAGTCCTTGAATATTTTCTTTTTTTCTGGCACTACTTAGAAGGCCCACATTTATTTTGCCCATGTCATGCTCTAGTCCACCATTTCTCCAGGGAGGCCTAATTCCTTTTAGGTGGAAGTAGTGTTTAGAAATAAAGCTCTGGGCCTTGGGTGTGGTTATTGCTGCTAGAATGTTACTGCTTTTAGGCCTTTTCAGTGGATAGAGCTAAGAAATAAAATTTTTGAAAAGTTGTGAGTTCATTTTGGTATTTTCAATTTAAATTTAATATTTTGTAATTTATATTTTGATTTTTATTTTTGCCTTTTCTCTTATTTTGAAAATCTTTGTTTCTTTTATTTCTAAAATTTAATTTTTAATTTTTAATTAATTAGTTAATTTTAGAGTGGAGGAGGGAGAGAGAATCTTAAGCAGGCTCCATGACTCTGAGATCATTACCTGAGCTGAAACCAAGAGTTGGACGCTTAACTGACTGAGCTACCCAGGTGCTGCTCTGAGTTCCTTTTTAATACTCCTGCAGTATAATTTTCTACATTTTAAGTTATTTTTAAATATATATATATATGTATATATATATATATATATATATATAGTAAGATTCCCCCCTTTTTTGGCATACATGCCTATGAGTTTTAACACATGTATAGATTCTTATAAGCATCACAACTTACAGGATAAGGAGAACACCTAAAGAATTCGCTTATGCTATACCTTTGCCAGTCTATAATTATTTGGTTTGATTTTTTAAATTCTTTTAAGATTTTATTTGTTAATTTATTTAATTAATTTATTTTTTGAGAGAAAGAGAGCACACGAATGCATGCCTCAAGTTGGGGGTGGAGGGGCAGACGGAGGGCGGGGGAGAGAATCCTAAGCAGGCTCAGGCTCATTGTGGAACCTGTTGCGGGGCTCGATTTCAGGACTCTGAGATCATGACCAAGCCAAAGTCAAGAGTCGTACACCCAACTGGCTGAGCTACCCAGGCCCCCAAAGATTTTATTTTTATCTCTGCATCCAGTGTGGGGCTTAAACTCACAACCCAAGATCAAGAGTCACATGCTCCACTGAGTGAGCCAGCCAGGTACTCCTGATTATTTTTTTATTTGTTTATCTGTCTTTCCTACTAGAATGCAAGCTCAATGGAGGGCTGGTGTGGTAGACTGGGTTCTCTGAGAAGCAATGCAGTTGCTTGATTTGGAAACCCCCTATAGGGAGAAATGGGGAGTGAGGGGAAGAGGCTGGGAGAGCCTTCAGACTGTCTTGCAAGTCTTACCCCTTGGGGGGGGGGAGAAAAGGAAGGTAGGATGTCTTCCATCGAAATACAGTTCTCAGAAAGTTTTGGTAAAGGAGATGGAGATTTCTTAAGCCAATGTTGCTGTCAAAAGAGTCTTGTCTCCCAGGAGGAGTCTTATGTTTGTATACTTGCTCACTCAGTCTTTGGCTGGGAGCAGCCTTAGGGAAGTGTGGAGATGGCACAGAGGTCGGGATGGGTTTAGAGCCTTTGCAGCTGGGGTTATCTACTATGTACTTGATAAGGATGTGATGGGTGCATTTGCAAGGCAGCCATGGGTGGGCTATCAATTTTGTTTGCTGATATATCTCTAGTGCCTGAAAATTGCACCTGGCATATAATAGGTAATCGAGTGTTTGTGGACCAAGTTCCAGATGATAGAACGAAAACATTTTTCTGGGTTGTTCTGATTGCTTACATCTTAAGCCTGAGAGATTTTTTTTTTTTTTAATATTGCAGAATTAGATAGCAATTATGTGCAGGACTGACTGTGCCAGGCTCCCCATATGCAGCTTCTCCATTAAATCTTCTCAGTAAGCTATGTTGTTTGTTGTTTCAATTTTATAAATGAGGGAAGAAACCAAGGCTCACAGAGGTAAAAGTCCTTTGTTCCAAATTTCACAGCTAGTGTGTGGTGGAGCTGGAATTGAAGCCCTGTTGATCTGACTCCAAACACTGGCTCTGCCTCCCAGGTGATCCCTTTCTCTAGTGGTATTTTTCTTTTTTCTTTTTTTTTTTTTTTTAAAGATTTTTTATTTATTTATTTGACAGAGATAGAACAGCCAGCGAGAGAAGGAACACAAGCAGGGGGAGTGGGAGAGGAAGAAGCAGGCTCATAGTGGAAGGAGCCTGACGTGGGGCTCGATCCCATAACGCCGGGATCACGCCCTGAGCCGAAGGCAGATGCTTAACTGCTGTGCCACCCAGGCGCCCCACTAGTGGTATTTTTCTGAGTGCTCGTCCATCTTTTCTGGATTTGCTGCTAGGTTGCAACAAACAAACAAACAAACAAAAAACCGGGATGAAAAGGGTTAAAGTATTTTTCAAAACCAATGTGACAGTAGACATGTATGAAGGTACAAATGTGACCCAGAGTCGGTGAGTGGGTCTTTCTGGATTAATGCTTTGATATTTTTAATAGGTCTGTATCTTTGATTTATTTTGTCTGTGATGCTTATACAGAAGCCTGGTTTCTCTCTTACCTTGTCTACTACATATGTACTTACGTTAAACAACAATAGCAATGGTAGCTAACATTTATCAGAAATTTTCTATGTGTCAGGTATGATGCTAATTGCTGTAATTGCTTTACAGGAGGTATCTCATTTAATTTCCAAAAGCAAGCCCACTTGGAACTGAATCTCAGAAGTAAAATGACTTGCCCAAGGTCACAGATTTTTTTTTTTTAATTTTATTTTTAAGTAATCTTTACACCCAACATGGGGCTGGAACTCAACCCTGAGCTCAAGAGTCACATGCTCTTCCAACTGAGCCAGCTGGGCACCCTACCAAGATCACAGATTAATCGCTGATGAATCTGAGACTTAACTTGATTTTGTTAGAAAACTGTTTTATGTATACCTTATCAGAATTCATTTGTAAATCATCCAAACCAGCTTTTCCTTCCTAAATTCTGGGGTCCCAAAGAAATCATAGGATTAGGATTTTTATTATTTAGAGAGAGGAGTTTGTAAAATACAGTTTTAGACTTTCCATGGGGGTTGGTAGTTCTCAAAACAGTTTGTCTCACCAGACAGGCTATGGAATACTGATAAGAATTCGTGTTCTAATTTTGGACCTACCACTTTGGGGCACAACTTCCAGTTACCCATTTCCTATTCTGTGGATGGTATAATCCTGCCTGCCCACTTTACCTCTAGGGTTATGCAGATGAACTGACTCGCATGTGAGAGGCTGCAGTCTCCTAGCAATGCTGTTCGGTGGCTAGAACAGAAACTGCTAGTTCTGCCTCCCTCCGCCTTGTTCCCTTCATCTGTCAGGAGCGCACCATCTGCCTCTAACAGTAGGCCTGGCCTTCTCTCTTCTTGCCCAGAACACGGTGAAAAACTCCTGTCTGTTGCTTTCCTGACTCTTTGGCACATTTCCACTGCTTTGTTTCCATTTAAGTTGATCACGGTCTCCTTCCACTTTTTGTACAAAGGATTTTAAAATCTGAGTTGCATAATGTCCTTAGCTCTCCTCTTAATTTTTTTTCCTTCTTTTGTTGTTTTTAGAATTATTTGCACTGATCAAGTCTGAGTTCCTAGTTCTTACCTCTTCACTTCTTGTACCATCCTTTTTTTTTTTTTCAATTTTCTTTATTATTATTATTTTTTAAGATTTTTTATTTATTTATTGGACAGAGAGAGAGAGACAGCCAGCGAGAGAGGGAACACAACCAGGGGGAGTGGGAGAGGAAGAAGCAGGCTCCCAGCAGAGGAGCCCGATCCGGGGCTCGATCCCAGGACCCTGGGATCAGGCCCTGAGCTGAAGGCAGATGCTTAACGACTGAGCCACTCAGGCACCCTGAAATTTTCTTTATTTTTTTAGAGTAATTTTTCTCTGGGGCACCTGGCTAGCTCAGTCAGTGGGATGTGTGACTTTTGATCTCGGGATTGTGAGTTAGAGCCCCACGTTGCATGTACAGCTTACTTAAAAATAAAACCTTGCAAGAAAATAAAAATAATTTTTCATTTTTGAGCTTTTCACATACATGTATTGAGTGCCTACTGGGAGTCAGACACTAAGCTACACACTGTAGAACGAAAAATCACATAGGCCCTCAAGAAGTTTAGAGGCTACTTGGGTATTTGGCTCTGGCTTTTAGCATTGCCCGCCAATGATGTTAATCATATATTCTGATGCTTATGTCTTTGCTAATAGCTCACATTTATTGAGGGAAATATTCTTTGCCAGGCACAAGTCTAAAGGCTTTACATGTTACACCCCATATAATTCTCATAACACTATGAGGTGTGGGTATTTTTATTATTCCCATTTTATACATGAGGAAACAGGCACAGAGTGGTTAACTAAGTTTCCCCAAGTTGCAGAACTATAAGTGATGAATTTGGGACTTGAATCAAGGTATTTTGGCTTGTGAGCATGACAGGGTATGACTTTGATCCCCATGCTGTGTCTTGTGTCTAGGATAGAAAGTGAAGTTTTTGAAATTAATTATATCATAAAGTGATACTTAACTCTGTACAGAGTTCATGTATAAACCGCTGAGAGAGAACAGTTCATTTCATGTGTATGTGGGAATTTTAGAAGGTTTCACAGAGGTGTCTTATGCCAAGTCATTCATTCAGTGCTAGGTGCTGGAAATAGAGTGGTAATTAAGACTGATGTAGTCCCCGATCTTTAGGAGCTGACATTTGGTGGAGGTAGATGGACCATAAACAAACAGACCCATACCTGTACGGGTAGTTGTGATAAATGCTAGGAAGGGGAATAAATACTAAGTGGACAAGAGTGTGACTCGGTGTGTGTATGAGGGGTGTTTTCTCATATAGAAGGTATTCAGGGAAGATCTTTGTATTAAGGAGACATTTGAATAGAGATCCAAAGTGAGGGAGGGAGTGAGCCAGGTGGACATCCAGGGGAAGAGGGTTTCAGGCAGAGGCAGCCAAGGCACAGCATGCTGGGCATATTCAAGCTGGAAAACGAGGGTTAAGATTAATGGTGGCAGAGGTAGGAGATGAGTCCACAAATGTCAGCAGGAGCCAGATCTGGCCATTCTTGGGGATTTGGACTTTATTCTGAATGTAATAGGAAGTCATTAGAAGATTTTAAACAGGGAAGTGACATTATCTGATTTCAGTTATTAAAAGTGGCTGTGGTTATTTTGTGTAGAATATGCTGCCGGCAGGCATGGAAAGAAAGAGGGAGAATAGTAAGGAGCCTTTTGTAGTAGTTTGGATTAAAGGTGATAATTGCTTGAACAAAAAAAGCAGTGGTGGAGATTATGGGAAGTGGTCAGAGTTTGAGTATTTTTTGAAGGTATAGGACAGATTTGCAGATGATGTTGTGAGAGACAGAGAAGAGGCAAGGGTGACTCCAAGGGCGTTTGGTCTAAGTACTAGCAGAATTACTATTTGCTGAAATGGGAAAAATCAGCAGTTTGGTGTTGGACATGTTAAATATGGCATTCCTTTTGGATAACCAAGCAGAGATTGTTGAGCACATGGTCGAGTAACTGATTCAGGCATTTAGGTGTGAGCTCTGGTTTAGAGTTAGAAATTTGAATTGGTAGTGAGTACATGGGATTTAAAAAAATAGATTTTATTTTTTAGAGCAGTTTTAGGTTTGCAGCAAAATTGAGCAGAAAGTACAGAGAAGGCCCATCCATTGCCCCCACACTTTCATAGCTTTCCACACTATCAACACCCTGCACAAGAATGGTATATTTGTTATAATTCATGGACCTGCATTGACCCATCATTATCACCCAAGTTCCGTAGTTTACTTTAGGGTTCACTTTTAGTGTTGTGCATTCTGTGGGTTTGGACAAATTTATGACGACACATATCCGCTGTTATAGTATTATACAGAATAGTTTCACTGCCCTAAAAATCCCCAGTGCTTTGCCTTTTCACGTGTTCCTGTCCCCTAACCCCTGGCAATCACTGACCTTTTTACTGTCTCCATAGTTTTATCTTTTCCATAATGTCATCAGTTGAACATACATGCAGTAGGTAACCTTTTCAGACTGGCTTTTTTTCCATTTAGTAATATGCACTTAAGGTTTCTTCATGTCTTTTCATGGCTTGATAGCCCCTTTCTTTTTAGCATTAAGTAATACTACATTGTCAGACTGCACCACAGTTTATTTAGCCATAAGTTTTCAACTCATTTGGGTAAATACTAAAGATGGTGATTGCGGGGTACCTGGCTGGCTCAGTTGGTAGAGCATGCAGCTTTTTAAAAATTTTTTAAAAAATTTTTTAATGAGCTCCACATGCAGTATGGTGCCCAACATGGGGCTTGAACTCACAACCCTGAGATCAGGACCTCAGCTGAGATCGGGAGTCAAGACACTTAACCGACTGAGCCACCCAGTCACCCTCAGCATGCGACTCTTGATCTTAGGATCATTAGTTCAAGCCCCATGTTGGGTGTCGAGCTTATTTAAAAAAAAAAATAGCGTGTGATTGCCAGATCATATGGTATGTTTAGTTCTGTAAGAAACTGCCAAACTCTTTGAAAGTGGCTGTACCATTTTGCATTCCTACTACCTGTGAATGAGAGTTACTATTACTTCACCTGCTCACCAGTATTTGGTATTGTCAGTGTTTTGGATTTTGGTCATTATAATAGATAAGTAGTGATATCTCATTGTGATTTAAATTTGCAATTTCTCTAACGAAATATGTTGAGTATCTTTTTTTTTTTTTTTTAAAGATTTTATCTATTTATTTAAGAGAGTGAGCGGGGAGGGGTGGGGGCAGAGGGAGTGGGAGAAGCGACCTCCTGCTGAGCAGGGAGCTCCCTCCTGAGCATGGGATCACGACCTGAGCCAAAGGCAGACACTCAACCAACTGAGCCACCCAGGTGTCCCTGAATATCTTCTCATGTGCTTGTTTACCATCTCTATATATTCTTTGGTGAGGTGTCTGTTAAGGTCTTTTGCCCATTTTTTGTTTGTTTCTATGTCTTCTTATTGTTGAGTTTTAAGAGTTCCTTGTATATTGTGGATAACAGTTCTTTATCAAATGTGTTTTTGTGAGACTGAATGAGCTCATCTATGGCTGTACTGTCCAAAACGTAGCCACTAGCCACATGTGGCTGTTTAAGTAAAATTGAAAATTCAGCTCCTCAGTCACACTAGGCACAATTCCAGTGCTCAATAGCCACATGTGGCTAGTGGTTAACATATCAGAGAGCAGAGATACAGAATGTTTTCAGTGAGAAGGTTCTGTTGGATAGTGGTAATCTAGGGAATCAGTATAGATAAAAAGGAGGACTGAGCCCTGGAGCCTTCCCGTAGATGTTAGCAGATGAAGAGGAACCAGCAAAAGAGTCTGGGAAGGAGTGACCATTGAGGCAGGAGGAATCCCCAAGAGGAGGATGTCCAGAGGCCTAGTGCGAAAAAGTATTTCAAGAAGCAGGGAGTAATCACTTCAGTTTGTGACATTGCTGGGTCAAGTAAGATGAAGATTCAGTGACTGTTGACTTGGTGACATCGAGGTTATAGATGATCTTGACAAGAGTTGTTTTAGTGTAGCAGTGGGGACAAAATCCTGATTGTCATGAGTTCAAGAAAAATGGAAGAGAGACTAGTGTGGTGCACAAATGGAGGAATTAGCCATTTACAGGAGCAGATGGTTCATTTATTATAAGGGGAAAAGGGAGACTGGGTATACAGATAGAAATGAAGGTTGACTGGTAGAGTTGGTGATGGGAGCATGTGTTTTTTTCTTTTTGTGTGTGTGTGTGTTTTCTGTTTTCAGCTTGAGTTATGGGGGGCACCTGGGTAGCTCAGTCAGTTAAGTGTCAGCCTTTTACTCAGGTCATGATCTGAGGGTCCTGGGATTGAGCCCCATGTTGGGCTCCCTGCTCAGCAGGGAGCCTGCTTCTTCCTCTGCCCCTTCCCCTGCTCATGCTTTCCCTCTCTCTCTCTCTCAGATAAATAAATAAAATCTTTAAAAAAAATAAAATTGAGGGGCAACTGGGTGGCTCAGTCGTTAAGTGTCTGCCTGCAGCTCGGGTCATGATCCCAGGGTCCTGGGATCAAGCCCCGCATCAGACTCCCTGCTTGGCAAGCCTGCTTCTCCCTCTCCCTCTGCCTGCTGCCCCCCCTGCTGTTCTCTCTCTTTCTCTGTCAAATAAATAAATAAATAAATAAAATCTCCTTAAAAAAATAAAAAAATAACATTGAGTTATAATTTACATACTGTACAGTGCTATGTGGCCTGCCAAATTCATAGTCAAGCATGTACCACCACAATCAAAATGTAGAGCACTTCTATCACCTCACAAAATTTCCTTGTATCTCTTTGTAGTCAACTCTTCCTATCACTTCCAGCCCTTATACCCATGATCCTGTCCTTGTCATGTAGTTTTACTTTTTCCAGAGTGTCATACAAATGGAATTGTACGGTGTGTAGTCTCTTAAATTTGGCTTCTTATCATATTCAGTTATAATATTTTTGAGATTCATCCACACTTTAGCATGAATCAGTCATTGGTTCCTTTTATTGCCGAGTGGAATTCCATTGTGTGGATCTGCCACAGTTTATCCATTTACCGGTTCAAAAATATGAATTGTTTGTGTTCCCTCTCTCACTGGTTGTCTCTATCTCTGTCGAATAAATAAAAATCTTTAAAAAAAAAAAAAAAAAAAAATAAACAAAAATATGAATTGTTTCCAGTTTTTCCTAAATATGAGAGAACATAAGTTCCCATTTGTCTTAGGTAAATACCAAGGAGTGGGATTGCTGGGTCATAGGTTAAGTGTGTGTTTAACTTGTTGAAAAACTGTCCAGCTGTTTTCCAGTGTGGCTATTCCAGTTTGCATTTCCACCAGCAATGCATGAGAGTCCCAGTTGCTCTGTGTCTTTGCCAGTGCTTGGTGGGATTCTTTTGTTTCCCTCATTTTTTATTGTTTTCCTAAATTGAATTATAATTTATATACCATAAATTCACTCTTAAAGCATACATATCAGTGCAGCATATTCACAAAGTTGTACAACTATCACTATTATCTAATTTCAGAATATTTTCATTACCCCAAAAAGAAACCCTGTGTGCATTAGCAGTCACTTTCTTTTTCCCCTCAGCACTCCCCAGCCCTGGGCAACTACTAATATACTTTCTGTCTCTATAGATTTGCCTATTCTGGACATTTCATAGAAACCAAATCATACAATATGTGTTCTTTGTGACTAACATCTTTCACTTAACATATTTTCTTTTTAAAAAAATAGTCTCCGTGCCCAGTGTGGGGCTTGAACTCATGGTCCTGAGATCAAGAGTCACATGCTCTACTAACTGAACCAGCCAGGTGCCTCAAAGTTAACTACTTTGTATTACCTTCTTATTTATTTTTTTTTTAAAGTATGCTCCAAGCCCAGTGTGGGGCTTGAAGTCACGACCCTGAGATCAGGAGTCACATGCTCTACCAGCTGAGGCAGCCAGGTGCCCCACTTAACATGGTATTTTCAGGGTTCATTTGTGTTGTAGCATATAGCAGCATTCTTTTTGATGGGTGATTGATATTCCATTATAAGGATATACTATATTTTGTTTGTCCATTCATCAGTAGATGAATATTTGTATTATTTTCACTTTTTGGCTATTATGAATAATGCTGCTATGAATATTTTTGTATGAGTTTGTGGACATATGTTTTCATATTTCTTAGTTATCTAACAGTAGAATTACTGGGTCAAATGATAATTAACTTGTTTAATCTTTTGAGGAATTGCCAAACTTTTTTCCACAGCATTTGCAGCATTTTATGTTCCTACCAGCATTGGGAATTCTTTTTTGATTGATTTTATTTTTTAAATGGGATAAGAAAATCCTCAGCTAAGACTGAGGATCTAAAGAAGGCAGGCTTAGGTTTGAGGAAAGAAGATAAGATATGAAATGTCATTTAGAAGATTGAAGAGGGATTGGATGTGAGAAATGTGGTAGCATTGCTATGCCATTAAATTCCATTAAAGTCCCATTGGAGGTTGGTGGTCGTGGAGTTTCTTCAGTAAGAATTTAATTTAATTTAATTTTTAATTTTTTAAAATTTTAAGTAGGTTCCACGCCCAATGTGGGGCTTGAGCTCACAACTCTGAGATCAAGAGTCACATGCTCTAGTGACTGAGACAGCCAGGTGCCCCTATTTTATTTTATTTTTTAAGATTTTATTTTTAAGCTGTCACAACCAATATGTGGCTTGAACTCAGAACCCCAAGTTCAAGAGTTGCATGCTCCTCTGACTGAACCAGCCAATAGTCCCAGCTTTTTGTTTTATTTTATTATTATTTTTAAAGATTTTATCTATTTATTTTTGCGAGAGAGTGAGAGAGAGAGTGAGCCAGCACAAGTCGGGGGGTAGGGAGGGGGCAGAGGGAGAAGCAGACTCCCCACTGAGCAGGAGTCTGATGTGGACTCTATCCCAGGACCCCGGGATCACGCCCTGAGCTGAAGGCAGACGCTTAATGACTGAGCCACCCAGGTGCCCCAATATATATATATACTTTTTATTACAATGGTAGGATGTATTTTTTTTGACAATGAAGTGTCACAGAACTCAAAAGGCTAGAACCTGTAGAGCCCCCTTGGAGTCTCCTTAGCTCCTCTTTTCCACCCCATCATTTATTCCGTCAGCTAATCCTGTCTGATCTACGTGCAGAATCTATCCTGACTCTCACACTGGCTGCCACCTCCACCCTCCCCCTCTGGCCTAAAGTTTCTCTCATGGATCTTCTGGACCCTGGCTAGCACTAGCCACCTAACTAGTCTCCTGTATCCTTCTGGACTAAGCTTCCTTTCCTCATCAGGCTCTTTTCCACTCAGTAGCCAGTGGTAGGCCCTGGATTTTTATTTTAATTAAAAAATTTTTTTCTTCTTTCTCCTTTCTTTTATTTTTATATTTTATTTATTTTTAATTTTTTTCTTCCCTTTGACCCTGAATTATTACTATTTTTTTAAATAATACGGGGCTTGAACTTTCAACTCTGAGATTGAGACCTGAGCTGAGCTAAGAGTCAGACGCTCAACTGACTGAGCTACCCAGGGTCCCCCCGCACCCTGAATTTTTAAAAAACTTTCTTGATGATAATTTTCATGGTAGTTTAGAGTTGTAAGACATTGATTGAATATAGAGAGCAAAGATTATGCTGCTCTTTAAAAAATTTTTTTTAAAGAATTTATTTATTTATTTGAGAGACAATAGGAGCAAGGGGAAGGGCAGGGGGAGAAGCGGTCTCCCGGCTGAGCAGGGAGCCAGGACCCTGGGATCATGACCTGAGCCGAAGGCAGATGCTTAACTGACTGAGCCACCCAGGGCCCCTCTCTTTTTTAAAATTTTTTTTTTTTTTTTTTTTAAAGATTTTATTTATTTTTTTGACAGAGATAGACACAGCCAGCGAGAGAGGGAACACAAGCAGGGGGAGTGGGAGAGGAAGAAGCAGGCTCCCAGCAGAGGAGCCTGACGTGGGGCTCGATCCCGTAACGCCGGGATCACACCCTGAGCCGAAGGCAGACACTTAACCGCTGTGCCGCCCAGGCACCCCCTTTTTTAAAATTCTTAAAAAAAACTTTTTTATTGAGGTATAATTTATATTAGAGTACACAGATCTCAAGTGTATAGCTTGATGAACTTTTAACATGGATATGTGTGTGTGACCTCCACCCAGATCAAGATATAGACATGTTCCCACACTCAGTCACACAGCCTGCTCCATCCCCAAGGAAGCCATCATTTGTGGTCATGCATTTCAAGTGAGACCATCAGCACGTTGAGTGCGTTATCTAGCCATAATCAGCTGCATGGCTGGAGAATGTGGAGAATCCAATTTACCTAGGGTTGGGGTTTATCCAGGCAAGTATGATGGAGGGAGACAGGACTTAGGGAATTGGAAGGAAGTGAGCTCAAAGGACGAGATTTCTAGGATGGAAGTGAGGGTGAGGGCAGGCAGAAGGAACAGTGTAAGCAAAAGTATTCAAGGCTCAAGGAATATGATGTATTCTCACAGTCTGGAGAGGGAACACATCAGTAGTGCTGGGAGGTTGGGCTAAAAAGGAAGAAGTTAATCAGGAGAGAGAGAGACATAGATCCCTCTTAGGAACAGAAAAGTGGTGGTGTTCATTCAGTCACCAAATATTTACTGAGTGTCTCTGTGTCAGGCCCTTTGCCAGTACTGATGGAGGGGCATAGGTTGCCTGGATGTACTGACTATTTAATTGTTGCTGGTGAGAAATGATTTGAATGGAGAGGAGAGATGAATTCAAGACATTTCTGGAGTTAGAAGTGTCAGATATTGACTAATGGAGGTGGAGGTGGTGAAGGGGTAGGGAAAGAGTTAAGGCATCTAAAACAGCACAGATTTTCCGCAGCTTAATAGTTAGCCTTTTGTTTTTCACTAAATACAACTTCCATTTCCATCCTTTCTCCAGCAAAGGCTGGGGATGTTTTAGAATGTTACTTTTGTGCGTAGAACTTTTGCTTCTGGTGCGTGCACTGAGCCAAGAATAGAGGCGCACTCTGATTCTTGAAGTAAATGCGTGTATATTTACAGAAAGGCTATTTTTATATAAAGTAAGAATGTGGAAGCAGCCTGAATGCCCAACCCTTGGGGGAAAATTTAAGTAGATTTTGGGCTAGCCATCAGGTAGACTATTAGGTGGTCAAGACGAGAGACACCTTTATGGACCTGTGTCACTACAAGGATATTTATACGTGAAGTCAAATTAAGAGCAGAAGGCTCCTCACTGGGTTTAGTCAGAAAATCTGGATACTGATCTTGCTTATACCTTTTCCTAGTCACTCTTTTGAACCTCTCTGTTTCCGCAAATGTAAAATGGATGCAGTGATAATGACAACTGCCTAAGTGCTCCCGAGATTGTGGTAAAGATCCAGTGAGATCCTTATGTAATGGGAGTTCTAACCCCCACAGTCAGTGGCACACATTGGTTATTAATAGCCCTGTGAGTGAGCACTGACCAGTTGGAGTGGGAAATCAGAGGGAAATTTTTATCCTTTCTGGTCCTCCTTTTTTTCCCTCTGTAATGTTTCTTCAGTTTGTATTTCTGGTATGTGTGGGGGGACCAAACAGATTCCTGCCAAGCACTGTCTAGCTGCTCTAATTTAAGCATGTGCACAGTGTGTGGGGTCGGGAAGCTTAATTTTACTCATAAGCAGCCAAGACTGAGCGGCAAGCCTTCCGAGATTTGAAGTCATTTACTGTGGGCAAGCCAATATTGTCTCCCTGTGTTAGATCTAGACTTTTCTCTGCCTTTCTGGACATGTAAATGGCATTATTCTCTCTCATTTGGTGTGAGCTTCACTCTCCCACAGTCCTCTCTTTTCCTTGGTGGAGACGTTGGGTAGGTTGGCTTATCTGGTAGCGTAGAGCAATGTTTCTCAAACTCAAAAATGTGAGGACTGGCACCTCCAACCTGTATACTATCTATGGATCCCACTTTTAGTAGCATTGTAGCAAAATGATACTATGTTTGCTGTGATAAAGATGGCCCATATTATGGAAAAGCGCGTAAAACATTTTTCATGGAGACCTGTGGACTGCTGACTCTGTTCACCAACACCTAGTGGTCCATGGACTGCCATTGGGAATGCTGTTGGGAAATAGTCATTTAGGGCCCAGCTGCCCATTCATACTACAGGTATGGAATCTGTAAGGTTCCTGTACAGCTTTCTGCATGGAATTACTGTTTCCTTTCTCACCTTCAGTTTTCTGCACTACTTTGTCCTCTTTTGTGCTTCCCTTCCTCTGTACCTATGCTGATTTACTCATATTGCAACCTCTCTGAGAAACACTTTCCAGCCTGTCTCCTTGATCACCTGGAAAATGCCTCTTCATCTTTCAGAATTAAAATCAAGTGTCTCCTCTTCACTAGCATTGTCTTGAGCCCCTTCTCCCCCCACTTCTTCCTCAGCCTCTTCATTCGCTCTTGGCCCTAGAACTGATCTTTTGGTCCTTTGTACCCTACTCTACCTTAAGTAGTCTTCTGTTGTTGCACCTTGATACTTTATTATCATTACTTGGGAGTATAGGCACACGTTTATTCCCCTGAGGATTCTGCAGTGACTACAAGACAGATAACTGTTAGAGGTTTCTGTAGTGTCTTAAGGAAGCAGACCATAAACATAAATAAGTAAATGGAGGAACAAAGGAAATAATTATAGGCTGGGGTAAGTACTATGAAGGAATCAAGTGGGAAGCTGACATAGACTGGAAGGAGATGGGGGCCACTTGAGATATTGTAGTCAGGGATTCTGAGGCTGCAGAAGGGTAAGGCTGTTGCTTGGGAAGAGTGGGCAGGGAGAGATGTTCAAGTATAAAAGGAGCAGACTGGGTATGGGAAGGTATGTGATAAGTCTGAGGAAATGAAAGGCCCAGTGTGTCTTACAACATAGAGTCTGTCTTCCTCTGCCAGCTGCTGAGATCACACATCTTCATAGATTTGGCCCTGTATTTCCAAACCTGGCACACTTCCTGTTCCAGAGTAGGATTCAGAAAATGTCTGTTGAATTGATGATTTATTTTCTTTCTTTCTTTCTTTCTTTCTTTCTTTCTTTCTTTCTTTCTTTCTTTCTTTCTTTCTTTCTTCCTTCCTTCCTTCCTTCCTTCCTTCCTTCCTTCCTTCCTCTCTCTCTGTCTGTCTCTCTCTCTTTTTTTTCCCCCCTATTCTTGCCCTCTTATGTTTGATTGGCTACACTGGCCTTCTGTGGCTTCTTGGTTGGCTTAGTGGACAGTTATACTCCTTGCTTAAAATAAGGTCACCATAATAACCTAATTTACTATGAAGTTCAGGTTATCTGTCCTTGCCAGTTTTGAATTTTGGAAAAATATGAGTTTTCAATGCTTTTTGGCCTTTGGAAGAAAGCTGTTTTGTAACTAATTTTGTCTAGGTGCTGTGGTCACTTCCCTCCATTTTGACAATTATTTTTTTTATTTAAAGATTTCCTTATTTGAGGGGCGCCTGGGTGGCACAGCGGTTAAGCGTCTGCCTTCGGCTCAGGGCGTGATCCCAGCGTTATGGGATCGAGCCCCACATCAGGCTCCTCCGCTATGAGCCTGCTTCTTCCTCTCCCACTCCCCCTGCTTGTGTTCCCTCTCTCGCTGGCTGTCTCTATCTCTGTTAAATAAATAAATAAAATCTTTAAAAAAAAAGATTTATTTATTTGAGAGAGAGCAAGAGCATGCACGCATGATCCGGGGGAAGGGCAGAGGGAGAGGGAGAGAATTTCAAGCAGACTCCTTGCTGAGTGCAGAGTCTGACATGGGGTTCGATCTCATGACCTTGAGATCATGACTTGAGCCAAAACCGAGAATTGGATACTCAACTGATTGAGCCACTCAGGCACCCGTAATTTGACAATTCTTGTATGGGGATCTTTTTGTCTTTTTGACATCTGCAACATGGATATCATTGGTTTATTTTGATGATTCACCTTGATTTGTGTGTATATTCCAATTGCTGTTTTTGTGGCTCTAGGTATTCATAATCAAATCTTTAATTTTTTTTAAAAGATTTTATTTATTTATTTGACAGAGATAGAGACAGCCAGTGAGAGAGGGAACACAAGCAGGGGGAGTGGGAGAGGAAGAAGCAGGCTCATAGCGGAGGAGCCTGATGTGGGGCTCGATCCAATAACACCGGGATCACACCCTGAGCTGAAGGCAGACGCTTAACCGCTGTGCCACCCAGGCGCCACCATAATCAAATCTTTTTAAAAAAAAAATTTAAAAAAAAGATTTTATTTGTTTGTCAGAGAAAAAGAGAGAGAGCACAAGCAGGTGGAGTGGGAGGGAGAGGGAGAAGCAGGCTCCCAGCTGAGCAAGGAGCGTGATGCAAGACTTGATCCCAGGACATGATCCCAGGATCATGACCTTAGCCAAATGTAGACACTTAACAGACTGAGCCACCTAGGCATCCCATCAAATCTTTTTAAAAAGTACATTTGGGGGTGCCTTGGTGGTTCAGTCGGTTGAGCATCTGACTCTTGATTTCAGCTTGGGTCATGGTTTCAGGGTTGTGGGATTGAATCCTGTGTCAGGCTCCATGCTCTGTGGAGTCTGCTTGGGATTCTCTCTATCCCCCTCTCCACCCCTCCCCACTTGTGTGCATGCTTGTGCACGTTCTCTCTCCCTCTCTTTTAAATAAATAAATAAACAAACAAAATCTTAAAAAAAAAAAAAGGCACCTGGCTGGCTCAGTTGGTGGAGCATGTGACTCTGATCTCAGGGTTGTGAGTTTGAGCTTTGCGTTGGGTGTGGAGATTGCTTAAAAATAAAAATCTTAAAAAAAAAATGATGTTCATCAATTGATGAACATTTATTGAATGCTTATGCATTCTCTATGCAGAACACTTTGAAGGAAATTCAGACATTTGGCAAACACCTCTCTTCATCTTTAAACCTGTTTTCCTAACCCTCTAGTACCTGATGAAAAAGTTTGAAGTGGACTTCCATTCATTTGCTGCCTCTGAGGGAGGTGAGCAAAAGTAGTTTTGAGTAAATGAAGGAAGAGACTAAGAGTTGAGTGGTATGAAATGTACTTTGAAAGAGAAGGGTGTAGGGGCCCCTAGGTAGCTCAGTCAGTTAAACGGCCGACTCTTGATTTTGGCTCAGTTCATGATCTCAGGGTCCTGGGATTGAGCTCCTTGTCACGCTCCGCACTCAGTGCAGAGTCTGCTTTTCCTTTTCTCTCCCCCTGTGTTCCCCCCTTCCCCGTCGCCCCCCACTTGCCCACACTCACTTGCTCTGTCTCAAATAAATAAGTAAAATCTTAAAAAAAAAAAAAGAGAGAGAGAAGGGCCCAGGGCACCTGGCTGACTGTTGATGGGGTATGCAACTCTTGATTTCAGGGTCATGAGTTCGAGGCCTACTTTGGGGGTAAAGATTACATAAAAATAAAAAATCTTTACAAAAGATTAAAAAAAAAGTCTCCACTCAAGTGCTTTCGAAAGGGGGTAGAAGAGAGCATGCAGAAACTTAGTCTCTAGCCCAGGTATGCCATAGGAAATATTGTCTCTTCTATCTGGTTCTGGTTATGGGGTATAGGTAAGGCCAGATAATTCTAGGCCTGATCCTCCTTTACTTTTTTCCTTCCAGAGGTCAAGAATGTTCTTGGTCTTTTTGTAGAGATGGATGGTGAATTCCAAGGAACCCACCATACTTCTCTTTGGGCCCTTGTTACTCTAGAATGCCTGATGTTTGGTCATCTATTTTGTAACTCCAGGACCTAGCCATTTGTCTCACAATATAAATTTATGGGGCGCCTGGGTGGCTCAGTCAGTAGAGCATCTGACTCTTGCTTTCGGCTCAGGTTGTGATCTCAGAGTTGTGCGATCAGGCCTTGTGTTGGCTCCACACCCAGCGTGGGGTCTGCTTGAGTTTCTTTCTCCCTCTCCCCCTGCCCCTCCCAATGCAATCTCTCTCTCTCAAATAAGTAAATAAGTCTTAAAAAAAGAATATAAATTTAGGAATGTTTGTTGAGTAATAGAATCAATAGGGAGTAGTTTTTGCCCTACGAAGTGCTTAGCATCTGGTGTTTGTATTTGCCATTTAAAAATCCTGTTTGTGGGACACCTGTGTGGCTCAGTCGGTTAAGCGCCCCTCCCAGGGTCCTGGTATCAAGTCCTGCATCAGGCTCCTTGCTTAGCAGGAAGCCTGCTTTTCCCTCTGCCTGTCGCTCCCCCTGCTGTGTGCTATCTGCCCCCCCACCCCGCCGACAAATAAATAAAATCTATTAAAAAAATTCTGTTTGTGAGTTGAATTTGAAATGTTTTTATTGAGTCTTGAGCTCTTTTCTTCAAAGGAAAACTATTGAACACTTAAATTATATCTGATAATCATTTCATACTCCCTTATTTAGGCAAAATTAATTCAAGAAGAGGTAGAAAACATGACCAGATTAGTAACCATAGAAGTGATGGAAAAGACAAAAGAATTTTCTTGAAAAGATCTCAGAGTAGGCAGTTAATAGAAAATGAAGTCAAGCTTTTTAGGACTTTCTATGAGGTTAGTATAGCCTAATACTAAAACTGGGCAGGAAGGACATAATATGAGGAAATTTGGACAAATCCTACTTATAAAAGAGACACAAAACTTGTCAGTAAAATACTAGAACACCAAATAGGCACTTTTTTTTTTAAAAGATTTTATTTATTTATTTGACAGAGATAGACACAGCCAGCGAGAGAGGGAACACAAGCAGGGGGAGTGGGAGAGGAAGAAGCAGGCTCATAGCGGAGGAGCCTGATTGTGGGGCTCGATCCCACAACGCCAGGATCACGCCCTGAGCCGAAGGCAGACGCTTAACTGCTGTGCCACCCAGATGCCCCCAAATAGACACTTATTAAATGAATGACACACACATCCAAATATGATGTGTTTTAACAGGGTAATGGTAACTTAAACTTAGGAAATCTGCTATTTTATCATATTCATAGAATAAAAGAGAAAAGCTGTATATTCATCTTGACTAAGTCTAAGTCTGAAAAGTCTCACAATTTATTCCTGATGAATCTTTGGTAAGTAGGTGTGGAAGAAAACTTCATATTAAAGGCATTGATTAGAAGATTTGACAAACTTCAGACTTAATGATGAAATATTGGAGACGTTTTCATTAAAGATAAGTATGCCAGCTATCTGCTAATTTTCAACATCATCTTAGAAGCACTAATCAGTGTGATTAAAAAAAAAGAAAAATAAATGGTAGGCGTCAGTATTGAAAGTGAGATAGTATAGTCATAATTTGAATATGATATGATAGTCCACCTGGGAAATGCAAGGGAATTAATTGGTAATCCATTGGCTAGAATTTGAATAGGTTCAAAAATCAAAACAGTGTAACAAGGTCTACAGTGAGAATGATTGCTTCCACTTCTTTATCCTATACCTGCTCTGTCCTCTATAGGTAACCAGTTTTATTTGTTTCTATCCATCCTACTAGTGTTTATTTAAATACAAACAATAACAAATACATATTCTTATGTCCCTTTTTTGTAACACGAAAGGTATCATAAGATATGAACTATTCTGTAGCTTGCCTTTTTTAAACTTAACATGTCTTGGAAATCTTTCTATATCAATTCACTGAGTTTGTTCTCTCTCTTTTTAAAAGATTGATTTATTTTAGAGAGAGGGGCAAAAGGGCAGAGGGAGTCTTAAGCAGATTCTGTGCTGAACATGGAGCCTGATGTGGAGCTCCATCTCACAACCCTGAAATGATGATCTGAAACCAAGAGTCGGTTGCTCAACGAACTGAGCCACTCAGGCGCTCTTTTCTCTCTCTCTCGTATATAGCTGCGTATTATTCTGTTTTGTAGAAGTGCCAAGCAGCATAAAAATCCCGAAACCATGAAGCTGTTGGTTGAAAGTCTGCTCATTACATATTTCTCAGAACTTTCAATTTATAAGTATTTATTTTGGGGGGACTTGGGTGGCTCAGTTGGTTGGATGTCTGACTCTTAATCTCAGCTCAGTTCTTGATCTCTGGGTTGTGAGTTCAGGCCTTGCAGTACTGGGCATGAGCCCACTTTTTTAAAAAAAAGTATTTATTTTTCCTTACACAAGTATTATGTGAATAAATTGTTGTAAAAATTGAAACTATAGGGGCGCCTGGGTGGTTCAGTCAGTTAGGTGTCTGACTCTTGGTTTCGGCTTGGGTTCTGATCTCCGGGTTCTGGGATCTAGACCCAAGTCCGGCTCCATGATCAGAGTGGAGTCTGCTTGTCCCTCTCCCTCTGCTCCTCCCCCACTTGCACTCACTCTCTCTCTCAAAAAATAAAAAAGTAAAATCTTAAAAAAAAAAAAAGTGAAAGAAAGAAAGAAAAATCAAACTACAGGCAAAATCTCTTGGCCATTTCCAGTACCTCTTTCCCTCGATGGAGCTTACTTTTGTTAATCAGTTTGGTATTTGATATCTGTTCCTTTCTGGCTAATATTTCCATTAGAAATGTGACTCCCAGCTGGAATGTTAGTTTGGAAACTAGAGTCTCATAGGAGGCTGTTGGGTACATGTTGAAGTTGGAAATTCTTTCTCCCTTTTTCTGTCTATACAGATTCCATTCACAATGCCTTTTTTGTTAACCTTGTGGCATCTTCTCCAGTACCCCTAATGGTTGTCCAGATATTAATGTTTCACCAGATAAAATGATTATTTTTGTGAGTAAAAAGTAGTTATCAGTGGTTTTGTATGGTTCCACCTAATAGTTTTAATTTTTTTAAAAGATTTTATTTATTTATTCATTCGACAGAGATAGAGACAGCCAGCGAGAGAGGGAACACAAGCAGGGGGAGTGGGAGAGGAAGAAGCAGGCTCATAGCGGAAGAGCCTGATGTGGGGCTCGATCCCATAACGCTGGGATCACGCCCTGAGCCGAAGGCAGACGCTTAACCGCTGTGCCGCCCAGGCGCCCCAATACCTAATAGTTTTAAAACTTAATTGGTTCACATGTCGGATTCTCCTCAAGGGCAGGAGCCAGAACACATAGGTCTTATAATCCCTTTCAAGACCTGGAATTGACTGAGCACATCAAAGTCACTTAATAAAGTTCTGTTGACTGATAAAGCTGAGCTGTTTTCCAAGGCAACTAGCAATTTTGATCTGCCATCTTCTCTGAAATGCAGTTGGGTTTACCCATCCTCCATGAGGGCCTTGCATCCTGTACACTTTAGGAAAGTAGGGAAAACTGCCTCTTCCTTAGGAAATCTTGCTTACCTCTTGGTTACTGTTGACCCTTCTGGAGAGGTTTGTGTAGTCTGCAGACAGTAGGATGCCTGTGCCCTGTGAAGTTTCTTGAGCAGAGAAGGGCTTTAGGCTAGCCAAGGGCCTAGAGGTCCTTCTTCAGACTCTTGAGTATATGCATTGGAGTTGCTAACCTAGGAATTTAGAGTTGATTCTGTGAATTTGGACTTACCAGACTTTTAGAAGATACTGACTAGTGCAAATTCAAAATAATTTGGGGTTTGTCCTGAGGTTGCCAACTTTTTATTTTGCCAAATAAGGATATTTAAAATAAATACCTAATTATATATTTTTTATAGTTAATACATGCTCATGGTACAACATTCAAAACATACAAAAAGATATACATTGAATAAAATAAGTCTCATACTTCCTCTCCAGTTCTTAACTATCCAGTTCCCCTCCCAAGAGGCAAACCGGGTTGCTTGATCATCCTTCCAGAGATAGCCCACGCATTTATAAACAGGTACGAATGTATTGGCTCTCTCCCCTCCCCCAAATAAATGGTAGTGTATTCAGTACCATTTTGCATCTTTAGTTGTTGGGTTTTTTTCCACTTTTATTAGAGACCTTTTAAAATCGGTACATAGAGAGCTGACTTAGTCTTTTTAATGGCTCCATAATATTAGCAAGAGTATTAAAAACAGTTACCACTGTTTTAATTTAAAAAATATGCACCAGAAATTTAGAAAGAATGTGATTTAGTATAAAGAAAAGTTCTGCAAATTAAATAAATTCAGTTCTGTGAAAAATTAATTCCATGTGTTGGTCCAAAGACTTGTGTTTGAAAACTATTGCTAGATATAGTAAATCATTCAAGAAAGGGCTTTTGAATAGGAGTGTATTAGGTCAGAGTTTGTTATTTTAGGGGGTGGCTTGCTAGTTTCTGGTAGACTGAACAAATGAGAGGGTAAGAGGAAAAAATATATATATAAAATTGATTTTATGTATTTGAGAGGGAAAGAGTGCACGGGAAGCGGGGAGGATGGAGGCGCAGAGGGAGAGGGAGAAGCAGATTCCCTGCCCAGCAGGGAGTCCACGCAGGACTCAATCCCAATCATGACCTGAGCTGAAGGCAGATGCTTAACCACTTAACTGACCGAACCCACGCATCCCGGGCAAGAGGAATGTAATTGAAATATTCATGCTCTTCTTCTTCTTTTTTTTTTTTAAGATTTTATTTTTAAGTGACCTCTGCACCCAATGTGGGGCTTAAACTCACAACCCCAAGATCAAGAGTTCAATGTGCCACCAACTGAGCCAGCCAGGTGCCCCCCCTTTTATAGAGAGGAATAGGTTTAGGGAATCCTTTTGTCTCCTGCAATTGTACTTCACAGTTTGTCAGATCGTACAATTAGTCTGCTGTCAGGATATCTTATGTTTGTAGCAGCTGTATGTCAATTGTATTGAAGTAGAGACACTAGTTTCAAGGCTGTTTATTCCTTCCGTTAACATTTTTTGGGCACTTTATGTATAGTACCATTCAGAATTTTGAAAAGCATACCCTGTCAATCCTGTTGGAGAAATAACCATACAAAGTGATGGGGGGCTGAACTTGGAGAGTGACTCAAGTTGGAATGGGTAGCTAGAGTCTAAGAGCTTTGGGATTGAAGAATTGACAGGACACCTGACCTTTGGGAAGAATAGGGAAAGCAGGATTCATTTGCTCAACATTTATTGTATGCTCAGTATCTGCAACTTACTGTGATAGGTTAAATGGCAAGCAAACTGCCTTAGAGGTTACTAGTGTAGGATTGAAGAGCACAAAGTGTACAGACACAAGGAAGCAGGCCTGTTTATTTAGGTAGCATATGTCTATTATGTTGGTGGGGTACTAGGTGATTGATTTAAGAAAGGCTGGAAATGGTACAAATCTAAGTTATACAGAGAAAATATAGATAGGATCTGAATTTTCTTAATCTAGAATAGCAATCTGATTAATACAAGTGTATTTAAGAGAACAATTGCAAACAGTATTTATTTTTCTTCATTTTTAACCATTTATTTATTTTTGGAATGAGCAACACAATAATATGGTTGAAAAATAAAGAGCATTAAAAGGTACACTACAAAAGGTCTCCCTGTCACTTTCACTCCTTCCCTTCCCCACATACCCAGTTCCCCTCCTGTGTCAGTTAGGTTTTAAGTACCAAAAGGATTTAACACAAGAAATTGGGTATTTACAAAATTGTTAGAAGCGTTGGAGGAGTGGGACTCAGGTTGCTGCCCTTAAGTATCAATTTGGAGGACTGCTGGAGCTGTGTTCTGGAGGTCAGGAATTCACTACTGCCAGTGCCACTGCCACCCGCAACACTTGCATGATACTTAGTAAGCCAGTAACTAGACATTAGATCCTTGCTAATGCGGACCAGGGAGTTTGTTTAAAGCCCTAAGGCCCTAGCTCCATCTGCTGAATCAGAATCTGCATTTTAACAAGATCCTCTGATGAGTTGCATTACATGAAAGTTTGAGAGGCCTTGCACTGGAGCACTGGGTTTGGCCACTACAGTTGCCTCTAAACCCACAGTTCTTCATGACCTTGATTGCCAATTGTTGGGGAGTCAGGGAAATGTTGTTTGTTTTTCCAACTCTCAGTCCGGAAGGAGGGTGAACTGTTGAACTGTTGACCTGACCGTACTTCTATAAGTAACCCTTGTTAGATTCTTGTGTAAGATAATTTATTCATATTTAAGCATGTATAAATATACTTTTTCATCTTTTTTAAAAAAATTTTGTTATTAGAGCACAGATGGGGGAGCAGCAGGCAGAGGGAGAGGGAGAAGCAGGCTCGCCCCTGAGCAGGAAGCCTGACGTGGGGCTCCATCACAGGACCCTGGGATCATGACCCTAGCCGAAGGCAGACGCCTAACCAACTGAGCCACCCAGGCACCCCTTTTTTTATCTTTTTTTTTTTTTTTTAAGATTTTATTTATTTGTTTGAGAGAGAGACAGAGCATGAGTGGGGGGAGCAGAGGGAGAGGGAGAAGCAGACTCCCCACTGAGTGGGGAGCCCAAAGCGGGCCCTGAGATTATGACCTGAGCCGAAGTCAGATGCTTAATTGAGTGAGCCACCGAGGCACCCCTACTTTTTCATCTTTTAAAAAAATAAACAATAGCTTACCATACACAATGTTCTGTACCTCGCTGTTTTCATTTAATATTTCATCTTGAGAGATATCATGACAGAACCATTTTGGTTATTTATTTTTTTTAACAGCTGCATGGTATTCTATATGGATTATACAATTCTTAAATTGGGGCTATCTAATACAGTCTGGGTTGCATGGTCATTCTAATTTATTGGCTTATGTAAAATATAATCTAGTTGCTAAATGTTTGCTTCCTGCCTCCTTTGTGCTCTGGTCTTGTGTGTATGTCATCTTGTTTTACTTGCATTGTAACCAGTATGTGGGTACCCTTCCTCTACTCTACGTGACACAACTCAGGCTCTAAAAAGTCAGTTTAATAATTCATAAACTAAGTAATGTCCAGGTTGGGATTTGAACCCCAAGCCTGTTAGCCTCCATAATTTGCAGTTTGACACAATCACAGTCTCTAAATGGTAGGCTTTATTTAGTACTTTGATAACCTAGTCCTTTGGGAAGAGGTTTGAAAGGGTACTATTTTGGATATTTTGGGGAGGTATTAAAGGCATTTAACTTTTTTTTCTGACTCAGGTATCCAGCTCACATAGAAGACATTGACTACGAAGAAGGAAAAGTACTCATCCATTTCAAGCGTTGGAACCATCGTTATGATGAGTGGTTCTGCTGGGACAGTCCTTATTTACGCCCTTTAGAGAAAATACAGCTGAGGAAAGAGGGCTTACATGAAGATGACGGATCTTCTGTGAGTATCAAATCTATAATGAGCTGGGTAAGCCATTGGGTACTTTATGTTCCAGCCTTTGATGTTCGGTGTGAAAGTCAGTAGCAGCTGGGGAACCAATCCTTATTTAGGCCTGTAGTTGCAACCCTGAGATCTCCATGGTGCATGGGGCTCTTGAAGAATCTCAGTTGTCATCTGTCTGTATGATATGATTGACGTGACAGCTCATAAACTAACTTGGTTGAAAAGCATTGAGGATGAATGGGGACCTTATCTCTTTCTTTTATACCCCTATATCCCTTCAGATCATTTATTAAACTTATTTGTTGTCTGACCATTTATTAAGCAATCATTCCATGTGGAGCCTCATATCACGGTCTTTTATAAAGTTTTTTTTTAAGGTTGTATTTATTATTTGAGAGAGCGAGAGTGAGTGAGCATGTGCACATGCGCAGGTGGGTGGGGGGAGGAGGGAAAACGTGAAGCAGACTCCCTGCTGAGCAGGGAGCCCAGTGTGGGGCTGGATCCCAGGATGCTAGGACCATGACTCTAGTCGAAGGCAGACACTTAACCGACTGAGCCACCCAGGCACCCCCTTTTATAAACTCTTGAGGGGTGCCTGGGAGGCTTAGTTGGTAGAGCATGTGACTCTTGATCTTGGGGTCGTGAGTTCGAGCCCCATGTTGGGTCTGGAGCCTACCTTAAAAAAAAAAAGCTCTTGAATAACATGGAATTGGACTGTATTCCTTTTTCTAAATTTCATCGTTATGCCTGGAGCACTTACTGATTTCAGAATGAAAAATGAAGTATTAGTTTTGAGTTTTTTAAACAGGCATTGAGAAATCTGTAGAAATCCTGCTGCCTTTGGATCTGACTCAGCCCCAGATTCTGTTTTTCATTTTAACCCTGGCCAGGAAACTTGAACTCTTGCTATCTGTGTGTGTCGTTCCTCCCCCATCCCCACCCCCATTCAGAATTGTTTACTGTTGAGTCGCCTGGGTGGCTCAGCCGGTTAAGTGTCTGCCTTGAGCTCAGGTTATAATCCCAGGGTCCTGGGATTGAATCCTGTGTCCGGCTCCCTGCCCAGCGGGAAGCCTGCTTCTCTTTCTCCCTCTCCCTCTGCCTCTCCTCTTGCTTGTGTGCTTTCTCTCTCTGTCAAATAAATAAAAATCTTAAAAAAAAAAGAATTGTTTACTGTTGTCCAGTTTGATTGCTCAATATTCATTCTGCAAACTGTATCAATGTAAACTGTGTGCTGGGAAAACAGTATGAAATATTATAGGTGAATGTGTGCTTCCTTTGGCAGAAGACCCTTTAAAAATGTGGGTGGTATTAGGTGGCATGCTTGCTGGTTCCCTTGGGCTGCGGTAGGTTCCCTCCTTCCAACTTGTATGCTGGCTGTGTTCCTAGTGGTCCTGGGCTCAAGGACAGGGTGGGGACTATCATCAGTGCTTTGCTATGCCTGCCCAGACCTCCAGGATAGAAGAGTCTTGTGTCCAGCCCTTTTGGTTTGCCTCCCAGTGTTGAACAGCAGAAACATCTTCCTCCATCCCGGTGGGCATCTCCCCTTCCCACTGTTGTCAGTCAGCGTCTCTCATGAAATCTGGTACTGTGTGCATCCTATGAAATTGGATTGGTAACAGATCTTTTTGTTTTGTTTTGTTCTGTTCTGTTTTAATGCTTTTTAGGAATTTCAAATAAACGAACAGGTCCTTGCTTGCTGGTCTGATTGTCGTTTCTACCCAGCCAAAGTCACTGCTGTTAACAAGGATGGTAAGGCGTTTGAGTTGTTATTGTTTTTATTCATGACTTGGGGGGGAGTTTGTAATATTAGAGTCTGATAGTGTATTTTCAGTATATATTTATTGCCTAGGAATCCTCTCCAAGTTAATCACTATGTCAGAAATTAGGAAGAAATTATAAATGGAGATAAAGCTGAGTTAAAAAAGAGGAATTTGATTTTTGCCTCCTAAATTTTAGTAATAGTTTTCCATAAAATAGTTCGGGTTCATCCTTTGCTGGTAAGTATGCAGGTTTTTGTCCAGGAGTTCCTAATATAATTGATGAAATAAGCCTCAATATTCCTTTTAATTATTTGTGAATAGCCTAGAAATGAAGTGGACATTAATAAACATTTCTTAAAAATATGCTCTGTGAGGGGTGCCTGGCTGACTCAGTCAGTAGAGCATGTGACTGTTGATCTTGGGGTCACATTGGGTGTGCAGCCTACTTAAAAAAAATGCTTCTTGGATGCAACATGATTGAGGGTGGTCTGTAATATCAAAGCTGCTAGTTGAAATTGGGGCCCTGGGATTTAGAACACTGAGTTGGGATGCCTTAGCCAGTTTAGAACCTGTGCGGTATCAAGACTGGCAGCATGACCTAAAGAAGCTCATTTTGCTAGTACAAAGGCAAAAGGAGGGTCAAGAAGGTAATATGCATGGTCAGCATCCTGACAATGAGAGAATAGACTCTGGGTCCGAGTGATACCTTTTACTGGTGTGCATTTTCTGTCAGGATGTTTGTGGTATGTTCATGATCTTTTCAGTGAATGTTTAAGCTAGTCAGGCATTTTAGTACCACTGTTAATGGTGACTCTAAGGCCAGACTGACTTTTCATTCAGTGAAGTTATTCCAGTATTCATTCAGCACTCTGTTGAATGCTGGACCTGGGGCTGACCAAGCCTTGTCTGAGAATGGGTTGAAATGGTAAAAAATGAACATATGTTTGCATATGGCAGAACTTTGTTTCTCTTTTGCTACATTCACTCTACCTCCGCCCCCCCAGCTGTTAGGCCAGTATGGGTTAACTCTGCTAAGATAGAGGTTATCCTGAATGCACAATCCTCTTGCCTCAGGCTTCCAAAGCAAGGTTGTATTTTTAAAGATGTTGAAGCAGTTAGTGATACTCCAGCTCTTGGTTGATTTAAGTCTTTTTGGATAGTCCTTATAATTTTGTGTTCGAAATAAAATCCCGTTATTACTTTTCATTTGTATCACTTTAGCCTAAAAACGTATTTTAAAGGAAAGCTTACATGTATTAAACTGCCTTTTAGTAAATGACATGGTTTACTTTTTTAGAGTCTTATTTTCAAGGTGAACAACGTTTTCTGCTCTCACTGGATTTAAATCATATGATATGAAATATAGGTGTTCTATATGTACATAGATGTGTTCTTGGATGTCTGTTAGGTTGATTTATGCTGATCAATTATATTTTCCTCCTGAATAATATCCATTGGAGTTGTGCTCCCTTGGGGAAATGGCTGGCCCTTAGATAAAATAAAAGTTGTGAGTAGTACCATGGTAATTCTGTAGATAAAGGAGGTTGTAGAAAGGAAGCAACATTTCCCTTTTGATTCAGTGATGTCCCAGAGTTATGGAAGATAGAAAGGAGGCCAGGGGGGTTGGATGAGGAAGTGGCAAAGAAGAAAAGCCAGATTGTGGAAGAAGGGTTTGGGGAACCCTGGGAGCAGTCTTGCAGAGGGGTCGGGTGGTGTCTTGGTGGGAGCAGTAGAGGCTTAGGAACCCACTGTTTGCATCTAAAATCTTCAGAGCCCAGAGCTGGGCATCATGGATTTAAAGGGAAACAAACAAAAACTAGTTCAAAGTAGTGTGAAGTAGGTGTTGCTATGTGGCCACCAGGAGGAGGGGGTACAGGAACAGAATGGTGCAGATAAATCATAAGGGGAGGGGGAGGGCACCCCTGTCTGCAATTACTGGTTGGTTGGTTTGTTTTGTATGTGGATGGGTCTGGAATTTTTTTGGAATAATAATTTAAGGACTAAAAGTCATTGGCCAAATTGTTGGCCATAGTTAAGATTTTTAAATGTCTTTTAAAATGGGGCAACCAGAGCTTTGGAAGTTGTTTTAAAAAATATTTTCAGTTTATTTCCTCCATGAGCTAAAACTATGGGAGAGAGAGTTCAGATAATGATTGTCCCTAAAACGGTCATTTGTCACCCTAATAATATTGGTTCTGTAAGCTCTGAATTCTGTCCAGCGAATTTTAGTTAATCGAAGGACATTGAATATGAGTGGAGATTTCTGCCAGAACCAGTTTTCCCCAGAGCTCTTGGTCTGAAGTCCTTACTGGTCTTGAGACTAATTGGAAGGCAAAGGAGAAGGGGATGGGGGAGGGGAAATCCTAAAAGTTAGTGGAATTGGAGGGTGGTATTATTGCCACATTGTGAATTGTGAAGGAAAGCTATCCTTTGTGAGAGCTCAGATCTGTGTCTGATTTTGGGAAGAGATAATGACTCTTTTGCTGCCTTTCAGTTACATGGGATCTGTTGGACAGTTTCTAGTTCAGTATGATTTCAGTAATGGCAGGATGGGGAGAGACAGTGCTGGGCTCTTTTTTCCACTCTTTCTCTGGTATTTTCTGCTCTGCCTCAGTTTTATCTGGAGCGGGGACCACTGCAGCCTAATGGCACTGTGAGGAGAAGCTCTGCTCGCAAGGTACCCCCTTTATTTCCTGTAAAAGTCATTCTGTCTTGTTGGTGCTACTAGGAGTAGCTGGGCATATAGTGAAGTCACACACTATAGATTAATCTTTGGAAGGCTTGCTCTCATTTTCCTGCCACTCTTAACCTCCTTGGTGGTTTTCCCGAGGCTGAGTGTTGAGGCTGCTGACACTGGGAATCTGGCATGATTGAAACACAACTAAATGGCAACTTTAGAATTTCTTAAGGGAGTAATTAAGCACTTGGAAACTGGGGAGGGCAGTGCAATGTTATTTAGCTCTTTTTCACCTGGAATAATTCTTTGGCAGTAGCAGGTAAGCATCATTTCATGTGAAGGCAGCCACACGTGGTTAGCCTTGTTAGCCGCTCCATCTGTGTTGGAGTAAAGGATGGGATTCTGCTTCCAGGGGATCTTTGTTCGGAAGCCATCTCTGTTGAGTTGACCTCAGCTCTTTGCTGGGGCTGCTCAGCTTCCCTTTGTTACACTGGGGATGGCAGGGCTACTTGTGTGTCAGGGCTTTGTGTCCCTAGTCATGGACCCTGCTGCTCTGCAAGGCATTCTCTGGGGGGAACTGAAAGTAGGTTTGCATTTTCAACAAAATGAGGAATTGTTCCTTCCTGTTGATCTGTGGTTTTTTAACTTGAGTGAACAGGCGAATCAGATCCCTCTTCCTTAAAATTATTCATATTCTTAGATCACGTGTCCCCTGTTTCCTCAGTTTAATCTTCAGGCCAGTGCCTGAAGTCTGCATTTATAACAGGAGATTCTATGGAAATGGTCTCATTTCTAGTTTCTTGTTGAAGCAGTTACTATTTTTTGTCTCCTTCATGCTGTAACTGATCCTACATTTGAAATGTGGGGATGTTGGGACTGAACAGCTTTGCACAGAGATAAAAGGAAGATATAGGCCCACACACGCAGGTGCTAGTGTGGCTCTTACTGTCTTTGTGGGGAAGGGGTTGGTGCTTCCCTTGTAAAGTGATTGGTGGATGGTAATAATTGGAACCACTTATTGATCCCTTGCTCTGTTAACAGTTCCTTTGCTAAGCAATTTCCATATCTGATCTCATTTAGTATTCACGCAAACATGAAAGGTTGTTGCCATCAACCCCATCATTTTACAGATGAGGAACTAAACTCACAGAAGTTGCTTGAGGTTACAGAGCCCATACATGAATCGTAGAGCTGTGAACTGAATGCAGGTCTGTGGGGCTCCAAAGTTCCTGAACTGCAGTTCCCACAGTACCAGGCTGCCTCTCTAGGGCAAAGTTTTCCCAAAATGGCAGGAGTTGTCAGTGGCAGGTGTTCACTGGGTGTGCGTGCACACATGCCTGATATGATGGTAGGGTGGGTGTAGATGGTGAGTACTTTCTGGAGCCTGGTGGTGTCTTGAGAGCCCCGATTGGGGGTCAGGATCTGGTCCCAGTCCGTGCCAATGATTATTGGCAGTTCACTACCTGTTCTCTGGGCTCATTTGAGCAGAAAGAATTAGAAGAAGGAATTAGAACAGAAAAGCATTTTTAGAAGTTGTTGGCTACAGAACCTAAGCCCATTAGTAAAATTGCTAAGAAGAAAAGATGGGGGAGGAGAAGGTATACCTGCAAACATGTGCATATCCCTCTGCTCACCCCCTGAGACGCATGTACAGGAACCTCAAGACTTTGAGAATCCATTTTTGAAAACTTTGAGTCTCCTATTCATGGCATTCTGGAATTCTTTGACCCTTGGAGATGAGTGGGATAGAGAAAGGGCCCTTGAGTCAGAGTTATGGTAGAACTCAAGAACAGCAGATATCTATCCAGAGTCACCTGTGTGTCCCTATTTCCTTGGTCCTACAGAAGATCAGCTTGCCGCGCATCTCTAGTTTCCCTTTTGCACCTACTGACTGCTGTAAGGTTGTCTGATACGCTGAGTTCTTAACCCCCCCAGGTGCAAGACCAGGAAGCTTTGTTTCACCTGGCCTGTGTAAGTACAGGGGCTTCTTAAGGGAGCCTGAGGCAGGGGTCCTTTGTGTTAAGGATGCACTTATTTTTCTGTCATTTACATGTATTTGTTAGATGGTATCTGTGGTCATGGGAAAGCTCTGTTGTCAGCCACCCACAGGAGGATTCCACAGGAAGACATTTATTTTTATTTTTTATTTTTTAAAAAAATTGTATTTATTTATTTGACACACACACACACACACACACACACACCCACACAGAAGCTGGGGGAAGGGCAGAGGGAGAGGGAGAAGCAGACTCCAGCATCATGACCTGAGCCTAAGGCAGATGCTTAACCAGCTGAGCCACCCAGGTGCCCCAGGAAGACATTCTTTTAGTTGTACAAGAACCATTAAAGTAAATATGGGGCCTCTGTCCAGAAGTGTGCCTAGGCCACCATTGTCCATTGGATGTGTTGTTTTTTTCCTTCTGATTTATTGAAGCCCAAGTTAGGCTGTGTACATGATCAAGGGAGAATGTTTTGAGATGATCCCTTATAGTTCTTTGGAAGTAAAAAGGGTCAGGGCCAGGATATTACTGTCTCAGGACAGTGATTCCTGAGTACCTTTTACCATAGAGTGGGTCATTTCGGAATGGCCATTGATGCTCTGTGTCTGTGGTTTAGACTTTAGGCTGAGGGACTTGAGGAATAGGCAGTTTGGGATGGTGGAAGAAGAATTGGTCGGAGGTCAGCAGAGAGGCTTAGGTTCTAATCCCAGCTCTGCTTAGCTCTCTTTTAGCTCTTTTTGGAACTCAGGGTACATCCCTTCATTTGAGGCCTCCATTTTGAGCCTGCCATCAGGAGTAAGCATCAAAATTGACCTCAAATAGCTGAAAATGTCCTTCTGGATGTTTGAAATGTCTGTAAAAATAGACAGTTTTCATCTTGATGTAATTGATGCTGACTTTCTTTCTTGGTAAGATAGTTGAAGAGGTATAGGCTTGGGTTTCTTGTTGGCACACTTGATATTTAAGATTTCATGAGAGTTAGGTTCTTAATACCCCCATCCCCAGGCTGGCCAGAACCATGTCATGGTTGCTTGTAAAGGGTGTGTTTAGAGTTCCATAGCATTGCTTATCATTGCTTCTTTGCTTGCCAAATAGAGGCAGGAAGACAGGAGCCCAGGCCTTTGTTGTAAGAACTCATTAGTCATTGATGAGCTGCCTTATGTAGAATCCTTTATCATAGCCTGACGTCCTATTGCTTGTTTTAGCCAACTAAGCATAACCATATATCCTTCTATCTAGTTTGCTAGCCACTTTGTTCTGTGTTGGTGACACTTGTGACAGATAATCAACTTTATTTTGTAATTACCAGGAGTAAAGTTCAGTAGGTAATTATTAATTGCCTGTGGCAGTACACCAAAATTACCTGAAACACTTGTTAAAACACTCATTTATTTTTGTGTTGCACTCTGAGTTTTTGATTCAGTATATTGGGCGTGGTGCTGGTAACTTACATTTTTAAAAGTTCCCAGGAGTTGTTGATGCTGCTGGTCTGGGCACCATACTTGGAGAAGCCCTGGTCTACAGTGAACCAGATGCTGTGTGAGAGAGAAACTGGTGTGAGATGTGGTCCCTGGCCATGGAGAGCCTGCCTTTGATTTGGGATCTGCCTTCTGTATGAAGATAGACTAAGTTGAGGCCCTGCAGGCAAGGTACCAAAATGAGTCTTTGAGAAGTTCAGAGCAGGGAAAAATCTTTCTAGCTAGGAAGTTGGGAAGCTTTTACAGAACTATTGTGGTCATTTGAGCTGAGTGCTTAAGGGTCAATGAGTAGTGCGTTCTACGCAGGAAAATACTTTGATAAAGATGTGGAGGTGGAAATGTCACAAGGCAGTTTCATTGGGTGGCAAGTAGCTCATCGCTTTGAGTTGGTGGGTATTCTGTGTTGGTAATGAGAAACAAGGTTTGGAAAATAATTGGGCTAAGATTGCATTGGACTTTGAACACTGCAGAGTGAGGCTTTCGTTAGAGGTGGCTGGCCATTGACAGGGTCCTATTTAGGACTGCAGGAGGGGTGGGGGAGGAGGGTGGGGTGGGTTGGGGAGGGGAGAGAATGTTTGAGAAGGAGGTAACTAGCCAGAAGGTCTTAGGCTTCCTTGTTACATTCTTTTACTCCCAGGGATTTTTTTTTTTCCTTCCCTGTTTGGTGAGAAATTCATCTTGAAAACTGACTGATCGTGTTTACCAGCAGTAAACCATTACATGGTTACCAGTAGTTCACTGGTAATCTTGACAAAATTAACTGTGATTTTTCTTTTTTTTTAATCCCTGGGACCAAAATAAAAAGGAAAAAAAAAAAAGGTGGGGTGGGGGGAGAGGTGGGTTCTAAGATGCAGAAGCTTGAAAGAGTTGATTTGAGTGCAACTAATGAGAACTTTTGTATTGTAGTTGGTGCTTTATTTGGGAAGAAGATTATTTGGATTTCCAGCTTCGGTCTTACAGCAGAATGATTTTTGTTAGATTTCTTTTCCTAGTGGAATAAAACTGATAATGTAGCAGGCACTGGTTAGTGTTTTGACCAAGTCTGTTCAGATGTTGTAACATGAAGGTTATTCATATGGATTATGAGATTAATGGGACCTCTAAAAATATGGTACCTTTAGTAAGCAGACATGTTTCTTTTAAAGTTTAAACGATATTACCACCCTTAAGCCCAGAAAATAAAGTTTGATGAAACCTAATAATTCACCAAGCAGTAAATAAAACTGCCTTTTCCTCACATTTTCAATTGTTTTACTGCTGTTTGTTCTTGGCCTAAGTTCAGTGCAATTCTTTTTTTCCATCAAAAAGCAGATGGATTTTTATCTGTATAGATAAAGAGAAAACTTACTATGTAATCTTAACTAAGAAATGAAGGCATGCATGCTAGTTATTACCTTAGACATAAATAAGACTGAGTGTGTTTTTTAGTATTTTAATTCTCATACATTTATTATTGTGGTTGGAGCTCCCTTGTGTTTATGCTTTGAAAAGTTTTGTTGCTTTCATGAAACTAAGTTAAATCATGATATCTTCTTGAATTTTAGGTACTTACACTGTGAAATTTTATGATGGAGTAGTTCAGACTGTCAAACATATTCATGTCAAACCTTTTTCCAAAGATCAGGTGAGAAATGTGGTTTTGTGCTTTGTGGTATGAATACTGCTAACATTATAGTTCTGTTTCTCAAATAAAGATGTTACATTTGTTTATGATGGCAAAGTGTGTATTTCCTTCACCTGACACAATTTCACTAGAAAGCAATACACAAGTTTTCAGAAATTGTTAATATTTATCTCTCTCTGCCATTTCCTGTTATCTGTTTTCCTCATCTTTTTCTCAGAACTGTCCGGCTATTTTTTTTTTTTTTTCTCTTTCCCTGTGCCCTGTCCCTAGAGCTCATCATAGGGAACTTGCTAATGCTTGAGGAAGCCTAGAGTGTATTTTCTCCTCATCTAACTTTGTCCTTCAGCTCAGGACCATGACTTGGTGGTTTCAGAACTATAGTTCGGCATGAATTTGGCAGTCACTTGTGCTAGATATGCCTGGTTTGAAAATTTTGTTTCCTCTTGTTCCAGTCACCACACGCATGTGCTCGCTTGAGCATGAGACAGGAGTTTTGATACTGGAAGTATGGGCCATCTAGAAATGTTGCCTACTTTTCATACTTTTTTTCCCCTTTAGTCTTTTTCATGTTTATGCCTTAATGAAATAGTTGGGAAAGCAAGATCAAAATTTGGGTATTAATGTTTTAAAACTTACGATTGTTACTTGTTACCTTTTTGGGTAGTTGTTCATGTGACAGTATTTGATGATGCTGGAACCTGTTGTGTATTTTCTTATTATCAAATGCCTCTACTTATCACAAATTTTAGTAAATTCTTCTGTACATGTATTTAGCAATTTCAGAGGATTATGTTTCATGGTATCTTTAAAGGTAGCCTTAAGAATGTTTTTGCCTTTTGCCTTTTTCTGGTTTTCCTTAAAAGAAAATTGAAACAGTTATAAAGCTTTAGCCCTGAAGATGTTTTCACTGGGATCATTTGCCCCTTAGGCATCTAAGGAGCTGCCAATACAGTACTCTAAAATGTTATTTTGTGGGGTGCCTGGCTGGCTCAGTCAGTAGAGCATGTGACTGAATCACAGCGTTGTGAGTTTGAGCCCCACATGTAGTGTAGAGTTTACTTAAAAAAAAATTTTTTTTTTTTTAATTTAAAAGATTATTTATTTGAGAGAGAGACAGAGATAGGGAGAGAGAGCAGGAGCTGGGAGGAGAGGGTTCAGAAGCGGGCTCCCTGTTCTGCAGGGAGCATGATGTGGGGCTTTATCCCAGGACCCTGGGATCTTGACCTGAGCTAGAGGCAGATTCTCAATTGACCGAGCCACTCAGGTCCCCTGAGTTTACTTAAAATTAAAAAAATAAATAAAATGTTATTTTGGCCTTAAATTTGGCAATTTTTGTGTTGAGTTTGTGGAATGAGTTAATACAGATGGAGGACTGTATAGATAAGAACTTGTTCAGAATTGTCAGATTGTATCTAGAACCTCCCCAAATGGAAGTCCAGGGTTCCAGATGACAAACATTCAATTGTTTACTCTGTTGTACTGAATAAATTGATTGATAGTGCTTGTGGTGCTTTGGTTTGGAGATGAGCACCTTACCCAGTGTGGATTTGTGGGTGCTTCAGTTCCCAATTCCCAGCTATCCCTGAGTGTCTCACCTCATCTCAGACCTGGCAGGTGGTCAGGTATAGGCCCACAGTTCCTGCTTGTGTTTGTTTTTTCCCCCAAGAGAGCGTTGTATTTGGATAAACGACTTCTCAGGTCTCTTCAGCCCTGAGGATCTAGGGTTCCATAATGGCAACATACAAAGCTCAACTTCTTTTTTTTTTAATTATTTTTTTAATTTGCCTTTCTATTTTAATCCTCTCCCTGCTCCAGCTCTTAAAAAAGTACCCAGAAATTAAATACAAGGAGACTCAAAGAGTCAAGGCAAGCCAGCTCAAGATTAGCAGGCTCCCTCCCACAGGAGCCAAAGTCTGAACACGGGGTCTCCACTCAACCTGGACCTGGTAGTAAAAGATAGTGCAGAATAAGCTGGTTCCAGAGGCTAGTAGTAACCTAGCCCTGAGGGGCTTTCTACAACGGGGCACCTGTAATAGGACCAGGCTGTGTAAGAAGTGGTATTTGTTGGCCTTGTGAAAGAGCTCCTTCCCATAGGCATCTGGAAACTGGGTGCCCTGTGTCCTGTAGGAGGCCAAGCCTAAGGCCCCAACTCTGGACAAGGTGCCCTAGTGATGGAAAGCAGCTGCTGGCCTGGCCATGACAGTGGATGGATGGTCATGCGCCTCCAAAGCTTAACTTCTTAAAAATATCTGTCAGAGACAATTTTTAAAGCTTTTTTTCATATATTATTAGAATAGATTGAGGTTTTTTTCTGTGTGATCATACTACTCTAAATGTTCGATAATTTATATATTAGGAACACTAATTTTTTTGAAGTTACAAAAACGATACATAAACTAGAAAATTTGGACACTATAGGAAAGCACAAAGGTAGTACAAATGATATAATTCAGTCATCTAAATAGAATTGCTCTTAACATATTGGGATATATCCTTCTGTGTTTTTTGTTAAATATTTATATATATATATTTAAAATTGGGGTCATGTAGTATATTACTGTTCCATATTTTGCTCTCTCTCTTTTTTTTTTTTCTAAAAAAGAGGATGTCTTGCTCTTTTAACAAAATAACATTTTCTTAAGTTCTTAATAGTGTATGAGAATATGGCTTTGCTGGCTCTTCAGTGTTCTATTATATGTATATAAATGTACTGTGTGTAACCAATTTTCTAATGGTCATTTATAAGGATATTTGTAAATCTGAGTATACAATTTCGATTATTCTGTTAGTTTCATTTCTAGGAATTCATTCTAGTTCAAAAGTATAAACTTTTCATTCTTTTGACATGAATTGGTAACGCGCTCCGCCCCCCCCCAAAGTGGTTATAATTTATAGTTCTGCCAGCAGTTACTGAGGAGTGCTTACTCTCAACCTGCTTTCAAGAAAATTTGGGGGGCTTGAAAAAATATTTCCTTCTAGTCTCTAATCATAGGGATTCTCCTTGTTTATTATTTTTCCTTGTGGGACAAATTAAACCTTCCTGAGTGAAGGCACTCCTTCTAGCTTTAGGGAGAGATCTGTGTGCCTAATGTGTGCTAGGTGCTGGGGATCCCATATGAACATGATATGTGCTTCCTGCTGTTTTCTAGAGGTCTTGGAAGAGAGATACATACACAAACTTAATTGTAGTTTTAGAAACTACAAAGCTTTCAGAGCTGTGTTATTTAGGAGGAAAGTAACCAAGAAGTAGTACTTCTGTCTAGTGGACAAAAACTTAATAGCTCAGGAGCACAGTAGGTGCCTTTGTTGGATTGGGCATAGCCTTTACCCAGTTGAGGAAGCAAAGACCCTGCTTCTGGGTTGGACAATCTTTATAGCTTTCCTGTTCAGCTTCCAGTTATTAGTTTGTGTTCTTCTCTACACAGGGCATCAGCATCCATTGGCAAACTGAGCCAGGCCTCTGAAAGGCCTGGGTCTATGTAGTTATGCTTGGGATAAGAAGGACGTAGCTTGGAGGCATTTTCTTAGAACACCTCTGTCAGAAAGATTGCTTTGGAGAAGTTCCTGGGTATTTGTCCTTTTAATTATCTAGTGACTTACTAATAATCAAAATATGGGAGGTCACTGTCTCAGAAGGAATTGAACATGACTGTTGTTTTTTTTAAACTTAGGATTGGTTCTCAAGCCTCAGAGTATGGATGGATATTTTCAGTGGTTCTTTCCATTATGTGACATAACATATGTCCTGTTTTAATTTGTTGTCTTCATAAGTTTGCAAAAAACCATCTGATTTTATATTTGCAAGTAATCACAAAGTGTGTTTCATCGCTATTTTGCTCATTTTAGAATATTGTGGGTAATGCTAGGCCTAAAGAAACAGATCACAAAAGTCTTCCATCATCTCCTGATAAACGAGAGAAGTTTAAAGAGCAAAGAAAAGCCACTGTCAATGTGAAGAAAGACAAAGAGGATAAAGCCTTAAAGACAGAAAAGCGACCCAAGCAGCCTGATAAAGAAGGAAAGTTAATCTGTTCTGAAAAGGGGAAGGTGTCAGAGAAGAGCCTTCCCAAGAACGAGAAGGAAGATAAGGAGAACATTTCAGAAAATGACAGAGAGTACTCTGGAGATGCTCAAGTGGATAAAAAACCTGAAAATGACATTGTGAAGAGTCCACAAGAAAACTTGAGGGAGCCAAAAAGAAAACGAGGCAGGCCCCCTTCCATAGCTCCTACTGGTGAGTTTCCCAAGTGGGGTCTGCATTGGGCAATGCCAGAGTGTTCTTCTGTGGCTCTTGGTGGTTCTTTATCACTTCCATACTTCAGTTTTTCATTTTTGTGACTGACTTTGAATCATCCTATGATCTGAAAATAAGTTATGTTTGTGGAGCTGAATTTTAAGGGAGGCATATGTCCAGATGAATGTTAAGTTGCAAAACATGTCCTTGACTAAGCTTGTGGGGTGGCACATAACTGTCCACTAGATGCTTCAGCTTATATGGTAAAACCTAATAAGCTAAGGCCTCTTGCCTGTGCCTATTCAAATGATCTCAGTTTAAGTAAGCTTAATAGAACTTGGGATTAGGAAATAATAGTTTTCCTGAGAGACATGAAAGAGGAAAGAAGTAATTAGATGTGGGTGTCTGACAGAGCCTGGATCAAAGAACACTGGACCTAGGAAAGCATGGGTGCATTTTGAAGTTGAGGCCTCTGGAGAGTGATTCTGGGTTGGACATTTTCACAGTCTAAGTGAAAAACTGAGATGGCTAATTGGTAAGAGTTAAAGTTAAAGGGTACAGATTTAGGGAAGAATGTATAAGTTATTTTAAAAAGTTGAAATTTGGAATTCTTCAGGAATATCCAAGAATAAAACACATCCTGAGTTTCTTCCTAGATCAAACACTCCTTCTTGAGATCAGTTCAGTGGCGTGAAGAACCCTTAGGATCTCTAGTCTGAATGCTGGCTAGGATAGTTTGGCAGTGGTCTTCACATATTCTTGCCTACATATTTCCTACATGAATATTGAAAGACTGAATCCTTTAGTACATTTTAGAGTGATAGCTATTTTTTTCTCACAAGATTAAATAGCTGCAAATGATACATTTAAAATATTTTATATTTTAAATATACAGAGTTAGCTCATTCATTGGTCCTGCATGATGTGGAATGCAAAGTGAGTCCTGTCAATCCAGGCAGATACATCAGACTTAATTTCTGTGGGAAAAACGTCTGCCTTAATTTACTTCAAATAAATATTAGTATTCATTCCCAGTAGACAGCCTTCTCACATCTGAGTTCTAACTTTAAGATAGGAAATTAGATATAGATTGATTTCTTCCCAAATGAATTAAGCTATCTCCTCCTTTAGTGGTTGTAACTGAGTTTTGTGCTCAAAAGCTGAGCATGGTGGGATTGTCCCTAGGCCTAATTATGGCCTAGACCTGCCCTGTCCAGTATGGTAGACACTAGCCACATGTGGCTGTTGAGTACTTGAAATGTGGGTGGTCTGAATTGAGATATTCTGTGAGTGTAAAATATACTCTGGAATTCAAATACTAGGTACAAAAAAACTGGTAAAATATCTCAATTTTTTATGTTGATTACATGTCAGAGTGATGTTTTTGGATGTATTGGGTTAAAATATATTCTTAAAATTAAATTTACTTTTTTTAAACTAAAAAAATTGAAAATTACACATGTGGCTTGCATTTGTGGCTCTCGTGATATTTCTTTCTGACAGCAGTGTCCTAAATTCACTGGCTTTCTCTACAGGGTTCTGGGAAAGAATTAAACCCCAACTGCCCAAGGCATCCATAGTGAATTGACTTCTCTTCCAGGCATTGAGTATGGTACTAGTTGTAAACCACACTTGGAAGAATTGAGAAACTTACCTCTGCATTCTGTGTTCAGCTGAGGAACTCCAGTTGAGAAGGTCTGGAGGTTTTAAACCTCTGGGCAGTGTACCGTTTTAAGATGGAGGATGAGTGTTAGGCAGGCCTTTTTATGTAAGTGGAGGAAGGGCACTTATGCAAGGAGAGGTGGAGAATGAGAACTGGTAGAAGTCTGATGTGTTTTCATCTCAGCTTAAGAAAGCATGTATGTGGGAATTGAGTGCTCTGAAGTGGATTCCCCTTTAGCTGTTCGTGCTCTGGCTCATACCCTCCGGAAAGTATGTACTGGGGTAGTTGTACTCAACTTTGTACTCAACTCAACTGCCCCCATGAAGCCACGTGACTTCACTCAGATTAAAAAAGGTGGGGAGGCATTCAGTTTATTGCTTTCATTTTGTAAGTGTAAGATTTCATACCAGATAGGATCGATTTAATAGAGAATGGTGTTTTCCAAGTTTGCCCGAGCCATTTCTCCGCAGTCAGAATCTCTGGAATTGTTAACAGCCTTCCCCCATGATTCTTTTTTTTTTTTTTTTAAAGATTTTATTTATTTATTCGACAGAGATAGAGACAGCCAGCGAGAGAGGGAACACAAGCAGGGGGGAGTGGGAGAGGAAGAAGCAGGCTCATAGCGGAGGAGCCTGATGTGGGGCTCGATCCCATAACACCGGGATCAGGCCCTGAGCCGAAGGCAGATGCTTAACCGCTGTGCCACCCACGGCCCCTTCCCCTTGATTCTTAACCGTAAAAAGAATTTGGGAAACACTAAGGTTCTGTGTCGCCAGCCCTGGTTTGTATGTGGTATCAAAGTGAAGAATGCTTACCAGATATCTTCTGTGTAGTTAAAATCTCCTTTAAAAATTGCTTGGAAAAAGTTCATTGACCCAGTGGAGTGTTGAGCTCCCTAAGTTTACAGACTTGATTGGAACAGGATCTGAGCTATTTAGGGAGGGTTGTTTGTATTTGTGTTTAATTTGAAATGTGTATGATTTCCAAGTTCTCACCACTTGGAACAAAATAATGTTGGCACATTGGGAAGATTGAACACAGCCTAGGGGCTCAGCATACTCATTTGGTTTGCCTCCTCAGAGCTCAGCTCTGTCTCTTGTTGGGCCTTTCGACATGGCCGATCTGAAGCTACTGGTCTTCAGTGAGTCTTCTTCCCCATTCCCCAAAGCCCCGACCCTCTGTGGGCCACCCCCCCCAACTCCTTCCCCCTTTCTCCCTCTCTCTCCTTTCAGCCTTCCCCCCCAAGCTTCCTAGTTTCATTTCATTTGTTTCCTGCCTGTTTTTTGGATTCTCATCTTTCATGATTGGGGAGAGCTTCTTAAATGTTGGGTTTAAAAATAAAGAGTGAATACTATCCAAGGGTTTAGTGTTTGCACTGCTAAATTATGTCAGAGCTGGATTTGTTGGGATCAGCAGCCTTGCCTGGAATACCAACTATCAAACAGCGTAGTCTCCTGAGATTTTTCTGGAATTGTTTTTAAGAGGTTAAAAATGTTGACATTCTTTTTGGTCCCTCATAACTAGGACCAATGCCAAGCTAACTAATTTAGCAAGTATACTTGAGATTGACAACACTCAAGCTGTAGTCCCAGGTACACATCTTAGGAATTAGCCTGAATGGTGGATTTTCTGAGTATTGGGTAATTCAAGTTTTGATGAGACTTGATGGTGATAAAAATGACTTTTTTTTAATTGCCCTTGCACCTTCATATTTTCAGGTAGTCATGTTGGGGGTGCCTGGGTGGCTCAGTCAGTTAAGTGTCTGCCTTTGGCTCAGGTCATGATCCTGGGGTCCTGGATTAAACCCCTCATTGGGCTCACTTTTCTCTCTGCCTGTCCCCCCGCCCCCAGCTCGTGCTTACTCTCTCCGTTTCTCTCTCAAATAAATAAATAAATAAAATCTCAAATAAATAAATAAAATCTAAAAAGGGGGTGGGGAGGATAAGGAGAGGGGAGAAACAGAGTCCCCGCTGAATTGGGAGCCTGAAGCAGCTCTGGATCCCAGGACTGCACTCTCAGACCATGACCTGAGCCTGACCTGAGCTGAAGGCAGACACTTGACCGGCTGAGGTACCCAGATACCCCTAAATAAAGAAAATCTTTTTTTTTTTTTTTAAAGATTTTATTTATTCATTCGACAGAGAGAGAGCCAGCCAGCGAGAGAGGGAACACAAGCAAGGGGAGTGGGAGAGGAAGAAGCGGGCTCCCAGCGGAGGAGCCTAATGTGGGGCTCGATTCCAGAACGATGGGACCACGCCCTGAGCTGAAGGCAGACGCTTAACGACTGAGCCACCCAAGCGCCCCCTAAATAAAGAAAATCTTAAAAAAAAATTAAGTCATGTTGGGGCTTAGTGTTTTATTTTTTATGTTTTTGAACATTTTATTTTTATCTATTTGTGAGAGAGAGTGTGCACATGTGCAAGCCCAAGCCCCAGGGGGAGAAGGCAGAGGGAGAAGCAGGCTCCCTGCTGAGCAAGGAGCCCAATGCCGGACTTGATCCCAGGACCCTGGGATTGTGATCTGAGCTGAAGGCAGACACTTAACCCACTGAGCCACCCAGGCGTTCCTGGGGCTTAGTGTTTCAAAGAGGGGATTTTGGGAGAGAAGTGTATGCAGAGCTGGGTCATAGGAGAAACAAACAAACAAAAAGATGAAAGAAGGGGCACCTGTTTGGCTCAGTTGGTAGAGCATGTGACTCTTGATGTGGGGGCTTGAGTTTGAGTCCCACATTGGGTGTAGAGATTACTTAAATAAATCTTTAAAAAAAAAAGAGAGAGAAATAGATGAAGGAGGTCAGTGTCTAGGGTGTCAGCATCTCGTATTAAGGAAGTAGCCTCGCACCCATTACACTTTTCTTATTAGACCTTTGGGGGTCTGTTTATCATGCGTGTGTGTGTGTGTGTGTGTGTGTGTGTGTGTGTGTTTATATAATAAGGAGGATTGGGCATGAAGAAATGACATAACTTCTTTTGTGTGGTTTTATATACACTGTAGCTGTGGATTCAAACTCTCAAACTTTGCAACCAATAACATTGGAATTGAGAAGGCGGAAAATATCAAAAGGAAGTGAAGTCCCATTGAAACGTCCCCGGCTTGACAAAAATTCGTGTGAGTCTCCAGTTTGTGTATATGTGGCTAGAACTTGATGTTGATTGGATTAGCCTCCTCTGCATCCGTGTTGTTTCCTGTTGCCTATATATAGGCTGTAATGCTGTTTTTGGTCACAGGAGCTAATGTGGATGGTTTGGGTTGGGTAAGGAGTTTTGCTTGAAGAAAAATAAATCCCAAAGCACAAACTATATTAATGTTGAATTCAGTGGTGTCATCTTCATACCCATAAACACATTTCCATTGGAAATTTAATGGCTGGGAAGGGATGGATTTCATATGTTGAGTAAGACTTTAAAAATGCTATTTATTGATTAAAAAAAATACTTTGGCTCCAAAAACAATTTGTGATTTTCCTAAGGCTTTATAAACCTTATTGTCTTTGAAAATTAGTACATAAACTTTTAAGTTGGGAAGCCGCAAAATAGAACTTAGTTGTCAAGATTGGGGCATGACCTTAAAACAGATTTTTCAGACCATGAATAAGGATGATTCTATCCTGGCAGAGAGACTGCCTTTACTTAAAACTATAAATTAAGAAAATATATTTCCTTTTATCACTGGTCTAATATTCCAGGAGTCTCTGTAAAGCCCTTATAAAGGTAACCAGCCCAGAAATCTGTAATAGCAGAGTTATTTCTTCTTATCGGGTTCTTGACCATAACTCTCTTAATGGTTTATAGCCCAGGAAAAGTCAAAAACCTATTCGGAAAACACTGACAAAGACTTATCGAGGAGACGGTCCTCAAGGCTGTCCACGAATGGGACACATGACATCCTAGATCCTGACTTGGTTGTATCAGATTTGGTTGATACAGTTAACACGGATCCTTTGCAAAACACATCTTCCAGTAACAAGGAATCTGAAGAAGGTGAGTCAGCGTCTGTTCTAGAATTGTCTGGCCAGCTTGCCTGTCTAGTGAGAACCAGTCTAAATCATTGTATACTACCTCCACAAGTTTTAGATGGTGTTGAAATTAAATTTTTGAATGGGTTGCAATGTTTCTTTACTGTTCTTCACTGGTGATTCAGTAGACAAACTTTCTGTACACGTTCGTGATTGGTTTTACTTGTATATGTCTGAACGTTGGGTTGGAGGTATAGCGCTTAAAGAGTCCTGTCCCTCTCTCTCTGTTTCTGGTGCCATCTCGCTCCAGGACTTCTGCCTTTTTGTCAACACTTCCAGAAAAATCCTCTATTTACTTTGGTCTCTTATTGACCTTTTTCTTTGAGGTGCTCAGAGCTTTGGCTATGTGTGCTGGAACCTGTGAATGTATTGTTGTATGCTGTGAGGACTAAAAAAATCCCTGGATATCTTAGTCTGCTTTGGGACTTCTGGTTGATTATATATATGTATATGTTCCCTAGGCTTTCTTTTTTTCTTCTAGGTCAGTTGAAATCTCCTTTGGAAGCTGACCAGGTTTCATCTGCGCTGACTTGCCACTCCTTTGGTGATGGATTGGGGGCTGCAGGCTTGGAGTTGAACTGCAAGTCAATGGGAGAAAACAGTATGAAGACGGAACCGGCTTCTCCTCTTGCTGAGTTACAAGAGATTTCTACTGTGGCAGGTTCCTATTTAGTGTTAACTTAATCATCTTCTATATATACTTTTGCTTCTGCTTTGATGGTGAATTTTGAAAAAATGGACCTTTCTTTGATGTTTTTTCACCTTACTAATATTTCCTTATCATTTTAATGCTATATCCTTTTCATTTCTGATATTGCAAATTTGTGTTCCCTCTCTTTTGATTAGTATAGCTAGGGATTTATCAATTTGTTGATGGTTTCAAAGAACCAATACTTTACCTTAATTTTCTCAAAATGCCATTGATTTCTGTTGTTTTTTTTTTATCTTTTTTTTGTTTTTTGTTTTGTCTGATCTTACTTAGGTCATTAAAAACCAAAACCAAAACCAAAAAAAAAAAAACAAAACCACCCACTTAGGTCATTAGTTTTAGATCTTCTTTTTTAGTATTAGCATTTAAAGTTACAAATTTCCCATTAAGCACTGCTTTAGCTGCATCCTACAAATTTGGATATGTTGTATTTTCAGTTTTGTTCAATTCAAGATATATTGTGATTCATTTGTTGATAATGGTTTAACTTTGAAGTGTGTTGTTTCACTTCCAAGTATTCGGGTTTTTAGAGATACTTTATTGTTACTGATTTGTAATGTAATTCCATTGTGGTCAGAGAGCATACTTTATAGGATTTCAGTCTTTTAAAATGTGTTGGGACTTATTTTGTGGCCCAGCATATGATCTGTCTTGGTGAATGCTCCATATACACTTGGGGAAAAAAAAAGTGTGTTCTGCCATTATATATCTGCTCTATATCTGTCAATTAGGTCAAGGTCAAGGTGATTGATGGTGTTTTTCTGACCTATATCTTCATTGATTTTGTTTTTTTGTCTAATTCTGTCAATTCCCAAGAGAGGGATGTTAAAAATCTCTAACCATGATTGTGGATTTGTCTATTTCTCCAGTGAATTCTGTCAGTTTTGCTTCATGTATTTTGAAGTTTTGTTATTAAGGGCATATACATTTATAATTGTTATGTCTTCTTGGTGAATTTTTCCCTTTATAATGTGAAATGTCATGCTATTGTTGGTAATAGACTTTAATTTGAAGTCTGCTTTATGTGTTACTAGTACAGATACTTTGCTTTCTGTATGCATGGTGTATCTATTGCTGTCACTTTTCTTTCAACATAACTGTGTCTTTAAATTCAAAGTGTGTCTTTTATAGATAGTATATATCTAGTTGGGTTTTGGTTTTAAGTGCAATGTGTAGTTTGTTTGCATTAAATGTAATTATTGATACAGTTGCTTTTAGATCCACCACTTTGCTTTCTGTTTCCTATTTATCCTGTGTTTTGTTCTTTTCCACCTTTCCTGTCTTTTTAGGTTAATTGAATTTTTTTTCAAATTTCATTTTAATTTAGCTATTAACTATTAGTTGTATTTCTTAGCATTTGTTCTAGAGGTTACTGTAGGGATTATGATATATATCCTTAAGTTCTCACAGTTTACTTTTAATTTTGAACCAGTTTATATAAAATGTGTAGTCTGTTAATCCTTCCCCCTTTTATGCTCTACGTGTCTCATGATATATTTATATGTGCTATAAAATCCACTATACAGTATTATAATTTTTGTTCTTAATAGCTATGTATTATAAAGATGAAGAAGACAAAAGAGGCTTATTTATGCACATATTTACCATTTCTACTTCTTCATATCTTCCTGAATATTTCTTTTCAGCCTAAAAATTTTCCTGTAGTCTTTCTCGTAGCAGGTTTTCTGGTGACAAATTCTCTTGGCTTTTGCTTATCTGAACGACTATTTAACTTTCAGACTTGATGGATATTTCCACTGGGTATAGATTGTTGGGTTTACAGTTTTTGTTTTGTTTTGTTTTTCTTTTTAAGTACTGTAAAGGTGTTGTTCATGGTTCTCTGGCCTCTGTTTCTGAAGGGAAGTTAGTGATCGTTCGCATTGTTGTTTCTCTGTGTATAATGAATGTGTTTTCCTTTTGGTTCCTTTTAAGATTTTTCTGTTTATTGTTGCTTTTTAGCAGTTTGACTGTGATGTATTTTTTTTAACCTGTTTGAGAGTCACTGAGCTTGAATTTGAAAAATTTTTTTAAAATCAAATTTCAACCATTATTTCTGTGAATATTTTTTTCTGTCCCATTCTCTCAGTTTCTGTCTTCCTTTTTTGGTGACTCACATTAGAATTACGTTAGAGCTTTTGATAGTGGGTCACAGGTCCCTGGGACTTGATTTTTTTCTTTTCTTTTTCCCCCTTTTTCAGTTCAGTATTTCCTTTTTTTTTTTCTTCTTCTAAGATTTTATTTATTTATTTGACAGAGAGAGGCAGTGAAAGAGGGAACAGAAGTGAGGGTAGTGTGAGAGGGAGAAGCAGGGAGCCCAATGCGGGCCTCGATTCCAGGATGCTGAGATCATGACCTGAGCCGAAGGCAGACGCTTAACAGCTGAGCCACCCAGGTGCCCTTCAGATTGAATATTTCTATTTCCAAATCCTTTCTTCTCTTGATTCCAATCTACTGTTAAGCCCATCCAGGGCATTTTTCATTTCTGGTGTTTTTATTATTTATTTATTTATTTATTTAATTTTTCTTAGATTAAAAAAATTTTTAAAGATTTTATTTATTTGACACACACAGAGAGAGAAAGCGAGCATAAGCAGGGGGAGCGGGAGCAGGAGAGGGAGAAGCAGGCTCCTTGCTGGGCAGGGAGCCCTGTGGGGTTCTATCCCAGGACCCTGGTATCATGACCCAAGCCAAAGGCAGACCCTTAACCAACTGAGCCATCCAGGCACCGCATTTCTGATGTTTTTTAGTTCTAGAAATCCCCCTTTTCCCTCTAGCTTCTCTGCTGAGATCTTGGAGACTGTAAATTCATTATGAGCATAGTTTTAATAGTTGCTTTAAAGTCCAGTCTGCCAAGTTCAACATCTGGATTATCTTGAAGTTAATCTCTATTGATTGAGGGTTTTTTTTCTATTGCCTAAAGATCACATTTTCCCTTTTCTTCATGTCTAAATTTTTGTATTGCACCCTGCACATGGGGTCTGCTGTGTTGTAGAGCTTGGATTATATTATGTTCCTCCAAAGAATGCTGATCTCTCAAATTCCAAATTTTTTTCCTCTGCAGGGGGCAGCAGTTGAAACCTCTGCTTGGTTCTTTTAGCTTTCTCTGGGCTGCTTGAAACTGTACATTCAAAGATCAGCCAGAGATTTAGGCAGAGTTATATGAAGAAAATGAGGCCACCCTTTCGTAGCTTTCTCTTTTTAGGACTTTCTCCCTCACTTTCCAGCTGTTGTAGTTGAACTGAACTTTGTCTTTTATTTCTTCAACCAGTAAGACTAAAGTTCCTTACTTGAGTTTTAGCTACTCACTGTTACTGACTGGAGCCTGCCTTTAGGTGAAAAGCCTTAAAATATGGCAAACTTACCTAATGCCCTTCTCTTATTCCAAATATCCAACTCCTGTTTCTGCAGGCTTTTTGTTACTCTTTAGTGCCTTTTCATATTTGTTTTTTAATATCTTTTCTAGTTTATAATTGTTGTATGCAGAAGGGATGTTCCACTATGAGCTTTACTAACATGACTGAAAGAGAAGACGTTATGGTAATAGACAGCCTGGGAAGTTGTACACATTCATGACTATACAGAGGGATTTTTTTCTTTTAAGTAGTGATTGCTTGTTGCATTAATAGCTACTTGGATTAACATTTCAATAATGTTGAATTTGTGGTAAATATTCACAGTCCAAGATGGTGCTGACTATGAATAAATCTTGATCTTTGCCTTTTACAGTGAAGAACATCTAAGCCACTTTTTTGTGTGTATGTGTATTTATTTTTTATTTTCCTTTTTAAAAAGCACTATAAAAATAATACAGACTATACTGATCATAAAAATGTCATATAGATGTATTAGGAGTTAAAGTAAGAATTGTCTTCTATCTTGCTCCTTTTCCCTTGGGTAAACCTCTTGTATTAGTTTGTTATTTTTACAGATCTTTTTCTATATGTTTACATAGGTAGGGAGGCAATTAAGATTTTATTATTTTTAAATGTAATTGGTTTTAAGTCTAGGCTTATTGTTCTCTTATTTTTATAGTCGTCTTGAGATCTTTGTCAGTACATTTGTTTCATTCTTTTTAATGATTGAATATTACTGTCTTGTAAGAATGTTCCATCATATATTTAACCATTTCCCTTTTGATGGACATTTAGAGTGTTTCTGAGCAGTCAGTGTTTCAAACAATGTTGCAGTGGTATTCCTTGAACATATATTTTTGAACAGTCGGTAAATAGTCCTTTGGGATAACTTTCTTTGAGTATATTGCTGGGTTCAGGGGACTGCACATTTTAAATTGCATTAACAAATTACCCTCCAAAAAGACCATTCCACTTAATATTTTGACCAAGAGTATGGTAGAGTACATTTTCTCTTACATCCTTGCCGTCTGTGGATATTATTCATCTTTTAAATTTTCTCAAATTTGTGTTCACATTGTAAACAAGACTTCATTTTTTAAGGTCCGAGTTTTTTTTTTTTAATGAGATTGAACAGTTTTTCATGTGTTTATTGAATATTTTTATCTATTTTTCTGTGAATTTTCTTTGCTCACTTCCTGTTGGGTTGTTTTTATTATTGATTTGTCAGGTTTTCTTTGTACATTATGGATACTGATCCTTTGTCTTATATACATTGTACTTTATTTTCTCTTGTCTTTTACTTTTATTTATTGTTATTTACCGAAATTAAGAATTTTATTTTCCTTCAGTATTTAGAAAATATAGTCACGATCATAATATACATACAGTCAATATTATTATATATGTATTTTACCATATTTTAAAAAATCACATTATTATGTAAGCCACCCTTTAAAATTTTTCATGAAATTCTAAGTGTTTCCCACTGATAGCTCATACCCCAAAGTTCTTGATCAACATTCATCTTTAAAAATTTCTTTATTTTGCAAAGTTTGACTTATTATGAATTGAAAGAGGTAGAGTAAGGGAGAAGGGAATTAAGTGTAGGTAAATTCTGGCATTTCCTAGATGACTGTGATGGCCTAAGGTCTCACAGGATAGTCTTCTTCTGGACTATGGCAGCTCTAACAAGGGGAAGACGTAGTGTTTTGGAAAATTTAGCCAGAAATGAGCTGTGGAATCAAATCTCATTAGATTCTATTGAGGACATGGTTCTAGACCTGGGAAGTGTTCCTTTGGTAAGTATGGGTGATCTGTAACCTTATCCCTTTCCAGTGTGTGGGGAGTATGGGCTCTGTTATTCTCAAAACTTATTATGTACGTATGAGCTCAGAGGAAGAATGAAGCTTGAGGAGATTGTGGGTTGCCCATTGTTCTCTGGAGAAGAATATTTTAAGAAGTTCTTTTAGTGAGAGACTTGGGGAAATAGTAAAGATTAAATGAAATTGTCTTCCTGCAGTTAGGGCAGGAAAGGTAAGAAGAGATTTTGCTACCAAGCTTCGATTGCATATCTTTTTTTGCTCAGTTGGAACACCCTATGAACCTGCTAAGTACCAGGTGCTGTGCTAAAACAAGTAGTATCACTGATACAAGTAAGACTTAGTGGCTGCCTGAAAACCATCCTAACTTAGGAGACATACCATTTAAGCTGAGTCTTTTTTTTTTTTTTTTAAAGATTTTATTTACTTATTTGACAGAGAGAGAGGCAGTGAGAGAGGAAACACAAGCAGGGGGAGTAGGAGAGGGAGAAGCAGGCTTCCCGCTGAACAGGGAGGGAGCCCAATGCGGGGCTCGGCCCCAGAACGCTGGGATCATGACCTGAGCTGAAGGCAGACATCTAACCACTGAGCCACCCAGGCGCCCTGAATCTTTTTTTTTTTTTTTTTTAAATTTAAATTCAGTTAGCCAACACATAGTACATCATTAGTTTCAGATGTAGTGTTCAATAATTTTTAAGCTGAATCTTGATGGATGGATAGTACTGTCCCATGAGTGATAGATGGGGTCAAGGTATTCCAGCAGAGGGGACAACATAAGCAAAGGTGTGTGTAGCACATTTCCTGTTTTGTTATTTCATTGGACAGAAGGTAGTCAATTGAATATTGATGATTCTGTATTTTGACACTACATACTTGTGACTTTATTTAACTTTAGCTGTCACCAAATCTGTACATTTATATCCTCATTTGTGTTGTACTAAATCTAATTTATATATTTAACAAAGAATATAAGATTTGAAAATACTTTTCTTCTAGAAGGGCAGATTCCAAATATTAGGAGTACTTTAAATTATAAATAGAAAATTTTACTTTGTTAAATGGTGAATGACATTTAAATTGTTTTATTTTTAACAGGACCATTTAAAAGACTGACACTATAATGAGTATTTGTCATCAGAATTGCATACTTTTATTATTTATTTTTAAAGATTTTATTTATTTATTTGACAGAGAGAGAGCACAAGCAGAGGGAGCAGCAGGCAGAGGGAGAGGGAGAAGCAGGCTCCTGGCCGAGCAGAGAGCCCGACGTGGGGTTTGATCCCAGGACCCTGGGATTGTGACCTGAGCTGAAGGCAGATGCTTATCCAACTGAGCCACCCAGGCGCCCCTTATTATTATTATTTTTTATGTAGGCTCCATGCCCAGAGTGGAGCCCAAGGTGGGGCTTGAAGTCATGAACCTGAGATCAAGAGTTGGATGCTAACCATTGACCCACCCAGATGCCCTTTTGGGGTGCGGGGCCTTGACCACATGCCATGTGGTTAACATAAATGGTATAGCAGAGCAGCTTTTTGAAAATAGTAAGCTGAAAGTACTCAAATATTCAGTCCTGGCTCCTCTGTGGTGCCTTTAGGTTGGTCTTTTGTCCCGGTGGGTCTAGTGTTGTGCCTTAGCCTTGTGGGCTCTTCTTGGGTGTACACAGTTTCCGTTTTCTTGCTGAGCCTTCTGTCAGGGGCAGTGCTCCTCTCCTCCCAACCTACTTTTTTGTCATGTGGGAGAAAGGAACTTGTTGTTCAAATGAGGTGGAAATTTAATCTCAGAACTTGGTTGTCTGTTTTGGTGTGGAGAGCTTTAGATGACAGCCATGTTCCTTATAATTCAGAAGACTAAACTCTTAAATTATATTGTCTTGAGTGTGGTGTTATGTTAGATATCACTTGAAATTGGTAATAAATTGTTCCTACATCACTGGAAAATATGCTGTGCAGATGAGAGGAGTGAAAAGACTAGGCTAGAGGCTAAGTAGACTAGAGGCTAAATACAGTGCCTGTTTTAGTATTTGTTTCTTTACTTATTTAAATATTTTTAAAAATTTATTCATTTGAGAGAGAGCGAGGGAGGGAGCATGAGCGAGGAGTGGGGAGGGGGGGAGAAGCAGACTCCCCACGGAGCACGGAGCCCCATGTGGGGCTCAATCCTAGGACCCTGAGATCATGCCCTGAGCTGAAGGCAGACACTTAACCAACTGAGCCATCCAGGCACCCCCTCCAGTGCCTGTTTTAAAATTTACATATTCGGTGGGGTTTTAAGCTCTTTCCAACACACACACACACACACACACACACACACACACACACACATATACAGTTTCTTTCCTTTCAGTTAGTTTAGCTGTGTCTCTGGTTTGTGGAAAGGATGGAAATAAGGTAAAGTGAGGGCAGGACAGATGAGCTTTGGGAAAGGGTGGTGGTAAGAGTTCACGTCTTTTTTTGCTTCTTCGGGTTACACAGAGGATTTTCTGGGGAATTTAGAAACCACTGCAACTAACTGAAATACTTGCCTGATTTTCTAAGAGAGGTTATAGCAATGATAGAGGTCATATTACCTTGTGTTTGAGCTAGGAAGAGTAAGTGCTCTGGGCTATTTGCTTTGATGACTTAGAACCCAGAGGAGAATACTGTTGAAATTCTTCTACTTGGGTATGCATTTGTTTATGTTTTAAAATATATAAAATTGTTAGTGTAGGTGCCCTTAGAAGTTCAGAGATCTCAGATTATTCTCTAAATCTGGGCCCAACCTATTTGGTCATTCACAGGTTACCAGAGCTTTTTGGAAAGGCGCTGTGGTCCATTCATTTGTTTTAGTCAACAAATATTTAGTGCCATCTAAGTGCCAAGACTATTCTAAGCTCTCTCATTTGTGAATATTCTACATGAACCACAAAATAAATAAGGGAGAAGACCTAACAGAAGTACAGGCTTATTCAGCTTTTTTTTTTTTTTAATCTATGTACCTGTTAGAAATGAGACACATTGCTCTGTGGTTTAAATCAATGATTCTAACCCTGGAGTCTTGATAGGTTGTCGGTTATAAAATGAGTAGGAAATTATTTGTCACTAAAATACTGAATGTTTACAAATGATTTACTTGTAAGTTAACCCGGTATGTTTTAGAGTAATGTCTATAATTGTTTTTGCAAATGATGTATTTTAAAATTAATCAGGTCCATTTTCGTGTAATGCCTATAGTAGTTTAGCTTTCATGTACTGTGTTCTCTGTTTCTTGAGTAGAAAGTCATAGGGTTATGGCCATTGTAGTTTGGAAAGTTGTGTGTATGGTTTGCCATCAGGCATGTACTGGTGGAGAACTGCTTGAGAATTCATTGTTCTAGAGTTAGAAAAATGAATGAGACATCTGATCAGTGCTCTAGGTTTTTCTGTCTAGGGGAACTGATAAGACTGCCGTTGTCTGTAATATAAATACTTTTGGGAGAGAATACTGACAGTAATAATGTGTGCTTGCCACGTGAAAGTTGAACTCAGGACTCAACTTGTTGAGCCCTTTTATATGCCCAGGACCTCTGCTAACTGTTGAGTATACGATGGTGAATGGGACACTCTTGGTTTTAGTGTTCATTAAATGCTATTTGGATCTGACTCTGGGAGAGAGGTGATATTTAGGTTGGTGGTTTGGGGGCAGGGGTGGAAGAAGGTGGTACTTTCACAGGGCCTTGAAGGATGAGTAGCAATTAGGCATTTGGAGAGGGAAGCAGAGCAACGTCAACAGCATAATCATAGAGTCTTTTCTGAGACTGTTAGGTGTGCTTTCTGACTTAATTGCAGGCTTTCTGAACTGGGTTAAGGCTGAGCAGATCAGTTGCTGCCAAACCGAGGTCAGTTGCTTTGAAGAGTTGATGGAACTACTGACAATGCTTCGTTCTCAATAGGGGGGATAGCCCTGATGTGTTCACCTGGATCTCTCTGTTGGTAAGGTAGCTTTCCTCCTACTTAGCTATTATTTTTTGGCCTTAAGGTATTTCAAAGTATTTTTTCTGAATTTTTTGAAAATAAATTTCAGACTTCTACTTCTAAATACTTTGGTGTATCTTTCTTACATTATAGTACCATAATATCATTATCAAAACCAGGACCTTATTCAAACTTCACCAAGGATTTTGTTGGTACATTTTACCTGGTTTATGGAAGTGATCTTCTCTACATTCAGTATACTCATTTTGGTAACTTGCCTTTTTATGTTGATAAATTTGAAAAGAAATCCAGAAATTATTATTAAGAATAATAAAACCATGGTGTGGCTCAGTCGTTGGGCGTCTGCCTTCGGTTCAGGGAGTGATCCCAGGGTCCTGGGATCGAGCCCCACATCAGGCTCATGCTCTGCTGTGAGCCTGCTTCTTCCTCTCCCACTCCCCCTGCTTGTGTTCCCTCTCTTGCTGGCTGTCTCTCTCTCTCTGTCACATAAATAAATAAAAAATCTTAAAAAAAAAGAATAATAAAACCAACATTCATGTCTCTCACTGCCCAGAACTGTTGGTATTTGTTCATGCACGCCACAGGCCCGTACACTGGCCTGCAGTGGCCCTCCTTCTGGCCACTTTTACCCTTCCTCACTGTCTCCTTGCTGCTGACTCTACTCCAGCCACATGGCCTCCTTGCTATCCTGCAGACACAGCAGGTGTGCTCTTACCTTTGGGCTTAGATTTGGCACACTTTTATTGAATACGTTTTATACCTGACCAGAGCAAATAGATCCATTGGAAGACTTGTTTCATCAGTTAAGTAGTGGATAATATTTAATTAATTGGGTCATTCATTCAGTTACTTCCAGTAATTCAAGTCAATTACTTGAGCATTTCTTATGTACCAAAGCTTTGAGGGGTAGAAAGGAAAGCTGGAAAAGGTTAGGAAAACACAGAAAGTTGAATAACTGATCTCTTTGACTTCAGGGGAGGCACTTATTTATAAGAATGGATTGTCTAGGACACTTCCAGTTGATAAATGGTTAATTGCATTATTGATTGATTGACCAGCTTAAATATTTCTAGATCTGCCATAATGTTGACAACTCTTTTTCAAAACAAAATTTCAAGTCCTGGGGCGCCTGGGTGGCTTAGTCATTAAGCGTCTGCCTTTTGTTCAGGGTGTGATCCCAGAGTCCTGGGATTGAGCCCCGCATCAGGCTCCTCCACTAGGAGCCTGCTTCTTCCTCTCCCACTACCCCTGCTTGTGTTCCCTCTTTCGCTGGCTGTCTCTCTCTCTGTCCAAAAAATAAATAAAATCTTTAAAAAAAAATTTCAAGTCCTATTTTTTGATGCAGTGATTCTTTTTTCTAAGATTCCTGTTGGATATGGGGATTAAAAAAAATCAACATGTATGATCAAATAAAGAATCTGTTTTGAAAAATAATGTGAAAAGGTATTTTAGTATGTTTTTTAAGATGTTTAAAGTTAAATTACTTCAGTTATTCATTAATTTTTTTCATGGAAAAACATAACATGGCAGGAACTTAAGGTTGTCTCAGACTGTGTGGACTTAGTATGATGATCATTTTTGAGTAATAAGGAAATAACAGTGAAAGGTTTTTCGTAGTGTTTGATTTTTAAAATAAAATATGATTTCTTACAATCTGAACACTAAGGTATAGTAATTCTTTATGAGTATTCTTTTTTTTTTAAGATTTATTTATTTTAGAGACCAACTGGCGGAGGGGGGAGGAGAGGAGCAGAGGGAGAGAGAGAATGCTGAAGCAGACTTCCTGCTGACGTGAAGCCCACGGATAGATAGAGCAGGGCTCTATCTAGGACCCTAAGATCACGACCCAAGCCAAAATCAAGGGTCGGCCAACGAGCCAGCCAGGCGCCCCAACGAGTATTAGTTCTTGATGAATTTTTATGACTCTGAAAAAGTCAACTCGGACCTCTACTCGGAACCCCTATAAAATAATAGGGGCACTTGGCTGGCTCAGTTGGTAGAGCATGAGAGTCTTGGTCTCAGGGTTGTAAGTTCGAGCCCCATGTTGGGTGTAGAGATTCCTTAAAAATAAAATCTTAAAAAAATTACTCTATCGAGTCATTTTGCTGAATTTTTTCCCCTCATAAATTTCAAAACCAATACATGCCAGCAAAAATTAAAACCATGTAAAAGAAAATAAATGTGAAATGTCCTCCCTTATATAGATAGGATCCTCACTCTTGAAGGAGCCATGGTACAATTTGATATATGTCCTTCTATCCTTCCAGACATGGTTCTGGTACATATACAAACATACATACACAGGTATAACTTTTTAAAAAATGAAGTAATGGAATCATATTCTTACATTATTCAGTGGCTTGCAATTTTCATTTATGGTATTTTTCCATATTAGTTCATATCTCCTTTCACAATTACATGTAATTTATTGTATGGGTATTCTATAATTTATTTACTGTCCCCTACTGAAAAATACTTAAGTTATTTCTAATTTTTCACTGTTCTGTTTTATAGGCAAAGAGCCTAATATTTGGCAAGAAGGACTTAACCATAGTTGCACACTTCCTACTGGCTGGTGATACAGGGTTTCTGACTCCCATCTTCCATCTGAGTGCCTAAAGCCATCTGATGGGATGCTGGGTGCTATATAAATTGAGACATGAACACAGTCCCTGTCTAGGGAAGTTGCATAGTATGTGACACAAAATTCCCACATCTCTGGAGGGCACTTGTTAAAGCGGTGTGTATACTCTGAGTAAGAGGCTTAGTAGGGTGGCCAGGTTTGAAGAGGAGTGTGTGGTACAAGTGATGTCAGTACTCCAGACAGGGTGGTTGGTGCCTTTGGAATTCTTTAATTTGAGGGAGGAAGATATGTTGACCTGGAAATGGAATGTTGTTTCTGGTGTTTCTTTTGGAACATGGGCTTAGTGGTGAGTACAGGATGATATAGAAAGATGGCTGGGAGAGCGATTGTTTTGTTGAGGATTCATTTACCAGGAATGTATTATGTAAGTAAGCAGGAAGGAGGGCGGTATCATCATCAGAAACATCCAGCAGGGTCCCTGGATGCCAGGATGCTGTCACATGAGTCACTGCTTAGTGATTGCTGTCCTGAGCTGGTGCCAGTCTCGGAATTTCTAACCTGGGATGGAGTCCTAATCTAGGAAATCTGTGTGAAAGAAGCTCTTGGATGGCAGGAGGGGGAGCCAGGGAAGTCAACACACATCTAGCCAAGAGCAAAAGAGAGGTGTTAGCTGCTCCAAACATGGCTCTGGCATTTGGGGCAGCTCTGCCATCTTGTGGAATAAATGCTCAGTGATTTTTGTGAGGACTGAGTGCAGAGGTTTGCATCTAGGGGAAAGCCTTGGCAGAGTTGTTTTCCTCCCACTTAGCTGTTCTGTGGCCTCGAAGTAGTTCTTTTGCATATATATTTTTTCTGCATTTATTAAAAAAATTTTTTTAATTAAATAAACTCTACCCCCAGTGTAGGACTTAAACTTACAGCTTCCATAATCAAGAGTTGCATAGTCTACTTTCTAAGCCAGCCAGGCCCTCCTCTGCATATATTTTTAATAAGTTTTAAGACTCTGAAATAATTTCAGACTTATAAAAAATTGGAAAAGTAGTACAAAGAATTCATATATATCTTCAACCAGATTTCCCCCCCCCCCCAGTTTGTGGTTTGCCATGTTTGTTTTCTTCTTCTTCTTTTTTTTTTTTTAAATAGGCTCCATGCTGGGCAAACCTCAAACTCACAACCCTGAGATCAAGACCTGAGCTAAAACTGAGATGGACGCTTAACCTACTGAGCCATCCAAGTGCCCTCCCACCACTTTTTTTTTTTTTAAAGATCTTTTCTTTTTTCTTTTCTTTCCTTTTCTTTTCTTTCCTTTTCTTTTCTTTTCTTTTCTTTTTTCTTTCTTTTTTTAAGATTTTATTTATTTGACAGAGAGCACACATGAGCACAAGCAGGGGCAGCAACAGGCAGAGGGAGAGGGAGAAAGAAGCTGGCTCCCCGCTGAGCAGGGAGCCTGATGCTGGGCTGGATCCCAGGACCCTGGGAACATGACCTGAGTCAAAGGCAGGCACTTAACTGACTGAGCCACCCAGGTGACCCTATTCCCTTTTTAAAAAAGTATTATTTCTGAATTGTTTGGCATAAGTTACAGAACTTTACCCATAAATATTTCAATTCATATTTCCTAAAACAAAGGATATTCTCTTACGTTACTATAATATGATTATCAAAATCAGGACCTTGTTCAGACTTCCTCAGTTCTAATAATGTCCATTATAGCAAAAGTAGGAAAAACATTTTTTCCTGGTCAGGATCCAATCCAGGATGACACATTGGATTTCATTGTCTGTTTCTTTAGTCTCCTTTCATCTGAAATAATTCTTCAGTCTTTCTTTGTCTTTCATGACCTTGACATTTCTGAAGGATATGATGTCCCTCGGTTTGGTGTTTTCTGATGTATCCTCATGATTAGTTTTAGGTTATTAACTTTTAGTAGAAATACCCTATAGGCAACGTGTTCTTTTTAAGTGTATTCTATCAGGAGGCACATGATATCTGTTTGTCGCATTTATCAGTATGTTAACTTTGATCACTTGGCTAAGGTAGTTATCTGTTCTGTAAAGCTACTATTTTTCCCTTTATAATTAATAAATTATACTTGTGAGAGGATACTTTGAGGCTATGTAAATATTTTGTTTCTCCATGAAACATTCACCTACTGTTTTAGCATCTGTTGGTATTTCTTGTTTGAAACAGTTTTTACTCTGATGACCGACAAATAGTGATTTCTTTTTTTTTTTTTTAAAGATTTTATTTATTTATTTGACAGAGAGAGAGACAGCCAGAGAGAGAGGGAACACAAGCAGGGGGAGTGGGAGAGGAAGAAGCAGGCTCCCAGCGGAGGAGCCTGATGTGGGGCTCGATCCCATAATGCCGGGATCATGCCCTGAGCTGAAGGCAGACGCTTAACGACTGAGCCACCCAGGCGCCCCCAAATAGTGATTTCTAACTTTAAATAATTTCTTTGGTATTTTGTTAATTTGTATTCTATTTTAAGCAAGAGTTTCTTTTTCTTTCTTTCTTTCTTTCTTTCTTTCTTTCTTTCTTTCTTTGTTTCTCTCTCTCTCTCTTTCTTTCTTTCTTCTTTCTCTTTGTATCTACATGGATTCATGGATTCTTGCTTTGTTCTATGGGTTATAATCTGTGTCTGTCATTTTTTTCTTTTTTAAGGATTATTTGAGGAGAGAGATACAGAGCATGAGCAGGGGGAGGGGCAGAGGGAGAGAGAGAATTTCAAGTAGACACCCTGCTGAGCATGGAGCCCGATGTGGGTCTCCATCTCACGACCCTGAGATCTGACCTCAAGTCCCAGGCGCCCGATCCGCCTATGGTTATGTATTTAAATACCCACATTGTCCGAGATTCGGCCAGTGGGGGAGCCTTTCAGACTGGTTCCTGTATCTTCTTCATTCTGTGAGCGGTTCTTTATACATATAAAGAAGTGCTTTATTTATAAATATATATATATATTTTATATGTTTTATTTTATTTATTTATTTATTTAAAGATTTTATTTATTCATTTGTCAGAGAGAGAGAGCACAAGCAGGGGGAGCAGCAGGCAGAGGGAGAAGCAGGCTCCCTGCTAAGCAAGGAGCCCAGTGTGGGACTTGATCCCAGGACCTGGGATCATGACCTACACTGAAGGCAGATGCTTAACTGACTGAGCCACCCAGGTGCTCCTTTATATATATATTTTTAAGATTTTATTTGTTTACTTAAAAAGATTTATTTATTTAATTTTTAAAAGATATTATTTTTTCATTTAAGAGAGAGACAGCATGAGCATAATAAGCTGGGTGTGGGCAGAGGGAGAGGTAGAAGCAAACTCCCCACTGAGCCGGGAGCCCGACACAGGGCTTGATCCAAGGACCCCAAGATCATGACCCGAGCGAAGGCAGATGCTTAACCAGCTGAGCCACCCAGGCACCTGTAAAGATTTTATTTTTATGTAATCCCTACACCCAACGTGGAGGTCAGACTCACAACCCTGAGATCAAAAATTACATGCTCCACCAACTGAACCAGCCAGCCCCCACCCCACTCTGTTTTTTTTTTTTTTTTTTTTTAATGTGAGTACATCTTTACTTTCTGGTTTAACAGGATGTTCCAAGCTCATCTTGTACTTACCCATCCTTTCAGCAAGGAATTCAGAAACCCTTGGATTTCTCCAAGAAGTCCTGATTTCTTTTAAGTGAAAAACTGTATTTAGAAACCAAGATCTGGGTGCTAGGTATGCTTGTTGCTCCTGGGGTGTATATAGAAAATGTGGAAGTTCCTCTTACTACCTGCATTTCTAGCCCAAGCCCCTCTACAGAGATAACCACTATCAACATCTTAATTTCTATCTCTGTGGTTTCTTTTCTCTGCATCTAAAAAAAATTTTATTTATTTTAAGTAATCTCTGCACCTAACGTGGGACTCGAACTCATGACCCTGAGATCAAGAGTTGCATGCTCCTCTGACTGAGCCAGCCAGGCATCCCCCCTTTCTATGTATTTTTGTAATATCTTTTTTCCCCCACCTGTAACCATACATGAGGTCACATACTATGGTATGGACTGTTTTCACTTAGTATATTTTGAGATTGTCCATATCAGTAAGTACAGAGCTACTTCATTCTTTTTAAACAGCTGATTAGAATTACATAATGCAGACTTCCCGTAGTTTATTTAACTATTCCTCTACTTAAGGACATTTTTTCTTTATTTGATGCATTTGACTGGATTTGCTGTGAATATTTAAATCCATTCAAGTTTCTCTTTGATTGTCTTCTGTTGCTTCAGAGCTGATAAAGTTATTTCTTTACAGACCTGATAAATGTTTTACCCATTATAGTATTGGAAGTACATTTCAAAAAAGTGTTAAACTACTGGGATCATGTGGTGTCATTGCTGACAAGAATACCAGCTGTATTAGGGGGTGGTGCTGAGGGTACATACATAAGGCAATGAGAAGTGGCCCTTATCCTCTGGCTGGAGAAGTGGCAAATAACAGGATCCAGCAGCAGATCTGAGGTGCTAAAGATGAGGTGCATCAGGTAGTCATTTGTGTCAGGAGTTGATGGCATGTGGTCCCTGAGAGCTGTGGCCATCTGGGCAACTTCCCGCATGGGGAGTGGGCTGAGTTTGGATGGAAGTGAACATTTGGCCACGCCATGGAGGAATGGCAGGGAGAGGGCAAAGCCTGAGTGGAGGTGTGAGCTATGAAAGCATGAAGCAGTTGTTTGGGCTAGCTAGGCAGCTGCTGAGGCCTCATTGTGGATTGATGGGAGATGAGTTTGGAAAGGTGGTACTTAGATTGATATGGGCTTGGAATGCCAGGGTGTGGGTCAATGAGACTAAATATCACCATCATAATCCTCTAACTATGAGGTTTGAGGTTCTGGTAATGGGTATTTTAAAAAGGGTTAAATAGGATATTATTTCTAAGCCACGTTTCAGAAAACATAGTTTAAAAACTTTTTTTTTTTTTAAGATTTTATTTATTTATTTGACAGAGATAGAGACAGCCAGTGAGAGAGGGAACACAAGCAGGGGGAGTGGGAGAGGAAGAAGCAGGCTCATAGCGGAGGAGCCTGATGTGGGGCTCGATCCCATAACGCCGGGATCACGCCCTGAGCCAAAGGCAGACGCTTAACCGCTGTGCCACCCAGGCGCCCCAAAATTTTTTTTTAGTATAAAGTTAGTGGATGTTTATCATAAAAGGGAAAGTATAAAAAAATCACTCAAGTATGTAGAAAACGAGAGGGTTCTGATCCTGCCCTATATTATCTACTGCTATGTAACAATATTACCACAAACATAGTGGCTTAAAACAATACATTATTTTCTCGTAGTTTCTGTGCTCGAGGGATCCAGGCAGAGCTTAACGGGTCCTCTGCAAGACTGCAGGAAAGGAGTTGACCAGAGCTGTGTTCTCATCTGAAAACTCTGCTGGGGAAGAATTTGCTTCCAGGCTCACATGGTTGTTGGCACCATTCAGTCCTTTGTATGCTGTCAGACTCAGGGCCACAGTTCTTGCTGGTACTCTTAGTTACTTGTTCCATGGGCTTCTCTATAGAGTAGCTCACAACATAGCATGTTTCATCAAGCCTTCAAAGTAGAATACCTGCTAGTAAGATAGATGTTAAATATTACATAATATAATCACAAAACTTTTTTTCAAGAAAGGTGACATACTATCACCTTTGCTTATTCCAATAGAGGCAAGTTATAGGTCCTACCTACACTCGAGCAGAGGGGATTACACATGGATGTGAACACCAGGAGGCAGGGATTATTAGGAGACATTTTATAATTTATTTTCCCCTATTCTCCTCCCAGAAGTAAAGAAAACATTCCTTAGGGGCGCCTGGGTGGCACAGCGGTTAAGCGTCTGCCTTCGGCTCAGGGCGTGATCCCGGCATCATGGGATCGAGCCCCACATCAGGCTCCTCCGCTGTGAGCCTGCTTCTTCCTCTCCCACTCCCCCCTGCTTGTGTTCCCCCTCTCGCTGGCTGTCTCTGTCTCTGTCAAATAAATAAATAAAATCTTTAAAAAAAAAAAAAAACATTCCTTAGAGCTATTATTCTTAAAAGCAAATTCAAATTCCGTGGACCATTTTTCTCTACATATATCAACATATAGTAGTAATTTTGGGAGACGCAAAAACAAAGGGTGACCCTTGAGATTTTGATCCTCGGATCCCAGGGGAGAGTTCTATGCTTTGCCTTGATTGCTCCAAACAAAAGTCTGTTAAACATGAGGAAGAGTACAGAGCATTTAAGTGATAACGCCAGTAACTACTTGGAAATACTAATTTCCATATTGTTTTCAAAAACAGGAGTAACTTGGTTCCAGTGATTTATTTTCTACCCAAAGGGTAATTCGATTAACCTTAGATTTTTGAACCAGGCTCCCTTCAGGATTTAAATTTCATATTTTCTGCCTTTTGTCTCCTAGTAACTGCTCCCTTGTTGACAAAGGACAGTAGTATCCCAGAGTGGATGATGTCATCTGTGACATACGATCCAGATAAACTCCCACTGGGAAATACGCACCTGTGAGAGACCTGGGATCTATGCAGACTGTGTGTGGTCCAGTGGGCCCTTTGGGCAGCCAGTGGCTTTCCTAGTTCTTGACCATGCTTTTAGCACCATGCTTCTTTTGCCACAGGAACACTGTTCTGTAGAGTAGGATAATATAGAAATACAAAACCACTGTGTTGTTCTTTCTATTGTGAAGATAATATGGCTATTATACCTTATTAAAGCATGGAAGAGTAGAAAACAGTTTTTCTTTTTACTCGAAGTCTTATAACCAGAGGGTTGCCATTACTTATATTGCTGTATTGTATATATTCTGTGTAATTTTTTTATCATTATATTTCTCTTGTGGGTTTTCTTTGGCATAGTTATGCCGTACATATTCTGTTTTTATTTTTTTCAAAGATTTTCTTTATTCATTTGAGATAGAGCAAGCAAGAGAGCGCAAGCAGGGGGAGCGGCAAAGGGAGAGGGAGAAACAGACTTTCCACTGAGCAGGGAGCCTGATGCCAGGCTGGATCCCAGGACCCCAAGATCATGACCCAAGCTGAAGACAGATGCTCAACTGACTGAGCCACCCAGTCGCGCCCCACATTCTATTTTTTTTTTTAAGATTTTATTTATTTATTTGACAGTGACAGCCAGCGAGAGAGGGAACACAAGCAGGGGGAGTGGGAGAGGAAGAAGCAGGCTCTCAATGGAGGAGCCTGATGTGGGGCTCGATCCCAGGGCTCCAGGATCACGCCCTGAGCCGAAGGCAGACACTTAACGACTGAGCCACCCAGGCGCCCCCCCCCATATTCTATTTCTAAATTCTTTGAAAATGTAAAATATTTTGCTGGTTGCATCATTTTGTTGTTCCTATTATGCTTTTGTTACCAAACTTGAATGTTTGATTAATAAAGTGGGGCAATTAGATGTTAAAATTCTCAGGTTGTGCCACTAATGGACCCATGGCAGGGATTATGCACAACTTTTATTTTTTTTTAAAAAAACCAACAATGAGATCAGTGACAGCCATGATGACAACTAATGTTCAAGTTACTTGGTGTAGTTAATAATGGGTTTTCTCTTCTATTACCTCAAGGAAATATGTAGGAGCCTTGTGAAATAAGTATTTTTCCTCCCATTTGGTGAGGAAATGGTCTTGGAGAGGCCAGCTCTCTTGTTTAATGTTGTAGTATACCAAGATAAGTATCATAGAAGTAAAGAATGGAGCATGTCCCGTCCCCCATTTCAGCATTTAGAATAAAGAATGAGCAGAACCAACTGTAATACAGATAGAAAGGGATAGATAGTACAAGATTTATTTTACATGAAGTACTTAATGGGAATTCAGAGAAGGCAGAGTAGATCCTTTTCTGCTGAGAGGCCAAGGCAAAAGCATTATGCAAGTAGGTGGCATTTGAAGGATGAGCAAGGCTTGGTTTGTAAGTGAGAGAGGTATCCCAAATGGAGGGAACCATGTGACCTACACTGGCTGAATTGGCAGCTTTCATTTTGCATACAGAAGGCTTGTCTTGACTGTTGTATACAAAAACTAAGATAAAATTATGCAGTCTGGAAGATACCATTTTCTGTATCTCTTAAAATTAGTTGGGTTAAAAATAGTACAGTTTGCAAGGTCTTCATGAAAAAGGAAGTGATTACTTAAGTCTTGGGATGTTTATTGTTTTTTTGCTGTTGTTTCATTTTCATTTAACACGTCCCAAATATTTTGTCATCCTTAAAAAGTTAGCATAAACATTATCTTATTACTATATTTTTATCTACTTTTTGATTTGTGGATCTAAAATTATAGTTAATTGTAATTTATCATATTTTGTCAAAGGCTGTTTTCCATAACTGATTTATACTTTATTTGCTGCTTTTCTCACCTTGATGCTTATGTTGTTTTTCTCGACACTGCAAGGTAGATTATTGACAGGCTTATAATTGGAATGGTCAGTTAATTCTCACTGAGTTGCGTTTATGAGGGAATCTTACTTATCAAACTTCTGTGGTTGAATATTCATAATTCTTAAATCATTCTTCTTTAAATATGTACTCCTTTAGGCAACAACCAGTGACTCATTTTGTCTCATTGATGTTGCTATTTTGAAAAGAGCTCTTGATTTGGCCAGGGGCTTTGTGACAGTGACACCTGGCAGTGCCTTCTCTCCTGGGGAGTTTCTCTGTTTACTTGAGCTGCTGTGATACTAGTACCACCTCTTAGAGGCAGGTGGCCCACCTGAGTGCCATGCTTGTTTACCTTTGGAGGTCCAGCTGTTGCTACTTTCTGCTTAGCTATGAGGAACCAAGGGTATTACTTCTAGGGAGGAAGAGTTTTTATTCTGCCACACTAAACTTACTTCCTTTTGAGAAGCTTACTGCATCGGTAGACTGTCTTCATCCATTCAAGCTGCTATAACAGAATATGGATGGCTTATAAACAATAGACATTTATGTCTCACAGTTCTGGAGCCTGGGAAGTCCAAGATCAAGGCGCCAGCAGATTCATTGTCTAGTAAGAGGCTGCTTCCTAGTTAGTAAACAGCAGTCTTCTCACTATGTCGTCATGTGGCAGAAGAGGCAAGGGAACTCTCTGGGATCTTTTATAAGGGCACTAGTCCCATTCATGTGGGCTCTGTCTTCATGACCTAATCACCTCCCAAAGGCCCACCTCCAAAAACCATCACATTGGGGATTAAGTTTTCACATATTAATTTTGGGGATCTACAGCACTGTCAGACCAAGTGAATCTTTATTTCAGCAGATAGTTTGAGCACATCTTTCTTGAAATCTCTCTCTGATCCTGGAGGAGATAGATGCATGAGTGTATTGGGAATCCGCATAGATGAAATTGAATTGGCTCAGGCAGTTCTACCTGAGAGAGTATAGATTAATTGATTGGTGTCAGCCTGAAGGCTATCCAAAGGCTATCCTCAGCTCTGTCCCACTGGATCTTTATCAACAACTTAGATGAAGACCTAAATATATAGAATTACAGAATCAAGAGTTATAAACTTCTTGGACTAAAATAATCTCATGGAATTTGTTAGGGATAAATGTGTAACTTCCAATATGTAGTTTGACAAAACTATTTGGGGAAAATGGAAATGCACTGTAATTCATGTTTTAAAAAGGCAAACAACACAATGTTCAGGATTTTGGGGGACTAAGCTGGTACTTTTCAGCACCATGTAATGTGATTATTAAAAAAACCAACAAATTTATAAAACCCCTTGGCTGCATTAGTAAAAGTATGATGTTCTGAAAGGTAGGGGTAATAATTCTATTGAGTGGCCATACTAGGAATCTTCTGGTTGGTTTGGATTTCACATTTTTAGAAGGTTGCAGAAAAACAGAGTGCTTATGGAGTGATATGTCCCCAGTCAGAGCTTATGAGGGCTGGTTGAAGGAATGTTTCAGTGTGGTTGATGATTATAATAGCTGTCTCCAGCCACATTCCATAAATGATGTAAGCCTGTTTATCAAGATGTATTTAATATTTGAAATGACCAGCTTTGTGCCAAGCACATATACTATAGCCTTCTCTCGACTCTTTTAAAATAGGTGGTGTTTATTCTCTTTTATAAATGAGAAACTGAATGAGAATAGTTTAGAAAATATGTACAGCTTATTTATACAGCTAATGAAAGGTAGAGCTGGGATTTAAAATTGAGCTGATTGCATTATACCACACTGCCTCTAGCATGAGCATGCAGTAAGGCTGAGAGTAGTAGGGACTTCTGTTGTTCTGCAGGTTAATTCCTGAGCAGGTTAATTCCTGAAAAGCTGTTCATAAGTCCCATTTGTTTATAAGTCCAAAATTATACTATATAGTAGTAAGAACCAATATTTATTAAGCGCTTAGTATGTGCCAGTCACTTTTCTAGGATCTTTGCATGTAATTCATTTAATGCTCACAACTCTATGAAGTAGTTGCCATTAATCTCTTCACCCTGCACATGAGGAACATGAGGCAGGAGTAAGTAAAGAGTTAGGATTTTAACCAGGCTGTTCAGCTGCAGAACCCACTCTTTTTTTAAATTTTTTTAAATTTTTTTAAGATTTTATATTTATTTGAGAGAGAGAGCGAGCACACACAAGCAGGGGGAACAGCAGGCAGAAGGAGAAACAGGCTCCCCACTGAGCAAGGAGCATTGTGGGACTTGATCTCAGGATCCTGGGATCATGACCTGAGCCAAAGGCAGACACTTAACTGACTGAGCCACGAACCCACACTTCTTTTTTTTTTTTTTTTAATAAAATTTTTTTGTTATGTTATGTTAGTCTCCATACAGTACATCCCAAGTTTTTGATGTGAAGCTCTATGATTCATTACTTGCATATAACACCCAGTGCACCATGCAATACATGCCCTCCTTAATGGCCATCATCAGCCTATCCCGATCCCCTACCCCCCTCCCCTCTAAAACCCTCAGTTTGTTTCCCAGAGTCCATAGTCTCTCATGGTTCATTCCCCCTTCTTTTTACCCCCCTTCTTTCTTCCCTTTCTTCTTCTACCGATCTTCCTACTACTTATGTTCCATAAATGAGTGAAACCATATGATAATTGTCTTTCTCTGCTTGACTTATTTCGCTTAGCGTTATCTCCCAGTCCCATCCATGTTGCTGCAAATGTTGTGAAATCGTTCTTTTTGATGGCTGAGTAATATTCCATTGTATATATGGACCACATCTTCTTAATCCAGTCATCTGTTGAAGGGCATCGCGGCTCCTTCCACAGTTTGGCTATTGTGGACAATGCTGTTATGAACATTGCGGTGCATATGGCCCTTTTCTTCATTACGTCTGTATCTTTGGAGTAAATACCCAGTAGTGCAATTGCTGGATCATAGGGTAGCTCAATTTTTAACTTTTTAAGGGACCTCCACACTGTTTTCCAAAGTGGCTGTACCAACTTGCATTCCCACCAACAATGTAAGAGGGATCCCCTTTCTCCACATCCTCTCCAACAATTGTTCTTTCTTGCCTTGTCAATTTTTGCCATTCTAACTGGTGTAAGGTGGTATCTCAAGGTGGTTTTGATTTGAATTTCCCTGATGGCTAATGATTTCGAACCCACACTTCTAACCACTGTCCTTTCTTTGCCTTATGCAAATGGCCAGTTGTGTGTACACAAAGGTGCAGGGTTTTTGAATAAAGAGAATGATAATTCTTCATGGAATTGGTTCAAAGTTCTCATTATTTTCGACTCTTAATTTTTTTTTAAATTCAAAGATGTTCGCATTTTGGCATTCTTCTTTTCCGTTATAAAATAAGTTCATCATGATCAACCAGGGCTGCAAACACAGGCCAAAGGATGTATGAGTTTACTGTGGCTGAACTTGACTATTGTAGCTCTCAGGTGGTGGCAGGAGGTGTTGATGCGGTCTGACTTGGACCTTAGCTTTGTTCATGTAATGGTAAGTGGAGTTGTCTGCAGTGATTTTTTTTTTTTAAAGATTTTATTTATTTATTCGACAGAGATAGAGACAGCCAGCGAGAGAGGGAACACAAGCAGGGGGGAGTGGGAGAGGAAGAAGCAGGCTCATAGCAGAGGAGCCTGATGTGGGACTCAATCCCAGAACGCCGGGATCACGCCCTAAGCCGAAGGCAGACGCTTAACCGCTGTGCCACCCAGGCGCCCCGTGCAGTGATTTTTTTTTTTTTAAGATATATTTATTTGTTTTAGAGAGGGAGAGAGGGAGCATAAGCCAGAAGAAGGGCAAAGGGAGACAGAGAGAGAGAATCTCAAACAGACTGCACTGAGGGCAGAGCCGGACATGGGGCTCAATCTCATGGCCCTGAGCCGAAACCAAGAGTCAGATTCTTACCTGACGGGGCCACCCAGGCATCCCTTGTCTGCAGTGATTTTTGAGACTGTCATAATGGAAAAAGGGATTATTAGGTTGAACTGTATGAGATAGCCAATATTTAACCTTCTTAATCTACAAAAATGGCAAATTCATACGGTTTAACTTAATAGGCCCAACAGGAGGAAATTCCAGAGAAATCACTTGTAATTTCTTTTAAGAAATAATTTTAGGATGTATTGGAAGTTTGAGTTTTGAATTTCTCCACTGACATGCTTTTCCAGTACAACCATTTGTCTATATATTCCATTTTATTTCATGTTACTTTTCTTCTCTTAAGTGCATCTTATTGATTTGAACCTCTTTCTTTTATCTCTTGTTATAGATAGAAAGTGATTTTAAGTCATTCTGCTTTGGGATGTGTGTGTATATGTATAATTTTTTCTTGTTTAAATTGCTCATACAATGGCATCTGTCAGATCATCAAGCATTACCAGCTTTGTAATTATACCCTAGTGCTGATTTTGAAATATAGAGTATGATTTAGATTGAGCTTAGAATTTTTTTTTTCTCGTGATTGTGGTATGGTATTTGAAAACGTAATCCTGATATTTACCAATGGTTCAGTATGCTTTCTGCTTCTAATGGAAATTGTAACACTGCATTAAGGAGAAATTTGATTTACTCAGGAAAGGTCCACTCAGGATATTCTTGGGTGAACTAATCAAGTAGAGTAGGAGAATTTGAATTTAAGGTGATTGCTCTCATTGGGGAGGGCATTGTGAAAGGAGTCTTCAAGAAACTGTTTCCAACATAGATGAATTCCTTGTGACAACTGTATTTTTTGTCATTGATACGTGATAGACCATTGCCTTCTGTTTATTTGTTTTTTTGGGGGGGGCGTTTCAAACTTTTTTTGCTTCTTTAAATTTGATCATTGACTCCTGAGTTTTCCTCATGCCTTCAAGTTTCATTTATTTGGTTGTCTTTTTTTTTTTTTCTTACTGTCTCTGAGTCCCTTTGCACAAAGTACACAATAGAAAAATCTCAAAAACCTTTGTAACAATTACACTCTTTGTGCAGAAACCATTGTGAGATTCCTTTGGTTTCATAAAGACACCCCACCAGAATATTCCCTAGTTCTGTCCACACACGCAAGTATCAAGATGGTAGTAAGTTTGAATCTGGTCCAACTCATGAGTAGTAAGTGCTGGGTTGGGTCCCTGATTTTTTTGATTGTTTTAAGGATTTTCCCCTGTTCTTTCCCCACAGTCTACAACCTTGAGAACTTGTATGGCTGCTTAACAAAAAAACAAAAAACATGTTTATCTTTTCTTTCAGAAGATGAATCATGGTTGAATCTATATTATTTGCCCCGAAGTTGTATCCATTCTCTCCAAACAGTAATCTGGGGAGGTAATGGCTGTCTGATGTCTCCAGCTACATATGCATTCTGCTCTTTAACTTTCTGTTGCCATGTGTTAATGCGTATGTTATAGAAAGCTAGGATAAGCATAAGGGATCTTTGTTTTTTTTTTCTTTTTTATTTTTCAGTAACAAATACATTTAAGAAAACAGATGATTTTGTGACATGTAAAGCACCAGCTGTCGACCTAGATCACAAGTTCAGGTGCAAGGTTGTGGATTGTTTAAAATTTTTCCGCAAGGCCAAGCTGTTGCACTATCACATGAAGTATTTCCACGGGATGGAGAAGTCACCAGAGCCAGAGGAGAGCCCAGGAAAGAGGCATGTCCAAACAAGGGGCTCGTCAGCTTCAGACAAGGCCAACCAGGAGAGCCTGACCAGGAAGCGGGTCTCTGCCAGTTCCCCAAGTAAGTATTTTGGTTCTGTGTTGTATCTATATTATAGAGGACTGTCTGTTGCTCAGGTCACACTGCTTGCATTTCTGACACAAAAGAAGGCATTAGGTTGGTCTGGTCCAGTTGAATCTCGAAGATTGAAAATGCCAAGTGATCCTCAGGAGTTGTATCATGGGGCTATGGCTCTCCTGGAGGAAGTAGAAATACCTAACTGTTATTCTTATCTTGGCCTTCTGCTGCTCAAGGTTCCTTGAGAAGTCCCTTAGCTTTTGAAGGCCCCCATAATCCTGGTGTGAGTGGGGACCGTCAAGGAAAGGGAGCTCCTTCAGAAGCCAGGTGCAGTCACTCTATCCTCCAAACCTACTCCATCCCTGCTAGCAGGGCAAAAGAACAAAAGAACTAAAACATATGTGGGATTCTCTTGCTGTTTCCAAATTTGAGTTCAATTTCATTTTAATTGCAACTTAAGATATTTTCTAACAGCACTGTTTATTTTGCATAGAAACGACAATGGTGGTAGTAAGGGTTACCACAAAATCTCATGGTCATGTCCTATTACAAAGAGCTGTTTTGGAGATTTTTTTCTAAAACTTACAAATTGAAAAATTACATGTTTCTGGGAGAATTTCAGAAGCCTTTTTTTTTCTTTATAAAAGATTTTATTTGTTTATTTGACAGAGCACATGCAAGCAGGCAAAATAGCAGGCAGAGGGAGAGGGAGAAGCACACTGTCTGCTGAGCAGGGAGCTGATGTAGGACTTGATCCCAGGGCCCTGAGATCATGACCTGAGCCAAAGGCAGACACTTAACCGACTGAGCCACCTGGGTGCCCCAAAGCCTTTTTTTTTTTTTTTTAAGTAATCTCTGTGCCCAGTGTGGGGCACATGACCCCAAGATCAAGAGTTGCATGGCCCACTGACTGAGCCAGCCAGGTACCTGCAGAAGCCTTTTTAATGAGTTTCCAGTAAATTCTACAAGCTCTTTAGCTTCTTTTTACCTGAAATTGTAACATCTTTATTTTATTTTTGGCTTATAACTTCTCCATTAAAATACATAGGTATTTATTTTAATGATTTATTTATTTATTTTGAGAGAAGGTGGGGAGGGGCAGAGGGACAGAATCTTTCATGCAAACTCCCTGCTTAGTGAGGAGCCCGACATAGGACTCAGTTCCACAACCCATGAGATCTTGACCTGAACCAAAACCGAGAGTTGGATGCTTAACCAACTGAGCCACCCAGGCACCCCCAAATAAATAGGTATTAAATGATATATGGAACTCTTAGGACATGTTACTGTTCCCAAGAAAGTATGAAATCAGGTTTCAGGACAGTGGGTCAGGCCATGTTAACTAAAGTGATCTCTGACCCTGTAAGGGATCAGTCCTCAGCCATATTGTGAAGATAGGGTGGGAGTTTCTCAGCCATATATGATGTATTATTTATTAGAAATACAATGCAAGCCACATGTAACTTTTTCTAATAGCCACATTTTATTTTTATTTTTCTAATTTTTATTTATTTTTTAAAGATTTTATTATTTATTTGAGAGAGAGAGAGAGCACAGAGTGAGTGGGAGAAGCAGACTGCCCACTGAGTACAGACCCCGATGTGGGACTTGATCCCAGGACCCTGAGATCATGACCTGAGCTGAAGGCAGATGCTTAAATGACTGAGCCACCCAGGTGCCCTCATAGCCACATTTTAAAATGTAAAAAGAAACAGGTGAAATTACTCTTAATAATGTATTTTATTAATTCAGTATATCCAAAATACTGTCATTTCAGCATGTAATCAGTATAAGAATTTATAGTGAGCTATTTTATATTTTCTTATATTAAGCCTTTAAAATCTAGCGTGTATTTTATGCTTACCGAACATTTCAGTTCAGACTAGCCACATTTCAGTTGCTCAGTAGCTGCATATGGCTAGTAGCCTTTGTATCAGACCGTGCAGCTCTAATACGCTCAGCTGTAGACAGTCTAGCATGCAGTTGGGGAGCCTAAGCGTTGAGCTAATAGGGGGTGCCTGAGGAAGGCCAGCTGGCCAGTAGTCCCCCAGGAGGAGACTCTCCATGAGGGCTGCAGGGCATGGCAGCACTCACTACCTGAGTGACTTTACCAGAGTCCTGCTCAGGTACCCACCAGTGGATGGCTGTTTCTCAGAGCAGGCTGGTATGAACCAAGTAGCAATAGATGATGGTCAAGGCCAAGTGCCAGCTATTTATTTGTCAAAACTCGTTTCCCATATCCAGTTCAGACCTGTGTGGAAAGAGAAAATTGCTTATTGAGCATTGGGTTAGAACACTGGAGTTAGAAATGCCTGAGACTAAAATAGATTGACTTGTTCCTTCAGCACCTATTTACTGAATGCCTATTATATGCCAGGCTCTTTTCTAGGCATTGCAAAAGAGACCTGAGTCCTGTTCTGCTTGAGATCTTGTTGTGGATATTCCTGGCACAAAGAAATAAAGACTGGCTTAGTTCTCAGACTGGAGCATTCTCTTGCCTGGGTGATGCTTGTTTCATTTAGGACCAAACATTGATTCCTTAGGGATCATTTAACATCCTTATGGATATTAATGTCTATTACTGGCCAATCCTGCTGGCTTTGGTGGCCATTCTGTCTTTTAGGTGAGTTTATATCTCTCTGCCATTGAATACATGTTTAATTCTGGGGGCAGGCTTATTTCTTAGAACTTGAGGGATCTGTCACTGAGATTTTCCCCTTACCCCATATATCACCTGGCCCAGGTCTCAGCTGGAGCAGTGGCTAATCCAGCTGCCTGGGAGTCACACTAGGTGACTTTTTTTTTTTTTTTTAAAGATTTTATTTATTTATTTGAGAGAGACGATGAGCATGAACAGGGGGAGGGGCAGAGGGAGAGGGAGAGGCAGACTCCCTGCTGAGCAGGAGCCTGGGATCTGGACCTGAGTGAAGGCAGATGCTTAACAAGCTGAGCCACCCAGGCGTCCCTAGATTACTTGTTAAAATACAGATTTTTTGGGTCCTGCTCTCCAGACACTCCATTTCAGTGGCTCTAAGTTTAGAATCTGTAATTTTTGTACTCCCCAACCCCAAGTATAAAAGTGACATATGATTGGTGTGAAATTGGTACCACAGAATACTAAGGGAAAAGGTCTCCCTTCCCTTGGCATTTCCACCCCCGTTGCAGATGTGACTATTTTTGTTTAGCAGACTTTTTTCAAATGTTTTCTGTGCATGTCCAAGCACATATATGTCTAAATAGAAAATATCTTTTACACAGTATCATATGCAACTTGCTTTTTTCATTATAGGTATCTTGGCCGTTATTCCCTATCAATGTAGATATGTGGCTCTACCTTATTTTTTATTTTTATTTTTTAAGATTTATTTATTTGAGAGAGAGAGCAAGAGCATGGATCGGGGGGAAGGGCAGAGAGAGAGGGAGAGGAGAATCTCAAGCAGACTCCCTGCTGAGTGTGGAGTCTGATTGAATGTGGAGCCTGATGTGGGGCTCAACCTCACGATCCATGAGATCATGACCTGAACTGAAATCATGAGTTGGACCCTCAACCGACTGAGCCACCCAGGTGCCCCTAGCTCTACCACATTTTGACAGTTGTCATTATTTCATTGTATGGGTGTACTGTATTTTAAACATTCTTCCTATAAAAAATTTATATTTCACTAATTTTTTTCACACTATCCAGTGGTAAAGTAAAGTAAACCTCCCAAAGATTAATTTGCCCCTGTGTACAAGTAAGCCCAATGGGTTAAATTCCTGGAGGTGATTTGCTTTGGCAAAGGGTATGTGCATATTTAAACTTCTGATGAATGATGCCAAGTCACCTTTTGAAAACCTTGTCCTGGTTTATAATCTACCAACCAGTTATGTGTATCAATTTTTTTTTACATTCTTACTGATATTATCAAATTTTAAATTATTGTGTATCTGATAAAAAATATTTCAGTGATTTTTTAGAATTTTGTTTTTAAAATTCTGGAATGTTTTAAGTATATAGAAAAGTATACGGGATTATATAGCAAACATGCATATATCCATCCCCTGCCCAGACTAATAAATGTTAACTTTTTTCCGTACTTCCTTCAGATTTTTTAAAAAGATTTTATTTATTTATTTTATTTTTTTGAGAGAGAGAGAGAGAGAGAGAACTGAGCAGGGAGAGGAGCAGAAGGAGAGGGAGAATCTACTCTCTTCCATTGGTCTACGTGTCTATTCAAAGTTTTTCAGTATTATTTTGTGTTACACTGATCTGCCGTTAGTAATTATGACTTGCTGAAAACTCAGATGACAATTAGCAATTTTTTGCAATATTTTTTATTTAGGTGTGTACATTTTTTTTCAAAAATACATAATGTTATTGCATACTTTTTGACTACAGTATAGTGTAAGCATACTTTTTGTATGCACTGGGAACCCAAAAGAATTCATTTGACTCACTTTATTGTGACTTTTGTTTTATTGTTGTAATCTGGAACCAAGCCTGCAATATCTCGGAGGTGTGCCTGTAAATGTGTAAATAGAATAAATAAATTGTGCTGTCTTGATCAGGTGGAATACTACACAGCAGTGAGTGGACCGCAGCCATATCCACCAATGTGGGTGCATCTTACAAATATAATGTTGAGCCGAAGAAGCTAGTGTAAGCTCATAACCTATATGATACGGTTTTATATACAATTCAAAACCAGATAAAAATGAACTTGGTATTTGAGGATAGGACGGACAGTGGTTTTCCTCTCTTGCCTTGATTGTTGTAATACTTTCTCAGCAAGTTTTCTTCTCTCCCTCCTTTACCCACTACGATTTATATGTCATTTTGCTATCAGGGATCTTTGAGAATACTAACCTGATCATATCACTCAACCTGCTAAAAAATATTTAAGGATGGAATGATGGCTTTTGCTGAGCATAATGTTAATGCTGGACATATGAGTTGTGAATCCTATCCAATTCTTGTAACCGCTGTTGGACTTTTTGTAGGTTTCTTGACTTCTGTCTTCTTCATAAACTTGATGAGTTCTTACGATGAGTCTGTGAGCTGATCTGTTTAATGAACCTATTATAGGGTCCCTTAGGCAGGATGTGCATTTCCTTCTTCAACTTCACCATAATTTTGTCTCATCCAGCCATGTATGACTGAAGTTGGTGCATTGGTATGAGCTCTTCAGCTGGATTGTAACTGGTTTTAGGGAGGAATTAATGTTGTTGCTTCAGTATCCCATGGGCTCTGCTCAGATCTGTGGATACAACTAGTGCTTAGGGATTGGTAATTGTGTTGATAAGTGGAGACCAGATTGAGGTGTCAGGACCCAGTAGAAATAGTAGTCAGTGGATACAGTGATGGAGTGACATCTGAGCAGGCAGGACTAGGGAGCAAGTGGACGTGGGTGCAGTCTATCCCAGATGACACAGAGCCTCTTGAACCATGTTATTCCAAAGGCTGAGGCTTGACAGGAGGCCATAAGGGGACTGAGGAAAGTTATGCTTTGCCTGAGCACCATGGTGTGTGCCCTTTGCTAGGGCATAATTCTGCCTGTCTCTGATCATGGTAATTGAGGAGGAACCTTGCCCAGTATAATGCACTTGAGTACAGGGTGGGTGTCTGGCCGTGTGCGGATTGGTTGTCTGGTTTAGAGATTCCCAATTTTAAATATGCTTGAGGGTCTTGATTTGTGTTAGTAATATGTGCAGGCTCAGAGTCAGCCCACCTGAATTTGAATCCGGCCTTTACCGCTTGTTTGTTATGTGACTTTGGGCAAAGAACTTGCTGAACTTTAATTTTCCCCTCTGTGAAATGAAGATAATAGTATTACCGACCTCAGAGCTTTGTTACATTAAATGCAATATAATGCAAAATGCTTAGCACAGTATCTGGCTGATAGTAAACTCTTAATAGTAGCTCTTTGTCTCGGTGAAATAATTAAACCAGGCAGTTAGAGATCTGAGTTCTAAACTCAACTGACTACTACTAAGGAGCTACAAAATCAATACACAAGTTGTTGCCATTTTGGTATAATTAAAAAACCTGAGTGAGTGATTTTCACTTTTGTGTACTGCCCTTGGGTCTTATACCAACATACCTGCCTGAGATTTTATTCTCTCTCTTAATGCCGAGGAATCCCTTTGACTGTGATTTGGAAGTCTATTGTTGAATTTTTGCCTGCCAGTTTCCTTTTTAATAAGAAGACCTGCTGTGGATATACTCACCTGGCTGGCAGGGGTGGACAATACAAAATGCTTTAGGGTGAACAAAAGGGATTTTTAAATTTCTCTGCTTTTTAACTTGTTACTCCCCTGCTGATCTTCTGTAAAACTGGTCCATTTGGTGGCACTCACAGGCCACTCACTGACTGTTTGGGGTAGAGCCTGGTCATTCCTTTCCTATATGCTCTTCAGTGGAGAGCAGTTTTGTGCAGCTAGGGAAGCTCACACCCTTGTCCTCATGTCAAGTGGACACAGACCTCATGGATGATTTTACAACTGCCCTGTGCCTGATTGTGGAGATGGCCAGCAGTGACTAGGCTAAAGTAAACCAGACTGTTTACCTTGTTGCATTCTAGGTGGTTAATGAAAACCCTGGCCACTAGTCCTGCCTGTGCTGCTAACCAGTAGGAGCCTCAGTCATCATCATCAGTGAACTGGGGTCAGTAGCCACATTCAGCCTTCGTCATGACGCTGGCTGTCAATGAGAGCAAACACAGCAGGGTATTTAGAAGATTCCACAGACCCCAAGCCTCCAGAAAACCCCCTGTTCCAGGCATCTCCCCTTACTTTCCCCCATCAAAGCCTCCTTCTGTTTCGTCATGGTTTTGCTGAGTGCATGACTAATCTGATAACTGAATTTCTCAAGATTTGAAAGAATAAGACCAGCTTAATAGCTCACCTCTTCTCAACGTATCTAGGTTTTGCTCAGACTTCTAAGAAGGCCCTTATCCTTAGGGGTGGAATTTCAGGGGGGGGGTAGGTTCAGGTGGGGAGATGTTCCAAGGTGGGGCTCTGACACCAGGTAGCCTGTGTCCTAAGTTCACAGGCATTGTGAACTTGACATTATACTTAAGTGTAAAACAGATAGACTGTTACAGGACTTGTGGTGCTTAGGGATAATTACTGTAAAAAAATACTCCCTTTATGCTGAGTGCTCTGATTATGGCTTATGGGACCTTGAGATCTAATGGAGTTCTCAGATGGAGATTCCTGGTGCTTCTGTTCCATGAGGACCAGAAAATGGTCTGCAGAGATTGTTTTTTGTTTCTTTCAATTTTCTTACTGGTTAGGCTGAGCAGGAGATGCAGTTCTGGTCTGAGAATCCACAGACCGAATCTTAGTAGCAGTCCTGCTACTGTTCACTTGTGATCTGAGCTCTTCACGGATCTGATTTCCTCATTTCTAAAGTGATGATGTAGGATCAGATATGAATGAGAAAAGGCCCTTTCTTGTGAGGAGAAAAGCCCATAATCAGATACAGTAAAAAGGGCTAAGTTCTGTATTAGGAACATAAAATGTGCTGTGGAAACAAAGATTCAGATTTTGCCTGTAGAGCAGGGGCTGGATGTTGAGAGGACAGGTGACATTTGAGTTAAGGCTTAAAGTGTAAGGGTAGAAGGGTTGAACGAAGTTCAGGGCATAGGAAAGTCATACCCATGCTGGCACCAAGCAGAACGGAGGTTCAGAGGCATCGAGGAGAATAAATGGCTATGGTCCTTTGTCCCTGAGGTGCCCCTGCTGACTCTGGCCTTCAGATGTTTTCCCTCTCCTCAGCCAGGCCTTTTGTAACATAAGTGACTTTGGAAGGTCAGTTTAGATTTGCTTTTACAAATGAGGTTTCTCAGAATACCAGAATCCATTTAATAAATTCTCTTTCAGTGGCAAGTTCAGGCTTCCTTGGTATTTGGGTTTGTTTCTGAATAGATGAGTTCAGTCCTTAGTAGCAGTTTGTCCCAGAAAGAATACTCTAGAATCAAAGGAAGCCTCACCTGTGCTTATTATCTATTGTCACATCCATTTGGTTCATATTCTCACTCTAGGTAACCCTCGGCCTTAGGCCCAAATGAGTCTTGAGGCACTGGAGTGGACCCGACCCTTCTTTGTTGCCGTCTACACCTTGTGGCATTAGACTGCCCTTCTTACAGGGACGTGCTCTGTCTCCCCTTAAAGGAAAGAGGGTAGTATGAGCTTCATTAGATTATGGTGCCTAAAAGAACCAAAGTGCCCTGCTTCAACAAGGCAGAGGTTTATTTCCCTCTCAGGTCACACTGCAAGCTCCCCACGGTGGCTCTTGTGGATCTGTGAAGTCCAAGGCCAGCTCATTGTTGCATTATGTTTAGGCGTTGCTTTCCTCTTCATGGTCCAGGATTGCTTACCACCTTGCCTTTCAGCTGCTGGGAAGGGAAGGGCATATCTCTTTCTTTTAAGGGTAAAACTCGGAAATGTCGGATCACTTCTGTTCCTAGCCCATAGGCCACAATGTATGTCCCTCACCTCACCTTGCTCAGGAGAAGCTGGGAAATGTTCTCTTTCCTTAATGAAAGAAGTGGAGAAATGGGCATCGGAGAGTGTATAGCAGTCTCTGCCATGTGAACTAAGGCAGAAAAATGCAGGGCTTGAGAGAGGGGTTTATTGGAGGGCCCTGTGGGGCTGGTGTTTTGGTGGGATCCATGGGGTGGTGGGGAACTGCTGGGAGAAGAGGCTGGGAAGATAAGCATGGTGAAATGGCAGTTTGCCACAAGTATCACCTCCTCTGGTAGGCAGTGAGAATTCCTCCAAGAGTGTGCCCTCTTCCGCTCTGCCCTTGAGCTGCTTGCTGTCCCTTCATGCAGGTCAGAGCATGCTCTGGTTGCTGCTTGTCCCAGCCACGTGGCTGTGCTCTCTGGTGTATAGGCAGTTCTCCCATAGGTGATGGTGATGTTATTCTGTGCCTTTCCCTCCTGGAAGCAGCAGTCTAATGTCCTGCTGTCATAAGTTGGTGATGGTCTGGTGGAGAGATAGGGAGCAGGCTGTACAGAGGGAGAGAAGGGCTCTAGTACTTCTAATGGACACCTACAGCCTGAGGAGACAAGTGGCCATCCTAGAAAAGCCTTGCCTTCCTCAGGTGACAAGCTGCTCTCTGATCCAGAACCTTGGCAGGAAATTGCTCTTTGTGCAGCCAAGCTTGGGCAATCTGGAAGAAGCTTCACAGTCCGGTTCATATTGTGTGGGTCATGGAACAATTGGTCAAGCTGTCCAAGGAGAGAACTGACAGCAGACCAGTCTCACCCTTCATGGAGAGGGTATTACAAGCAAGATAGCAACAGCTAACATTTGAGAACTCGCCATGTGCTAGGCACTATTCCAGGTTCTTTACTTGTATTGTCTTGTTTAATTCTCAAGACAAACCCTATGATGTGGGTACTCTTGTGCCCAGTTGATAAATTAGAAACTGAGATGCAGATGAGTTGGGTTAACTTGAACCAATATCTGTTCATCTAGTAGGTGGTAGAGCCACGATTTGAATCTAGTTGCAGAGGCTCTGCAGCCTCACTCTAGGCTCTGTGTCTGGTCTTTTAGGATTCCAGGAAAGGATGCCCTGCCCCTGGGTCCTGGAGTGGCAAGTAGGAGTGCTTCCCTGTAGGAGACTTCCTGTGTACATGGGTAGTCTGAATGCGTTCTGCCTGTTGTCAGCTTGTCTACCCCTGTACCTCAGGGAATCATCTGCATTAGTTAGCTTCATCACTGCTGGACATTTGTCCCTGTGAGCTCTGCCATCTCAGGCCATGTGCGACTTTCCAGTTTTCAGCAGGAAGCCAGGGTGAGACTCTGAAGATTTTCTCTCTTCCCTCTGCATTCATAGGCCTGTATAGCAGAACTTCCCAGAATAGCTCTTCTTTTTATCTTCATTGTTTACTCCTCTAATTGAAGCCTTAGGAGGGGACTCTTCAAAGCTTAAGGTGACCGTATTTCAGACCAGCTGCAAGACTTGGGATGCTTTTAGTTACAAGTAACAGGAAATCCTATTTGAATTGACTCTACAATCAAGAGGGTGTGTTGGTTCACATAATGGGGCAGTCCAGGGGATGTTCGAGTCCAGGACTGTCTTACCATCTTGCCTCTCAGTGCTGTTTTCAGGCTGGATACTTTGTGGTCATAGGGTGGTAGCCAGTATCATTTAAGACTCCATACTGCTTCATTCAAATCTAACAAGAAAGTAAAAACATATCCTTTTTATAAATGTTGGACCAGGATCCCACATGTGGGTCAGATCAGTCCATTCCGATCCTTGCCTTAGGAACCAGTTGGCCAGGCTCAGATTATCTAAGCCTAAAATTTCGACCAGGGCCATGGGATTACTCTTACTGATGTAACTGAGTGTGGAGTCAATCCTGTTCAAAGCCCTTGCGTGCTGCCCAGAGAAGTAGAGGTAGAAGAGATTCTGGGAGATAGCCACAATGTCTCCTCCACCCAGCAGGTGTAAGGAGAGAAAAGAAGCCTGCAGAGCTAGGAAGCCAGGTGGTGGTGGTGTTGAACTGCAGAGTGGATCCATGCCCTGTTTCCTATTTCAGGGACTGTGCACAGGGCCCAAGTCCTCTCAGAGGTCTGAGTTCTCCTTTTCCGATCAGCAATCTACGTGATCTTGCAGCTTCACTGAATTTCACTTCCTCTCCTGTTGAGTGGTAATGATGTTAAGGTATAGCTGCGTTTTATGCAAAATTATGTTTGAAGTTGTATGATACAAAAAGTCTTATGTGCAAAATTTGAATTAATTCAAATCCTAAGAAACCGAGAAAATTCATTAGCCATGTGATTTCAAAGCTGGTAGGCCAATGAAAGTGTTCATTATGTCTTCATTTTATGGAAATGTTAGTCATGAATTATATGACTTTGAATAACGTGCGGACTTTGGGAATCCCTTGTATGGAATGAACCACCCCATTCTTCTTTTACTGACTTTTGGGTTCCCTGAAGGATATGATGCTGTTTTATAAAATATGAAATGAAAAAAGACCAAAAAAGCCCCTCCCATACTTAGATGATAACTGGGTATGCGCTGGTACTTGGCAGTTTATACCCTACATCTTGACCTCTCAAGGATCCAGGACCAAGGTGATCTCTCTTCTTCAGCTATTTCTACCGATTGGGTTAATGCTGTTAGCCTTTCAGTAAACTAATGGATATAGTTACTTTAATTTGGAGGTCATTAAAACCTGAGTTTACAAATCAAAAACTGGATTGCAGAACAGTTTCTGTATGTTTGTGTGTGATGATACATCAATTTCTTTTTTTTTTTTTTTAGAGAGAGGTTTTTTTTTTTAAGATTTTATTTATATATTTGTCAGAGCAAGGGAGAGACAGCACAAGCAGTGGGAATGGCAGGCAGAGGGAGAAGCGGGCTTCCTGCTGAGCAAGGAGCCTGATGGGGGAAGCCTCCTTTACTCTGAGGCTTCCAGTGGCCTCCTAAATCGCTCATAGTAAAGGCCAAGTTCCTTACGAGGCCCTACATGATCTGCTTCTAGCCACATCATCTTCTCTCCCTCAACCAAAAAAAAATTTTTTAAAGATTTTATTTATTTATTTGAGAGAGAGAGACAGCAAGAGAGGGAATACAAGCAAGGGGAGTGTGAGAAGGAGAAGCAGGCTTCCCACCGAGCAGGGAGCCCGATGCAGGGCTTGATCCCAGGACTCTGGGATCATGACCTGAGCCGAAGGCAGACGCTTAACAGCTGAGCCACCCAGGCGCCCCCCTCAACCAAATTCTAATTTCAGTTCCAGTGGAGACGTGCAGGCCTCCTTGCTAAATTTATTGATTTCAAATTCTAGTTGTTCATTGCTAATATATAGGAAAGCAGTGGACTTTTGTATATTAACCTTGTTTCTTCACAGCCTTGCTAAAATCACTATTACTTCCAGCAGGGTTTTTTTGTTTTTTTTGTTTTGGGTCAATTCTTTGGGATTTTCTACGTAGACAGCCCTATCTCTGCAAACAAAGATAGTTTTATTTCTTCCTTTCTAATGTGTGTAATAAGCGAGCACGAGAGTGGGGGGAGGGGCAAAGTGGGAGGGAGAGAAAATCCTCAAGCCCACTAGGCGCTGAGAGCAGAGCCCAACTCAGGGCTTGATTCCATGACCACGAAATCAAGAGTCAGATGCTTAATTGACTGAGCCACCTAGGCGCCCCGTGAGTTCTGTTTTCATATCTGAGGAAGGCTGTTCCCAGGATCAGAGGAAAGTAAATATGGTTGATAGCTTTTATAAAATTCAGGAGGCACTTGACTGTGTTTTGCTAATCAGCTGTATGATTAGCCAGGTCAGTTTATTGCATTGGACCTTGGTTTCTTAAATTGAGTATTTTTGTAAATCAGTTGAATCTGATTATTTACCTTACTCCATAACTGCTTTGTGATCATCGGTTTTTGATGCCCTTGGAAACATGCTAAGTGAAAGAAGCCCGAAACAGAAGGTCACATATTGTGTGATTGCATTTATATGAAAGGTCTGGAATAGATATATGTGTAGTGACAGATGTGGAATGGTGGTCACCAGGGATTGAGGGGCTAGGGAGAAACTGCTTAGTGGTAAAGAATGTTCCTTAGGAGTGATGGGAATGTTTTGGAGCTAGGTAGAGCTGGTTGCACAATGTGGTGAATGTACTACATATCACTGGATTTTTTTCTTTTTCTTTTTTTTTTTACAGCTTTATTGAAGCTTAATTGTGCAGTGAACTGCCCGTATTTAAATTGTATAATCCGAGGAACGACACAGTCAAGATAGCAAACATATCTGTTGCCTCCCAGACTTTCCCCATGCCCCTTTTTAATTCCTCCTTTCCACTCCTCCCTTCCTCTCATCAGGCACTGTTTTTTATAGATTACTTTTCATCTTCCAGAATTTTATACAGATGGTATCATGCAGTATATATTAAGTTTTATCTGGCTCCTTTCACTTAGCGTATTGAGATTCCCTTAGATTGCTGCGCATATTAATACTTCATGCTTTTATTGCTGAAAGGTATTCCATTGTGTGAACACACCACAAATGATGCATTCATTTACTGGTGGACATTTGAGCATTTTTTTCCTTTTGTGATTACAACTACAGCTCAAGCGGGCATTCATGTACCTGTCTCTGTGTGGACACAGTATCCCTACTCTTGAGTAAATATCTAGGAGTAAAGTGGTTAGGTCCCAAGATATGTGTGCCTAAACACTTCTTGACATCTACAGAGTAAGGCTTGATCAATTATATGAAATGCTGTGGACACATTTGATAAGCAAAACAACTGGATTTTTGCAATGGTAAGGCTATTGTTAACTTTGAAAACTGAAAATAGCCTCAGAGTGGTAGTTGGGAAGCTTTTTAGAGTGGAATTAGGAAAAACTGAAGTGAGCGGTTTGGACAGGGAGTGTTGATGACTTGAGTTTGCTGTGAAGAGTAGTAGAGAATGAAGTTGTGGTGTCTGAAAAGTGCGAATTGTTCATTTTTAAATGGGTAATTTTATGTGAATTGTACCTCAATTATTAAAAAAAAAAAAAGAAAGAAAATCTTGACATGCAGGTCACACCATAAACCACATAAATCAGCATTTCTGTGAGTGGACCCTGGGCACTCACTTTTTAAAAATCTCACCCGGTGATTGTAGTATGTAGCCAGTGAAGAGTCTTGATCTAAGTACGGTTGGCAAACTTAATCTGTAAGGGCCAAATATTTTCAGCTTTGAGGGCCGTGAAGTCTCCATCTTCACTCCTCAACTCTGCTGCTGAAGTGTGAAAGCAGCCATCATCAATATATAACAAATGAGCATGGTGTGTTTCAATAAAACTTAAAATAACAGGCAGTGGACCAGAGTTGCTCAGTATTGATCTAAAGGCTAGATGATGGAGAAGGGGTTCCAGAGCCTTGAGGGGGATGGAAGGTAACCTCGTAGGCAGAACCAGATCCAGAACTCTGTTCCATTGCCCATTTTAGTTCCTCACATTGAACATACTTAATTGAGAATAAACATCTTAGCAATGGAAACAAGAGGTTAGAAAGCCAAGACTTATCTTATACTTATTTTTAATTCCAGCTGCAAAAGACAAAGAAAAAACTAAAGAGAAGAAATTCAAAGAGTTTGTGAGAGTGAAGCCAAAGAAAAAAAAGAAAAAGAGAAAGAAAACCAAACCCGGTAATTTTTCCCCTGGGGTGTTTCACTTGGGTTTCCTATCCTGGGTTGGGGAGGGGTTGCTTTCTCTCCAGTCCTGGCCTCTGAGCTTGCACTGAGGAGAGGAGGGGCCATAGGCCTTTGAGGGAGCTTGTGAGGCTCAGTCTCATGACCCTAAGATCATAACCTGAGCCGAAAGCAAGAGTCGAATGCTTAACTGACTGCACCACCCAGGCGCCCCTACACACAACTCAAACACATATCTCAACCTTTCACTAAAGGATTTACTTCTTGAAGAGCGTGTATCTAGCTCCTACAAAGATGTTAAGAAAATCAGTGTTACCACCTTGGGAGCCAAAGGGATGGCATGTTTTATTCTTAATGTATCTTTTGGCTTAGAAAAACAATCTTATCAGAAAAAAGGGAAGAAGGGTGATGGTGAGGAGGAAGCTTTTGATTTTGAGGTTCTTGGAGTTAGCCAGAAGTATTAATCCCTAAATCTGTCCTCCACACCCCTTTGTAGTTGAATCTCTTCTCTGCTTTGGAGTTGTTTGAACAGTGGAGCTGTTGGTTGGATGGGATTGATTCTGGAATGCCCTGATGATATGTGGGGGTGCTAATTCCTTTTTGATCCTATCTTCCAGAATGCCCTTGCAGTGAGGAGATCAGTGATACCTCTCAGGAACCTTCTCCACCCAAGACATTTGCTGTCACCAGGTGTGGGTCCTCACATAAACCTGGGGTCCATATGAGCCCACAGCTCCATGGCTCAGAATCTGGAAACCATAAAGGGAAAGTGAAAGTATCCGGTAAGGAGACTGTCTGCTGATTTGATCATTTGTATAGCACTACAGTTGGAGAAGGCTGGATTTATGTTGACACTGTAACTTACTCCCCAGGCCTTCTGCAAGTACAGTCTGTTATATTTTCAAAATAAAGAAGTACATCAAATAAAACAAAGGCTATTAGCTATACCTTTCCTGAACTTTCCTTCTCTCCAACTTTGGTTTTAGTTGAATGCCTCTTAGGTACCTCCAGGCCAGTATGTCTGTAAGCCCCCAAATCCATTATACGCCATCCTCTTGCATACCTACCCTTCTCATTGCTCCATTTCTTACTGATGGAGTCTGCATCTCACCTGGTTGCTTGGGGAAATCCGAGTCAACCTTGAAGCTGCTTCTTCTCCAGCAATTTAGAGGGTGATTGTGAGTTTGGAAGGACTTCATAAGCATATGGAAAGTACTTACAACAGTGTCTGGTACAAAATAAGTGATCAGTAAAGGTTAGCTGTAATTATAACTAATCAGGCACCAAGATCTAGTGATTCTAGTTCTGATTATCCCTGGAATCTGCCCCTTTTTCATTTCCTACTGTCTACAGAGTTTTAAAGATGGCTCTGGATGTACACTTGACGGTAAGCCAAGTCCTGGGTGGAAGGGATGAGGTTGAGGAACATATTTGAGTCATTAGGATGATGATCTGTGTAGTTCATAGGGAGTTGCAGCCTCTCTGCCAATGAGCTCTGTGACCTTGAGCTGCCACTTACTTTGGTCTTCGCTCTCAGTAAAATGAGGAATGGAGTTCAGTTCATCATCAGGCAGCATACATCATTTGGGCTGTTACTGAATGACAGACCCAAGGAACAGATTGGAGTTCCTGGTTCCCAGCTCTGCGAGAGTTCATAGAGGAGCGGGGCTGTAAGGTCACTTCCACTCTTGACATTCTAGGTTTTTAAAAATTTTATAGCTATAATTTAAAATAGTGACTGTTGTTTTTCCTTCCCTCTCAGAGGAGGATAACCTGAGTGAGTCCTCTTCTGAGAGCTTTCTTTGGAGTGATGAGGAGTATGGTCAAGATGTTGATGTGACCACCAACCCAGACGAGGAACTTGATGGGGACGACCGCTATGATTTTGAAGTGGTCCGCTGCATCTGTGAGGTTCAGGAGGAAAATGACTTCATGATTCAGGTAGGTAGAGCTTCCATGAGACAGGCATAGAGAAACACAAACTGGTCCTTGGAGAAAATTTGGAGGGACTGCAGTTTGAGGACAGCAAACATAGAGTCCTTTTAGAAGCCCCAGCCAGATAGGCAGTATTACCAGCAGCACATTGAGCTTACTTTTTAATTCAGCTTCTTCTGAATCTCAGGCTGGTGTAAATAGCCTATTAATAGAATGAGAGAGGACTTGAAACATCACTGAGTCTAAAAGTGTCCTGCTCTGTTTGGGGCAGCTGGGATCCACAAATGGGAAGGGCGTTGCCTGTTGGTCACACAGTGAGGAGTTGAACAGCAGGGATCTGAATCTCTTGAGTGGCAGTTGAATCTTCCTATGGTCCCTTACTTTCTCTCTGATGTAAAATTTCTATATGGAGGCCAGTTTCATAACTTGTATGTTTCTTGTTCTTTATTTTCCTGACATTTGTATCTGTCATTTCCAAATCTGGGATGTGCCTGCGGGGTGGGCCTCCCTGCCTGCTTGGGGACAGCATCACTGGCCAGCACCTGCTCGCCTCTGGCCCTTTTCTTGCTCTTGATGACAGTTCTGGTGATGTGGCTGCTGGCTGGCTGACTCCCAAGGCTGTCATAAATATGCTGCATGTCTTGGCAGCTGCCTGGACTGTCTAGGGAACCTGAGTTTTTCAAGTAAGTCATGGTTATATTGGTTAGGATTCTTGAGGAATTTCTTTGTTTTTCAGTAGCCTTCATGGTAACGTCTGGGAATTCAGAGTACATAAATGGTTTCAATGATATTTATGACCTTTAGTAAGCCTTAGGTCAGTGATTTTCAAACCTTTTTAACATCAAAACCCATTTTCCTAACGGATTCTTTCATAGAACCACAAAATGTATAACAAGTTTAAAAGCAGTAGTTTTGAAAGTTCAAAGTAGATCATCTTCACTTTTGAATTCAGAAATGTGAATGGTGTGCTTTTTCCCATGAAGTCTGACACGCAGTCAGGGTTGTGCGTGAGAGTTGCCAACTTGAAGCATTTTAGTGACTCAGTAGTTTTTCTCTTTTTGTGAGACATGGCCATTTGTATGGGTGACTTTTCCTAAACAGCATGCTGTGTGGTCACTGATTAATCAGAGATGGGAGGGAAAGCTTTATTCCAAGTGTAGCATAATACTGAGCTAGCCTAGCAGTGCAGAGCTACGTATACTGGTGGGTTATGTTGTCTTAACTTTATGTTTGGGACACATTTGAAGATGCATTTCTTGTTTTAATTTTAAAAAATATTCTTGTTTTTAGAAAGATGCCCATTTGCAGAACCTTTGAAACTCAGTGGACTACAATTTGAAAACTCTCACACAACATGGAAACTATCGTTTACGTAGAATTTTTTTTTTTAAGTTTGGTTTTTAAAAGGATGTTGAAGATGGTTAGTTCTTATCCTGTCTCTTGGTGGGGCGTGTGGTCAGTTCTGGGTCTTGGAAGCCTGATTTGGTCTTCATTTGTCCATAGAAATCTTTAGTGGGTGAGTAGTAAAGGCCCTTCCTGGCAGGGCTATTTCAGAAGAGACCTAGTTCTGATACACTGTACTTTTCCCATTGACTTTTCTATAAGTAGCAAGGATGATAGGGGGTGTTTGGGGAGGTAGAGCTTGGTGTGGCATTATGTGCTCTATGAGGAAACTTAAGTTTGGAGCTGTTGAGGCCATGCCAGCTGTTACAGGGCAGAGTCAGAAACTGACTTTCATCTCCAGCTTCCCAGGCTCTGCATGGCCTTCCCCTTGCTCAGCTCAGCTCAATGCTTGTGGCTTCCTGTGGTGTTGTGGTGATGATGAGCTCACTTCAAAACACCTCATGTTTTGCCGTAGAAGACTTTTCTCTGCTGTCCACTTGCTTTGTGGTATAGAGGGACAGTTTTTAACACTCCCTGTCATTTTGAGCAATATGCCTTTTCCACTCAGTAACTTTAGCAAAAGGCATATATTTGGAGGGAGCTCTGGAACAAATGCAATTTTAAACTTAATAAATGTGTTCATCATCTAGTTTTAAATGTCTTCTTCGTCTAGGAAGATTCGATGATTATTTTTTAAATAAATTTTTTAATTTACATTGCTAATTTGCACTACCCTAGAATACATTTAGAGTTTGTTTCCTAGAAGATGCACACATTATTTAGAGGAGTAATTTTCTCTGATCATTTCCATTATTTGATTGGGATTAACATAAGTAAATTATTATTTGATTTTCTTTACCAGTGCTAGTAATATAAATCATTGGGAGGTTAAAATCCTAGTTAATAATCATGAATATTTGAGAAATCTGGGTATCACATAAAAATGAACCTCAGGAAATCCATTGGATATTTAAATTATTTTAATTGTTACAGGACAGGTTTGGGCAAACTTTTTCTTAAAGGGCTAGGTGATAAATATTGTAGGCTTTGAGGGCCATGTGTTCTTTATTGCAGCTACTCAGCTTTGCCCCAATCAGCCATAGGCATTACATAATAAGTGAGCATGGATGTATTCATATGACACTTTACTTACAAAAACAGGACTTGAACTGAATTTAGCCTCTGGGCTGTAGTTTGCCCTAGACTAACAAATATGTATTAGGTGCCAAACCCAGTAAAAGTTGTGTAGCAGTTTTAACCAGAAGTCCATTTTAAAAGCTTTGTTTGTCTTAAAATTCGTATTATTTGTTTGTTGCTACATAGAGCATTCATATAGTTCAAAATCCAAAAAGTATACATAGGTATAGAGAAAAAAATCTGACCCCACATCCCCTTCATGGGAAGTACCCTTTATCAGCTGCTTGTGTAGCCTTTTGGAAACACTCTGTGGCTAAGCAAGCAATAACAAATTTATTCTCTTCCTCCCCCCCTTTTTTATTTGGTGGTAAAATAACATAAAATTTACCATTTTTAAGTGTATGTGGCATTAGATGAACTCAGTACATTTACATTGCTGTGCAACCATCTTTCTTTTTTTAAACACAAATGTTACTTTATATGTAGTATTTTCAATATCCTTTCTCATTTATCAATATATAAGTTGACGCCCATTTCATTTTCAAACATAAAAAACTTCTTTATTCTTTTTTATGGCTGTATAATGGATGGATCATCATTTATTTAACCCCTTCCCACATTGATGACATTTAAAAAGTTTCTAACCTTAGCAGTAATGAATAATTTTGTGTAAGTACACCTGTTGGACCAAGTTTTGGAAGTAGAATTCCTGGGCTACAGGTTATGTGCATGTATAATTTTGATAAATATTTTTTAATAATATTTAATAAATATTGTCATAGCAATATTATATAAACTCTCCCTGGAGCCGGTACCAGTGAAGTCTTAGGAGTACCCTTTTCAGTAGAGGGTATTACCAAGCTTTATCTTTGCTCTTCAGATAAGTGAAAAAAAGGGTACTTGGGTAGCTTAGTCCATTGAGTGTCTGACTCTTGATTTTAGCTCAGATCATGATCTCAGGGTCATGAGACTGAGCCCCTGGTCAGGCTCCATGCTCAGCAGGAAGTCTGCTTGAGATTCTCTCCCTCTCCCTCTCCCTCTCCTTCTGCCCCTCCCCGTGCTGGCACACCATGTGTGCTCTCTCAAATTAAAAAAATGTTAAAAAAAAAAAAAGATAAGTGAAAAAATAGTGTATTGGTATAGCCATTTTGTAATTTTTAAAAAAAGATATTTATTTGAGAGAGCGAGCATGCGCACGAGCTGGGGGAGGCACACAAGGAGAAGGAGTAGCAGACTCCCAGCTGAGAGGGGAGCCCAACACGAGGTTCGATCTCAGGACCCTTGGTATCATGACCTGAGCTGAAGGCAGACATTTAACAGACTGAGCCACCCGGGCACCCCTATAATTCATTTTTAAATAAATTTTTAAAAATTTCATACTTGTAGCATCTGGAAAATGCAGAAAATCACGGAGAAGAAAACAATTACCCAGATTATTTTTACCCAGAGATAAGCACTGTTAATATTTTGGAATATATATATATATAAATGAAAATTATACTCTGTAAGTAGTTTTTCGTGAGAATAACACTTTTAGGATAAAAGCAAATGTTTATTATAAAAACTTCAGGCAGTACATAAATGTATAAAGAATTACTTGATATTTATATATAATCCCCAAACCTAGAAATACTAATGTGTATGCATATTATTAGTCTGGTTAATTTCCCATTAATTATATTAATTCAGGTAACTGTTCATTAATTCTTTTAGTGGTTGATTTGAACATTGTTTATTTAAGAATTAGATATTTTCCTTTGACCTGTCTGTTCATGTCCTTTATCCATTTTTCTGTTGAATGGTTGGTCGTTTTCCTACTCATTTGTGTAGGCTTTTTTAGACCTTGTTTTGTATTGGCTGCAAGAACAGTTAACAGCTTCTTGTACCTGTTTTGTCATCTTTTGACTTTCAGATTTTTTTGTTTGTTTTTATGAGTCAACTGTATCAAACTTTTCTTTAATGGCTTCTGAAATTTAGATATAACAGTTCCTTCCTCATTGGAAGTTCATAAAAGTTTATAGAAAAAATTTTAACAGAATTCTCTCATGGTTGATTCTGGTACTTTTGAAGTTTCATTTATTCTTCTTAAAGCTATGTAAATATTTGATCCACCTGGAATTTATCCCGGTATAAGGTGTGAGGGCCATGGCTACCCGGTTGTCCCAGTACCGTGCCCCATTACTTCAATATCACCTTTGTTTATTTTATTTCAATATGTATTTTTTTAAAAGATTTTATTTATTTATTTGACAGAGAGAGAGAGACAGCCAGCAAGAGAGGGAACACAAGCAGGGGGAGTGGGAGAGGAAGAAGCAGGCTTCCCACGGAGGAGCCTGATGTGGGGCTCGAACCCACGACTCCGGGATCACGCCCCCGAGCCGAAGGCAGACACTTAACGACTGAGCCATCCAGACACCCCTCCATATGTATTTGGATCACTTTTTGGATTCTCCTTTTCCATTGATCCATCTGTGTATTTCTTATACAATTCTATTTTACTTTTATAATATTTTTAAAATATCTGATAGGGCTAGTACCCCCTTTTATTCTTTTTTACAGATTTCCTGGCTATTAATTTTAGGATCAGCTTCTATCCAGTTCTTTAGCTATTCATTTATTATTTATTTGGTACTATATTACTTTTATAACTTTACCTAAGGAGAAAGGACTTCTTTATGATGACTCTTGCTATGCACGAATAAGATATTCCTTACCATTGATATTCCTTACCATTCCTTACTTTTTTGTCTTTTAAATAGTATTTTAAAATTTTCTTCACAGAGATCTTGCATGTTTTATTCTTAGATATTCTTGGATATCTTAGTCTATTCTTAGTCTTAAGTTTATTCTTAGATATTTTATCTTTTCTGTTATTATTCATGTTCATTTCTAAATTTAAACTTATTTATTTATTTATTTTTTAAAGATTTTATTTATTTGACAAAAAGAGACACAGGGAGAGAGGGAACACAAGCAGAGGGAGAGGGAGAAGCAGGCTTCCCGCTGAGCAGGGAGCCCGATGTGGGGCTTGATCCCAGGACCCTGGGATCATGACCTGAGCTGAAGGCAGACGCTTAACGACTGAGCCACCCAGGCACCCCCTAAATTTAAACTTCTAAAATGAATGTTTTTTTAGCCAAACCCATGTGAAAAAAGTTATTTTGAAGTTTTCAACTTAGCTGTATTTGATTGAATTTTAGTGAATCCCAGTTGTCAAGAGATTTCAAAAGTTATTGGTGAGACAGACTTATTCTTAATTCTGTTTTCTGCAGCTAACTCTTTGTTACTGTGCAGCCTTTACTTTCCCCCTGAGCCTTAGTTTCTTCATGTGTAAATTAATGAATCTGGATCGGATCTTAGCTAAAGTCTGTCTTCCAGCTTTGCCTCTGTTGATTCTGATGCAGTTAGCTTCCTAGAGGATTCATATTTGCCCAGGAAACCTGTCTTAATGCTAGGCCCTGTCTGGCTCCAAATAGCTGAGGACTGTCTGAGCTTTGGACTTTAGTCCCTTGTGGACAGGCTGGTGGCCCACCCTCAAAGGCCATGCTGGGAAGGAAGCTTATTGTCCACCTTCCAGAGCTATCCGTTTGTTTGCATAGTTAAAGGTTTAGGATCCTGGTTTGAGATTCCATGAAGTGTCCTAGTATCTCATTTGGCATCCTTTTTCCTTTCCATTCCCTCCAGACCCTTAGTCCTTAGGCTTACTATCCTCAGGCCATCCACACAATTCACAGTGCTGCCCTCATAGTCTGCTCCTTTCTTTCCCTCTCTGCCTCCTGCCCCTCCTTCTCCCCACTCTGCCTCTAGCCTCTTACCCAAGTAAGGCTTGTTGGAGCCTCAGGGTAAAAGAATTAGCTCTGCTGATCGTTCTGACTAGTGGTGCCTCTCTTCAGCTGTGTGACCTTTGGTTAGAGAGCATAAACTCAGAAGAGCTAGCATGTGATTATTCCAGGAGGTATCAAAGGCAATTAGGTTGCCCAGTTGCAGTAGTAATAGGTGCATGAAGGCTGTGTGCTGGGCTCTTTGATGGGAGTTTTTATATAGGACCCTGTGATTCCTCACAAACAGCCCCCATGGTCAGTAGGAAGAGTACCCCATTTTGCAAGTGGGGAAGACTGAAGCCCAGAGAGGAGAAGTGACCTGTGCAAGGTCACACAGCTAGTGAGTGTCTGACCTAGAATTCAGACTCAGGTTTTAGTCATTCCAGGTTAATCTTCCTCCAAGGACTTGAATATTTTTCTCTGTTCTCATAAAGTGATGAGAAAAGTGAAAACCTCTAGAAATGGGAGTGAAAATAGTTTTCTGAGATGAATAGTGTTTTATAACTCTAAATGGTCTTCATCTGTGCTGTCTAGTACAATTGCCACTATCCTCGTGTGACTTTTGAGCACTTAAGATGTGGCTAGTAGGACTAAGGAGCTGAATTTTAACTTAATTTGTTAATTTAAATGTAAAGAGCCACAGGTGGCTAGTGGCTGCCATTGTGGCCAGCACAGTTGTAGATGAGGGGTTGCAGCTCAGCTCATTTGGGTGTATTCTCCCCCCCCC